>NC_080164.1:131769944-132069944 GCF_950295315.1 Erinaceus europaeus | reverse complement strand
GAGCAAGAGAAAAAGGGGAAAATGTAAGAAATACTCTGTCAGTGCCAGATGTGTCTAGAATTTTGTTTGTTTTGTTTTTAATAAATATTTAATTAGGGCTCTCATATTTTAGTCTAATATTTTTCTCTCTGGAAAAAGACACTTTCAGTAAAGTGGTTGCTTTGAAGACTACATTACTGAAATGGAAAATCTGTAGGAAATTAAGGTTTTCAAAGAGTTTCTGAGAAAAGACACATGTTTTATGGCTCTGGATTTTTATACTTAAGAAAGAAAATGATTGGATAGTTGTTTATAATTGTTGAAAAAATTTGTACTCTTAGAGCAATGAGAAAGTTTGAACTAAAATAGTAAACCTGTTTGTGAGTCAATTAATTATTTTTTAATGTGGTTCTAGGGAAACTCTGGATCTCTTTCTGGTACAGTACCACTGTACAAACCCAGCTTTTACTTCACATTTTTAAAATACTTCTATGTGAGAAACATTTCTTTCCTTTTTTTTTATTGGATAAGACAGAGAGAAATTGAGATGGGAGGGGCAAGATAGACAGGGAGAGACCTGCTTCATTGCTTATGAAGTGCCCCCCCCTGCAGATGATGGGCCAGGGGCTTGAACCGGAATCCTTTTGTGGGTCCTTGCTCTTCATACTATATTTATTTAAAATTAAAAAAATATTTATTCCTTTTGTTGCCCTTGTTTTTTGTTGTTGTTGTAGTTATTATTGTTGTCATCGTTGTTGGATAGGACAAAGAGAAATGCAGAGAGGGGGAGAGAAAGATAGACACCTACAGACCTGCTTCACTGTATGTGAAGCGACTCCCTTGCAGGTGGAGAGCTGGGGGCTCAAACCGGGATCCTTGCTCCAGTCCTTGGGCTTTGCGCCACCTGTGCTTAACCCACTGCGCTACCGCCCGACTCCCTGTACTGTGTTTATTTAACCCAGTATGCCGCCAGCCCTCTCTATAGTCCATGGAGGTCCCTGGTTGCTGTCTGTGGTGCTCCTATGTGGTTCCAGGAATCAGAACCACAGGCTTATGCATGTATGTGCTTTACCTGCTGAGCTATCTGCTAGGCCCTAGAAATACTGTGTTTACAGGAAAGATGATAATGTTTCCACTTATTTCAGTCTCCAGACACTTCCTGCCAATCACTTTCGCTTCTGATTTTTACCTAGTTTATCATACACGACGAAGTATCTGGCAATTTAAGAGTTTAGGAGACATTGGTTAACTTATGCCCTACACATGATTTAGAGACCTTCCTCCTTTTCTGAGGGCCTAAATAGTAGTTGTTTAGTTCAGACATTTCAAAGAAAAATGCTAGGTAAGTACACAGTAGTATTTATTATCTTAAACCTTAGTAAATCTGCCTTTTACTTCTTCCTTGTATAAGCATCTTGCTATCTTTGTTTTTCTTTCACTTGCCTTTCTTTTTCTTATCTAGGATTTGATTGAGAAAGTTGTCATCCTGCGTAAAGCTGTACAGCTTACCAAAACCATGGACACTAATACAATAGGAGTTCTTCTGGCTGAAAAAATGAGTCAGTATGCTAATTTGTTGGCAGCCCAGGGTAGTATTGCTGCAGCTTTGGCTTTTCTTCCTGAAAACACCAACCAGGTAATTAGAATTGGTAATGTTTCTTTTTCTTAACATATAAGTAAGGTGGATCCTTATCACCCAATATTGAACAAACATTTGTAGGTAGAAAGTATTACAACAGTTGAATTTTTGTTACTCAACCAAAGGTGAGTGTTACTTGGTGTTTTTCAAGGATTATTTTACATGAACCTATGCAGTGTCAGAAAAGTTAGATGCTCTTGCAATATGATATATCCCTTTGAACTGAGGGGACTATTTGAAGGAAAAAAATGGGAGACGGACCAACTTTCTGATTTTAATCCAAATGCTGAGTGCATATATAAGATTCTCTTTATAGATTATTTTGTGTTGGAAAAATTACAAATATTAATATTAATCAAATGGGGCTTTGGCTTTAAAATTCTCATGAATGTCACCCAAGAAATTAAGGAAGAAGTCCATTCTGTTCACTATTTCTGTGTAAGACTTTTTCTTCCCTTTTCTTTTCTTCCTCCCTGCCCCCAAGCACTGCTCAGCTCTATTTTATGGTGGTGCTAGGGACTAAACCTGGGACCTTGGAGCCTTAGGCATGAAAGTTTTTTGCATAACCACCTGTTATTTTCCTCATCCCTCCATATGTTTTTGAAGTATTAAAACCAGAGGGAGGGAACTACGCAGTAATAAAACTCAGTTTTTCTTAGGATATTTTCTTCAATTCAACAAGTGACTGAGTATATAGTGATGAACAAGATTGCCAATATCCCTTTCCCTGAAGGAGTTTCCAAACTCAAAATAATGCAGCCAAGGATACATGAGCCTCCAAAGTGACAAGAGTTAATTGAACTAGTCGTATTATGGGGATATAGAACAGGAAAATCTAAAACCAGTCAGTAATGGAGAATGAGAAATCAGGATGGAGTTTGAGTAAAGTTTTCTACAAATGGGATATTTATATCTGATGGAATTAAAATGGAAAAATGTTTTATTATTAACTGGAGAGAGACAGAGAAATTGAGAGGAAAAGGAGAGACAGGGAAGTGGGGTGGGGGAGAGAGAGAGAGATACCTGCAGCGCTGCTTCACTACTTGAGATGCTTTCTCTATGCAGGTTGAGACCAGGGGCTTGAACCCAGGTCCTTGTGCACTGTAAACATGTGCACTCAACCAAGGGATCCACAGCCCAGCCCCCAGAATTTAATTTTCAACTTTCCAGGTATTTTCTTACTTCTGTACTTTTGTGCCAGTTTTATTCAACCTTTCATCATTTATTTAGTTGTTTTCAATATTTTTAAAAAGTATTTATTCCCTTTTGTTGCCCTTGTTTTACTGTTATAGTTATTATTGTTGTTATTGATGTCGTCATTGTTGGATAGGACAGAGAGAAATGGAGAGAGGAGGGGAAGACAGAGAGGGGGAGAGAAAGATGGACACCTGCTTCACTGCCTGTGAAGCGACTCCTCTGCAGGTGGGGAGCCGGGGGCTGGAACCGGGATCCTTACTCCGGTCATTGCACCCGTCCTTGCGCTTTGCACCACCTGCACTTAACCCGCTGTGCTACCGCCCGACTCCCGCTGTGCTACCGTCTAACTGCCGCTGTTTTAAATATTCTTTTAAATTTTTTAAAAAATATTTATTTTATTTATTTATTCCCTTTTGTTGCCCTTGTTGTTTTATTGTTGTAGTTATTATTGTTGTCGTTGTTGGATAGGACAGAGAGAAATGGAGAGAGGAGGGGAAGACAGAGAGGAGGAATTATATTTATTTATTTTCCCTTTTGTTGCCCTTGTTTAACATTGTTGTGGTTATTGATGTCGTTGTTGTTGGAGAGAAATGGAGAGAGGAGGGGAAGATAGAGAGGGGGAGAGAAAGACAGACACCTGCAGACCTGCTTCACCACCTGTGAAGCGACTCCTGAAGGTGGGAAGTGGGGGCTCGAACTGGAGGGCTCGAACCGGAATCTTTAAGTTGGTCCTTGGTGCTTTGCGCCATGTGCGCGTAACTTGCTGCGCCACCGCCCGACTCCTTGTTTTCAATATTTTTAAAGAAGTTTGATTGAGTACAAGTATTGGGTTGTAAGGAAAGTCATGGCACATTTTTACATAGTCAAATTCGTCAATACCTTTCCAATGCTTAGCTCTCTGGTGCAATACTATGAAAATATGATTCTAGCTGGTTATGTGTACACTCACATCTTTCTAAATTATTTTGAAGAATGTTAGGTAGAATGGAAGCATGCTATTTGTTTGTTTATAGTGACTTTGATGTACTGGTTTTGTGAGTTTATAAAACTCTTCTCTTTATATTGAGGTATATAGTCCTTTAAGACTAATGTAATTGAAGGCCTTTAGATCTCATTTTAATTGAGCTCCTTTCCTTCACTCTTCCCTCCCTCCCTCAGTCTCTCCCAGAGCACTGCTCAATTCTGGTAGTCTTGGGGATTGAGCCTGAGACATTTGGTGTCTCAGGCATGAAAGTATTTCATTGCTGCTGCTACCTCCCTGGCTCTGAACTGTTTTCAGTATTGTTTATAATCATTTGATTTTTTAAAAAAAGATTTTATTTATTTATATTTATTTTCCCTTTTGTTGCCCTTGTTGTTTTTCATTGTTGTTGTAGTTATTATTGTTGTTATTGATGTCATTGTTGTTGGATAGGACAGAGAGAAATGGAGAGAGGAGGGGAAGACAGAGAGGGGGAGAGAAAGACAGACACCTGCAGACCTGCTTCACCGCCTGTGAAGCGACTCCCCTACAGGTGGGGATCCGGGGGCTCGAAAAAGATTTTATTTATTAATGAGACAGATAGGAACTGAGAGAGAAAGAACCAGACATCACTCTGGTACATGGGCTGCCAGGGACTGAATTTAGGACCTCTGGCTTGAGAGCCCATCCAATGCGCCACTTTCCAGACCACACCATTTGATTTTTCTATACTGTATTTTGTTTTTCTTTAATTTTTTTTTTTAAGAGAGAAATTGAGAGAAGGGTGAGACCAACAAAGAGAGAGAGAGAGAGAGAGGAGAGAGAGACCTGCATGCAGCCCTGTTTCTCCACTTGTGACATTTTTCCCCTGCATGTGGGGGCCAAGGACTTGAACCTGAGTCCTTGCGCACTGTAATATGTGCTTTCAACCAGGTGAGCCAGCCACTACCCTAACCCTTCTTTGGAATTTTACAGGTATTTATGCAAAAATAGACAAATTTTGTTTATGTGTTATGTACAGAGTCAGGATCTTTACATACATGATTTTTTTTTTTTTTTTGCCTTCAGGGTTATTGCTGGGCTCAGTGCCTGCACCATTAATCCACCGCTCCTGGAGGCCATTCCCCCCCCCCCTTTTGTTGTCCTTGTTGTTGTAGCCTTGTTGTGGTTATTATTATTGTTAATATCGTTTGTTGTTGGATAGGACAGTGAGAAATGGAGAGAGGAGGGGAAGACAGAGGAGAAAGACAAACAACTGCTGACCTGCTTCACCACCTGTGAAGTGACTCCCCTGCAGGTGGGGAGCCAGGGGCTTGAACTGGGATATTTATGCCAGTCCTTGAGCTTTGCGCCACCTGTGCTTAACCTGCTGCACTACCGCCTGACCCCCTGCATACATGATTATATCAATCACAAGCTAACTCTTTTCAATTGATATTATTGTGATTATTTTTTATGTAATCCTCATTTTTAGTGATTTAATAATCATAGTCACAATTATAAGACTACTGAGGTAAAGTTCCACATCATACTCAACACCCCCCCCCCCATCATTAACCACCATAGTTCTCACCATAAATTGAATTTTTCATTCAGATTGAGAAAAAGGGAAGACACCACAGTACTGGAATGTCCCCCAGTGCCATTGTCCTCCAATGTCCCCTGTGGTGCTGAGGCTCAGACCTGAATTGGCTAGGCACACTCTCTAACTAATGAGCTATCGCTTTAGCCCTGTTACTTTCTATTGTATATCTCAGTAAACCCTTAATATTTTCAGGGTAATTTGTCCCAAGGTAAAACTTTTGATATCAGTACTTCATGGTTCTCTTCTGGAAGGCAGGTTGGCGTCATGGTAGCATCTGGAACCTGGTGGCTGAAAAAGCAGTAAGATGTAAACCAAAACAATTGTTTAATGATCCGGAACCTGAAGGCTGGAATATAGTAAATGAGATTTGGGGTCTCCATTTTGCAAAAAGCTAGTAGGTCTATTTTAGGTATATTCCTTCTCTCTATATGTTTTAATTATGTTTTCTGAGCATTAACTGCAAGGAAATAGTAAAAGAACAGTGATACTAAGTGGCATTGATCTTGCATGCTTACATGTGATGAGAGCATAATTCAAATCTTTGCTTCAGTTAAATACCAGTTTATAGTATACATACCATAGGTTTTCAGTATCAAAAACCATGATGTCAAATCCTTGAGTTTCAGGGACTTTCTAGAAGAAAAAGGAGTCTTTACTTAAAAGATCAAACTTTAAGATCAACATGCTGCATTATTTGTGTGAGTGTTAACATTTTGGTATGTTTTCTCCCATTGCTTCTTGTAGCCAAACATTGTGCAGCTTCGTGACAGACTCTGTAGAGCACAAGGAGAGCCTGCACCCGGGCAGGAATCACCTAAGATTCCTTATGAGAAGCAGCAGCTGCCCAAAGGCAGGACTGGACCAATCGCTGGCCATCCACAGATGCCAAGAACTTCAGCTCAACAATATTATCCCCATGTGAGTGCTAAGTTGGGACCTAGATTAAATTTATGTAGTTCTACTCAAATTGGTGGTTTTGGTTTTTGGGTAAGAGATCTTGTTATGTTAAAGTTAAACATAGTGTTTTACTATTTAATATTTTCTAGGTTCTCAAAAGTGATATTTTTGATGTTTTTCAAAAACATCCCTCTAATCTGCTTAAACATGAAGTTTTAGATATAAATTAGTTTCACTTTCATGACGATTTCCTTATTTCTCTTGTCACTCAGATTTCCTTTGCAGGTGTACATCTGCTCTTGAAACTTTTACTAGTGATACAGTTAACAAACTGTAAGCTTGGTAGCAGATACAGTTTTGTGGTGATGTGATCAATTTTATAAAATATTTCTAACAAATGTTTTTTTTTCCCCTGAGTATTCTTTCCTGAATCATTAGTATAGGTTTACTGTAGCCAGACTACTTGGGAACAGCTTGCATAGTAGAGATAAGTAAGTAGGCAATGGCTTTATGAAGCTAAAGGTTGGTTGTAGGGATGTTATATGGGTTAAGTCATCTTTTTTTTTTCTTTTATTTTTGCTTCCACAGTTATTGCTGGGGCTCGGTGCCTGCACTATGAATCCACTGCTCCTAGAGGTCATTTTTCCCATTTTGTTGCCCTTGTTGTAGTTGCTATTGTTGTTATATCTGTTGGATAGGACAGAAAGAAATCCAAAGAAGAAGGAAAGACAGAGGGAAGGAGAGAAAGATAGACACTTGCAGACCTGCTTCACCGCTTGCAAAGCAACCTCCCACCCCCCCGCAGGGAGAGCTGGGGGCTCGAACCGGGATGCTTACGTGGGTCCTTGTGCTTTGAGCCATGTGCACTTAATCCACTGTGCTATCGCCCAGCCTCTGGGTTAAATAATCTTTAAAAATATTTGTTTAGGGGAGTTGGGTGGTAGCGCAGCAGGTTAAGTGCACGTGGCGCAAAGTGCAAGGACTGGGATAAGGATCCCGGTTTGAGCCCCGCTCCCCACCATAGGCAGTGTAGCAGGTCTGCAGGTGTCTATCTTTCTTTACCCCTCTGTCTTCCCCTCCTCTCTCCATTTCTCTCTGTCCTATCCAACAACTACAACAACAATAATAATAACTACAACAATAAAACAACAAGGGCAACAAAAGGGAAAACAAATATTAAAAAAATATATTTGTTTATTTTATGAGAATCATGTATAGTGCTAGGGATTGAACCCAGGGCCTTAAGCATGCTGTATATATGCTCAGCCACCCCCTTGGTGACCTAAATAATTTTATTAATTCAATTATTTAAAATTACCCAGCATTCAGTGACATACTTTTTGTCTTTTACTCTTTTATAAAGCAGTGGGTTTTTATATTTCCAGACCAACATATAACCTCACTTTAAAATATAAAGTATATTTTCATAAATAATACATAGTCTTGGTTGATAACAAAAACACTATTAACAAAGTACTAGGGTGCATGACCTACCAAGAAGAAAGCCCCCAATTAGAGTAACAGTGCCACATGGGAGCAGCATGGCGCTAGTACCAAAGGAGGCTCCACAAATGATGGAGCGATGGTGTGGTGTATCCTTCTTTGTCTATTTTTTAAAATTAATTTTTTTTTAATTGCTACCAGGATTATTAGGGGCTTGGTGCCTGCACTATGAATCCACCACTCCCAGTAGCCAACTTTTCCTTTTTATTTTGGTAGAACAGAGAAATTGAGAGGGAGAGACAGGGTGAGAGAGAAGACACCAGGAAGCCTCCACCTTGCAGGTGAGGAACAAAGGCTCAAACCTGGGTCCTTGAACATGGTTATGTTTGTGCTCAATCCTAGGTCCCTGAAAATTTTTTAAAGGAAAAAAAAAATTAACCCAGACTGGCTGGTGAGATTGTGCTTTCATGATGCCCCAGTACTGCAGATAAACAAAACAAATTAGTGTTAGGATTTACAGGCCTGTTTTAGGATGTTTTATAGAGTATAAAATTTAAAAAAGTCATTTTCTGCTTTCTTGTCTATTATACTTTTGATTACTACCTTTTTACTAACTAGGTTACAGTTTAATATAACTGTTGATTATCTCAAATATTCTATTTTCCCTTCTTTTACTAATAGTTATTGAGAGCCTACTACAAGGGTGGGGAATCTATTTTCTGCTAAGGACTATTTCGATATTTATAACATCATCAGCATGCCATGAAAAACTAGCATTTTAAAAATTAGCATTTTGTGTAGTACAGTGGGTGGTCCAGTGAGTGAGTAAAGCATTGGATTGTCAAGTATGAGGTTCCAAGTTCAATCCCCAGCATCTTGTGCTAGAATGATGCTTTGGTTCTAACCCCTCATTAGTAAAATGAATACATTTAAAAATTTTTATTTTATTTATTTTCCCTTTTGTTTTCCTTGTTTTCTTGTTGTAGTTATTGTTGTTGTTATTGATGCTGTCATTGTTGGGTAAGACAGAGAGAAATGGAGAGAGGAGGGGAAGACAGGGGGGGAGAGAAAGATAGACACCTGCAGACCTGCTTCACTGCATGTGAAGTGACCCAACCGGGATCCTTATCCTGGTCCTTGGCGCTTTGCACCATGTGCGCTTAACCTGCTGCACTACCGCCTGACTCCCAAAATGAATACATTTTTTTATATTTATTTTATTCATTTACTCCCTTTTGTTACCCATTTTTTTTTATTGTTGTAGTTATTATTGTTGTCGTCTTTGTTGGATAGGACAGAGAGAAATGGAGAGAGGAAGGGGAAGACAGAGAGAGGTAGAGAAAGATAATACATCTGCAGACCTGCTTCACCACTTGTAAAATGACTCCCCTGCAGGTGGGGAGCCAGGGCTTGAACTGGGATCCTTACATGCTGGTCCTGCACTTTGCACCACCTGCGCTTAACCCACTGCGCTACAGCCCAACTCCCTATGAATATATTTTTTAAAAAATATAAGAATAAGCACTTGATGTCACTATGCAAAAAGCTGTCATTGCCCTGTCATGACCAGATCACATGATTATATGGCCTAAGGCCATACATTTCTAACCGCTGGCCTACTTTATAGGTGTTTGGCTTTATTCTGATGGTTAGTTGTGTGTATATTGGTGAACAAACAGATTTAATTCCTCAAGGAGGAGATAGCATAATGGTTATGAAAACAGACTCTCATACCTGAGGCTCCAAGGTCCCAAGTTCAATCCCCCCACGCCACCATAAGCCAGAGCTAAGCAAGTGCTATGGTTTAAAAAAGAAAAAAACAAGGGAGTCGGGTGTTTGCACAGCAGGTTAAGCGCAGATGTGGCAGAGCGCAAGGACCAGAGTAGGAATCCCGGTTCACACCCCTGGCTCCCCACCTGCAGGGGGGTCGCTTCACAAGCGGTGAAGCAGGTCTGCAGGTGACTGTCTTTCTCTTCCCCTCTCTGTCTTCCCCTCCTCTCTCCATTTCTCTCTGTGCTAACAACAATGACATCAGTAATGACAACAGTAATAACTATGACAAAACAACAAGGGCAATACAAGGGAATAAATAAATATTAAAAAAACATGTTTCTTTTTAAAAAAAGAAAAAACATTTAATGTCTTGCTTTTATGTGGATTGCATTCTACTTAGAGCGTCTATAAAGTAGGGTAAATCAAATGATTGGGAAAACAGAAGGGCCTATAGGTCAAGTGACTAGTTTAAATTTAAGAAACAGGTTTTATTTATTTGTTTATTTATTTTTAAAGATTTATTGCTTCCGGGCTGGGTGATGGTGTTGTACTCTGTTAAGTACACATATCACTCTGTATGAGAACCAGGTTTGAGCCTCTGCTCCCCACCTGCAGGGGGAGCACTTCATGAGCAGTGAAGCAGGCCTGCAGGTGTCATATTCTCATTCTCTTTCTCTCTCATAGGACAGAGAGGGGAGGGGAGGGGAAGATAGAGAGGGAAGGAGAGAGGCCTGATTTGCCACTTGTGAATCGACTGCCCTGCAGGTGGGGAGCCAGGGGCTCAAACCAGGATCCTTACTCCAGTCCTTGTGCTTTGTACTATGTGCGCTTAACCCAGTGTGCCACCCTCCACCCCTGGTGTTTATCTTTCCCTACCCCCTCTATCTCCCCATCTCTTTCAGTTTCTCTCTGTCCTTCAAATGGAGATAGATAGAAAAAATTTTTAAAAAAAAATTGCCACCGGGAGTGGTGTATTTGTAGTGTAAGCACCAAGCCCCAGCAATAGCCTAGTGGCAAAAGAAATATTATTGCTTCCAAGTTTGGACTATTAAAAATGGTGCTGCTATGAACATAAGTGTGTATAGGCCATTTTGAATTAGTGTCTTTGTTTTAAAACCCTGGATATACCCTCCAAAAAAACAAGCAAACAAAAAAAGGATTGCCAGGTCATTGCAATAAAGCAGAGGACTCTAGGGAAGGAGGGACAAGTCCTGTTATAGGATGGAGGAGGGTGCCATCAGTTGGGGATTCAAGTGTCTGTCTCCCAGACACCTATAAAGGGGAGATGAGAGGTTATGCCTATGTGTTAAAGACTATACTGTAAACCATTAATCCCCCAGTTTTAAAAAAAGGATGTTTGTTTATTAATGAAAGAACAAACAAGAACTTCACTCTGATATATATGGTATTAGAAATTGAATTTAGGACCTCTTAATCCAGTGCTCATAATCCAGTGCTCTACCCACTGTACTACCTCCTGAATTGAAACATACAAGTTTTAAATTTCTCACCATTTCATAACTAGTTAATGATCTACCTGAGATTAGTTCTCCCAAGTGCCTTGAGTTCCACCATACAGTCTCTTAGCATATGGAAAGAAAGCATTCTCTACATAGAGAGATTATACTTATTTTAAGTATTTATTTAAATCAGTTATTTATTTTTATTTTTTAAAATGTTTTCTACCCTTTTTTGAAAAAATACTTATTCCTTTTTCTTGGCCTTGTTTTTTTATTGTTGTTGTTGTTGTTATTAGTGATGTTATTGTTGTTGGATATGACAGAGAAATGGAGAGAGGGAGGGGAAGACAGAGGGGGAGAGAAAGATAGACACCTGCAGACCTGCTTCACCTCTTGTGAAACGACTCCCCTGAAAGTGGGGAGCCGGGGGCTTGAACTGGGATCCTTAAGCCGGTCCTTGCACTTTGTGCCACGTGCGCTTAGCCCGCTGTGCTACTGCCTGACTCTCCAGTTATTTATTTTTACCTAAGCATAGCACAGCTCAGCTTACCTCAGCTCTGGCTCATGATAGTGCTGAAGACTGAACTTGGGACCTTTGGTTTCTCAGGCATGGAAGTCCTTTTGAATGACCATTATGCTATCTCCTCTCCTCTGTATTCTTTATGTCCTTAAGTTTATCTTTCATATAATAATAGGTAAAAAGTATTGAGAAACATGTGTTATACTTTGGCTTAGCAGTCTCATAAGAAGCGGAAAGCACATTCAATCATAAATTAAGAAGTGATTTTCCAGGTTAAAGCTTATGACATGTTGATTGAGAACAGTGGCTTATGGTTTTAGAGGCAGGGGTAAAATGGTGAAAGGGAGGCCAAACAAGTGAGTACTTCTACTTTGAGCTGCATGTTTTTGCTATTAATTTTCTTTTTATTTTTTTACATTTTTTGTTATATTTATTTATTTATTGGATAGAAACAGCCAGAAACCGAGAGGGAAGGGGGGATAGAGAGACAGAGAGACACCTTTCACTGCTTCACCACTCGTGAAGCTTTCCTCCTGCAGGTGGGGACCGAGGACTTGAACCTGGGTCCTCATGCATTGTATCATGTGCACTCAGCCAGGTGCGCCACCACCTAGCCCCCTTAATTGTTATATACTAGAATTTCTACTAAATAAATCTTTTTAATTCTCTTGTTTAACTTTTAAAAAATCTTTATTTTACTTGAATACATCATACTCAGTGGATCATTTTTTAATGTTTAATTAATTAATTAATTTTTGAACAGAGATAGAAATTGAGAGGGAAGAAGAGATGGGGGTGGAGGAGGAGACCCGCAGTGCGGTTTCACCTCTCATGAAGCTTCTCCTTTGCAGGTGCTAACCCAAGTCCTTGTTCATGGTAGCATGTATGCTCCACCAGGTGCACCGCCAGGCCACTTATTTATTTATTGATGAGAAGGAGAGAAAGGAGGAAAGAGAACCTGAGCATTGCTCTGGTACAGATAAAATACTGTATGACTTCCTGGGCTGCAATAAATCTTTGAAAAGCAAGGCAAAACCTGAACATCTTTGTACTCTAGGGAAAGCAGAATGGTATAGTGCAGCAAATGCTGACCAGGGAATCAGGAGGACTAGAACTAGCATCAGTCCTGACTTGTTTGAACCCCATTCTTTCACTAGGCCTTGGTTGTTTTCTCATTTGTAAAGAGTAGGAATCACACTTGAGTGATCTTTTTTTTTTTTAGTTTTTTATATTTATTTATTTATTGGATAGAGACGACCAGAAATCGAGAGGGATGAGGAAATAGAGAGCGAGAGAGAGAGAGAGACACCTGCAGCCCTGCTTCACCACTCGTGAAGCTTCTCACCTGCAAGTGGGGACCAGGAGCTTGAACCCAGGACCTTGCACACTATAATCTGAGCACTTATCCCAGTGCACCACTGCCTGGCCCCCCCAGACTGAATGGTCTTTAATGTGCAGCTTTAATATTCTCTGATTGTGTGATTGATTCTACGTTTCATATCAGATTAATGTAATTT
This sequence comes from Erinaceus europaeus, assembly GCF_950295315.1. NCBI lineage: Eukaryota > Metazoa > Chordata > Mammalia > Eulipotyphla > Erinaceidae > Erinaceus > Erinaceus europaeus. The sequence continues at coordinate 132,056,973 of NC_080164.1, read as the reverse complement.
TTGTGGTACTAATGAAATTCAGATCTAATAGCATGAATACTATTAATGCTTCAAAATAGTGTTTCAGTCACTCACCTTTTTTTCTGCAATGTCTTCTTTCCTCTCCTACTTATAGGACCTAGCCCCGCTCCCCCATTCTTGACACTTAAATGACATTGTTCTTTGTGCTTTGATTTAGATTTTCATATTTATCTTTCTCCTACCTCCCTATTCATTTTGTTGTAAATGTTGTTTTCCTTTGAAATCCCAGCTACCATGAAAACAGTTATCTAAGGAATGTGTGCTATCTTGCAGTTCTTATTTTTGTGCCTTACATGGCTATTATTACCTTTTGATATTTTTTGTTTGTTTTGTTTTGCTTTGCCTGTCCTTCTTTTTTAATGTTTTTATTTTTTATTTTCTGTGATTGGTATTTCTTTGTTCAATTCAGGTTAGAATTGCCCCTACTGTCACTACCTGGAGTAACAAAACTCCTACTGCCCTTCCCAGCCATCTACCTGCAGCCTCTCCCTCTGACACACAGGTATATCCTTCATTATTCCTCTTTGAGCAGAATTCTGCTCACCTAAATATATATAGTTATATATTCTCTACCCTGCCCCATCTGTCTGTCTGCTTTTTTTTTTGTGTGTGTGTGTTTTAGTGCTAATAAGATACAAGAAGCGGGGAGTCGGGCTGTAGTGCAGTGGACTAAGCGCAGGTGGCGCAAAGCACAAGGACCGACATAAGGATCCCGGTTCGAACCCCGGCTCCCCACCTGCAGGGGAGTCGCTTCACTAGCGGTGAAGCAGGTCTGCAGGTGTCTATCTTTTTTCCTCCTCCTCTGTCTTCCCCTCCCTCTCTCCATTTCTCTCTGTCCTATCCAACAACAACAACAATAATAACTACAACAATAAAACAACAAGGGCAACAAAAGGGAATAAATAAATAAAATAAATATTAAAAAATTTTAAAAAAAGATACAAGAAGCAGTTCTCAGTACAGTTTATTTCTTCATTCCTGCCTCCACTGCCATTCTAAATTGACATAAGCTAGAAATACAACCAGAGTTCTTAATGTAGTGTCATTCGGATTTCACTAAAGATTTTATTTCCTTCTTTCTCTCTCTTCTTATTTCTCTCCCATTCTCTCTAGCATTGCAGAAATTGAAGAGAAGCAAAAGTTTTCTTATGACTTTTATACTTTCCAGACTGTGGAGTAGTGGTGTTAGTAACATGGAAGCTATTGGTGACTCACTATAAGTACCATTACAATATATTACAAGGCTAGTTGTATCTGTTGCCATTCTTAGCTGCTATGACTTTGGACCTATCTCATCTAAAGATTCTACTCATTCAGAATATATTGCTCAGAAATGTTTTCTGAAGAAGATAGACTGAAAAAGCAAATATTCATTGTACAATAAAGCTTAAAAAAAAAAAAGACAACAACATAGGATTCCATTTTGGAGTTACAAATTAATCTGTTAATAGTCTTGGTTAGAAATGTAATCTTCCGGGGAGTCGGGCTGTAGCGCAGCAGGTTAAGTGCAGGTGGCGCAAAGCACAAGGACCGGCATAAGGATCCCGGTTCGAACCCCGGCTCCCCACCTGCAGGGGAGTCGCTTCACTAGCGGTGAAGCAGGTCTGCAGGTGTCTATCTTTCTCTCCTCCTCTCTGTCTTCCCCTCCTCTCTCCGTTTCTCTCTGTCCTATCCAACAATGACAACAATAATAACTACAACAATAAAACAACAAGGGCAACAAAAGGGAATAAATAAATAAAATAAATATTAAAAAAAAAAAAGAAATGTAATCTTTTTTTTTTACCGTATTCTCATTTCCTAGGGAGAAAACCCTCCACCCCCAGGTTTCATAATGCATGGGACTCCTCATCCAAATGTTGCTGCAGCTCAGCTTCCCACATCTCCAGGTCACATGCACACCCCACTACCACCTCCTCCACAGCCACAGCGTAAGTAGTGTCAGCCTGCATTCCTTGGCATCTGCAGATCTTAACTCCTGTACCAACCAACCATTTACTTTGAAGCCACAAAGTCATGAGCAAGTCTGTTTTTTTGCAAAACTACTATGCTATCTTTCCAGGCCTGAGCAAATCAGATTTTTTTTAAAAGGTAGCATTCTACATAAGGCTTAAGTCTTTGTTACAGAGAAGCATGGTTTCCTTCAGAAGCATCCTGAACAACATGCTAAGAACCAGTTCCTCTGCTGGTTCATGTTCCTGAGTCCTATTAAAGAGCAGTAAATATCCCATGAAACTTAAAAAATTGATGTTAAAGGACAGAATTTTCAGGCCTGTAAAATAACTCACCTGAGTTGTACTCCTGCGCATATATATAATCCCAGTGTTGAGCCTGATCCCCACCACAGTGGAGGTAGCTTCAATACTGTGGTGTCTTTCCTTTTCTGAAAAAGTTGGTTCAGTTTAGCGAAGCCCTGGCAATGACAAAAAAGAAAGGGAAAAAGAAAGGGAAAGAAAAGAGAAAAATTGGGGCTGGAGAGATAGCTTATCAGATAAGGTGCCTGCCTTGCCCTGATTTGAGCCATGGCACCTAGGGGAAGGTCCTGCAGCACTGAAAGAAGCTCCAGCTCAGTGGTGTCCCTCCATCTATCTCTGTCATTCTTCCTTTCTTCCTTTCTTCCTTTCTTCCTTCCTTCCCTCCCTCTCTCCCTTCCTTCCTTCCTTCCTTCCTTCCTTCCTTCCTTCCTTCCTTCCTTCCTTCCTTCCTTCCTTCCTTTCTGCCCTCCAGGGTTATTTCTGGGGCTCAGTGCCTGCAGGATGCTCAGTGCCTCCACTGCTCCTGGAGGCCATTTTCTTTTTCCCCTTTTGTTGTCGCCTTGTTATGGTTATTACTGTTGTTGTTGGGTAGGACAGAGAGAAATCTAGAAAGGAGGGGAAGACAAAGAGGGGGAGAGAAAAATAGACACCTGCAGACCTGCTTCACCGCCTGTAAAGCGACTTCCCCACAGGTGGGGAGCCGGGGGCTCAAACCAGGATCCTTAAGCCAATCCTTGCATTTTGCGCCATGTGCGCTTAACCCGTAGCACTAATGCCCGACCCCCCCCCCCCCGCCTTTCTATTTGAATGAAAAAATATTGGCCCAGGAGCAATGAAATCACTTATGCACAAGACCCGAACTCTTTGAAAACATATCTTAATTAAAAAATAAAAAGATGTAATGTTAATAATTGTTTGGTGTTATGTTTTTTCTCTTCAGACAAGATTACCTAATTCCTTTTTGGAACAAAAGTTTCAAGGGACATTTGTTACTTATGTTTCATTCTTTTTTTTTTTTTTTCTTCTCACCATCAAGTTCCCACTCACTAACTGCAGGTGTCTATCTTTCTGTCTCCTTCTCAGTCTCTCTCTCTTCACTCTTTTCTGTCCTATCAAATAAAATAGGGAGGAAAAAAGGAAAAGATAAAAGATGCCCCCCTCATCTTTTTTTTTTTTTTCCTCCAGGGTTATTGCTGGGCTTGGTGCCTGCACCATGAATCCACCGCTCCTGGAGGCCATTTTCCCCCCTTTTTGTTGCCCTAGTTGTTGCAGCCTCGTAGCCTCGTTACGGTTATTATTGCCATTGTTGACGTTGCTTTGTTGTTGGATAGGACAGAGAGAAATGGAGAGAGGAGGGGAAGACAGAGAGAGAGAGGGGGAGAGAAAGATAGACACCTGCAGACCTGCTTCACCGCCTGTGAAGCGACTCCCCTGCAGGTGGGGAGCCGGGGGCTCGAACCGGGATCCTTACGCCGGTCCCTGCGCTTTGCGCCACGTGCGCTTAACCCACTGCGCCACCGCCCGACTCCCTCCCCCCTCATCTTTTAAAACAAATTTAGGTTAATAGAAAAGCTGAGAGAAAAATATAGTAAGTTCCAGTATACTTCTGCCTCTGTATATGTCCCACCATTGACATCTTATACCCCAGGGTACATTTGTCACCACCAGCAAACCTAAATTGATAGATCATCACCACCTAAAGTTCAAGTTTTACTTTAGAGTTCACTATTATAGTCTATGAATTTTGAGGTGTATCTACCTTTTACTTTTGTCTTTTTTGAAAATATTTAGACTTGGAAAATGAAAAGTATTTATAAATCACTATTTCAGAAATGTCAAAGGGGTAAATTACATGACTAAACAACTATTATAATACAAATTTGTTACAACTTTTTGCTTCCATACCCATGTGAAAGTGCTATCTTCAGAATAGAACAATTCAAGTCTAATAGATTTACCTAGCCACACAGACTGTGATTGAGATCTAATTTGGGTTCAAGTCTTTGCACTAAAACAGTTGGCTGCCTGGTTATTTACTAACCAATAACCAACTATGTGTAATATATGAAATGTTTTACAACTATTGTTTTGTCAGTGATCCTAGAAAATTGTTAATCTAGAACTTTGCTGAGATTCAGAAATTGAGTAGCTGATTTTACTAGAGAAAGGCAATTTGATTCTTAGCTTTAGTGCTCACCTTGTAATTCCAGGGGAAGGGATCTTGAGCCACCACCAAATTCCCTTAACTTCCTCTGTAAATAGGAGTGTTTGGGTTGTGTTGGGGTTCCTGTGTGGTTCCATCTGGTGACTGGTAAGTGTCATTGCAGTCTTTTCACAGGAGCAAAGAAGTCTCAGGAAAGTCTTGCATTTGTCAGGTTTGATGAATTAAAGATTTTCGTAGCTAGCAGTAATCTAGAAATGGCTGGTTTCAAATATGGGAGCTAGTCGCTTAAAGCATATCATAGGTGTTAATGCTTGGCTATAATTTACTATAAGAATCATGATCAGGGACCAGGCACACCTGTTTAAACACATACACTGCAGTGCACAGGGACCTAGGTTCAAGCCCCCGGTCTCCACCTGCAAGGGGAAAGCTTCATAAGTGATGAAGCGGGGCTTCAGGTGTCTCTCTGTCTTTCTCCCTCCCTGTCTCTCCTTTCCCTCTCAATTACTCTGTTTCTATCCAATAATAAATAAATGAAATTTTAAAAAATAAAGAAATAAAGTTAAAAATAAAGAATGATGATGAAAATGATTTTCACAGAATAAAATAACTTCGGTTATCTCTTCCAATCTGAATAAGCTTGTAACTAATTACAATTTCTGTTTTTCTCCTTGGTGTAGCTTATCAACCAGCCCAGCAGTATCCCTTCGGAACAGGGGGGTCAGCAATGTATCGACCTCAGCAGCCTGTTGCTCCTCCTGCTTCAAACGCTTACCCTAACACTCCTTACATATCCCCTGCTTCTTCCTATTCTGGGCAATCTCAGCTGTACACAGCACAGCACCAGTCCTCTCCACCTACCTCCAGCCCTTCTGCTTCTTTCCCTCCTCCCCCTTCCTCTGGAGCATCCTTCCAGCATGGCGGGCCAGGAGCTCCACCTTCATCTTCAGCTTTTGCGCTGCCTTCTGGAACAACAGGTACACTGCCTGCTGCCAGTGAGCTGCCTGCGTCTCAGAGAACAGGTCTGCGCTTGAAGGGGATTTGGTTTGGCTACTTCCTTTATTTTTTTTATGAACACATGAAGGCATTGGGGGTGTGGATTATTTCTAACTGTAAACTGGGTAATGTGAGCCTAATTGTTCTATTTTTTATAACAAACTCTAAAACTACTTTTAAAAGTGATTCTTCCATAATAAACTTTAGTTAAAAAGTGGGAAAAGCTTTATTTTACATGATTTATTTTTTGTTTTGTTCTTTGTTTCATTTTACCAGAGCACTACTGAGTTCTGGTTTATGGTGGTGCTGGGATTGAACTTGGGACCTTTGGTGCCTCAGCAAGAAAGTCCTTTTGCATAACTATTATGCTATCTTCCCAGCCCATGAGGTGTAAAAAAAAAAAAAAACAATTGTAAGAGAGTATAGTCTACCTTTGATCTTAAATGGCTAGAAATTAATTGGCAGGATAAATGGTGATTGGAACCATGTGTGCTGCTTACTTTACTAGAGCAAAAGTATGTTCTCTTCTTACTATGTCATTTCAATTTCTTATTTTTTTATATTTTATTTATTTATTTTGCCTCTAGTGTTATTGCTGGGGCTCTGTGCCTGCACCACGAATCCACTCCTCCTGGAGACTATTTTTTTCTCTTTTGTGCCCTTGTTGTTGTTTATCGGTGTTGTAGTTATTATTATTGTTGTTGTTATTGATGTCATTGTTGTTGAATAGGACACAGAGAAATTGAGAGAGGAGGGGAAGATAGAGAGAGGGAAAGAGAGATAGACACCTGCAGACCGCTTGTGAAGCAACCCCTTGCAGGTGGGTAGCCGGGGACTTGAACCAGGATCCTTACTCTGGTCCTTGAGCTTGGCACCATGTGTGCTTAACCTGCTGCACTACCACCTGACCCCCTCAATTTCTTTCTTTCTTTTTTTTTTTTTTTAAAGTATTTGAGCCTTAAACTCATTTGTGGCTGTTAAATGGTACAGGATGTTAAGGAAGTAGTACAGATTTTATATTTATGTTTATTTGTAGAGGTGAGGAAGGATCTTATGTTTATCTAAAGGAAAAAAGTAAGTGCACATAACTCTGCCAGAAAAAAAGTCAATGTCTAGCAAGCAATGCAGCGATTCTCCACTGAGGTACTACCACTCCTTTGAAAATTTTGGAAATTTCTAGGTATGTTTTATTTCATCTGGCATCTAGATGTATCTGCAAAATCCTGATTAGAGAAACAGTTACAGATTATTTTTATAGTGACATACATGTTTTATAAGTGATTCTTATTTTTTAGTTAAAACATTTTGATTTTTTTTAGTCTTTTTAAAAATTTATTTTTTAATTTTTTTTTATTTAAGAAAGGAGACATTAACAAAACCATAGAATGAGAGGGGTACAATTCCACACAATTCCCATAATCCCATCTCCACATCCCACCCCCTCCCCTGATAGCCTTCCCATTCTCTATCTCTCTGGGAGTATGGACCCAGGGTCGGGTCGTTGTGGGTTGTAGAGGGTGGAAGGTCTGGCTTCTAACATTTTGATTTTTTAATGGTAGATTATATTATGTGAGTTTTTAAATTTGAGGATAGTAAAAAGGGACCTCAAAGGCATATTTTCTTAAAATGACTCATTTAATAGGGTTAAGAACCATTACCATAGTCTCAAGAATACAGGCTTTGGAATTAGACTTTTTGAGTGTGTGTCCTAGCTGCACTACTTTCTGATTATGTAACTTTGAAAAAATTTATTAACTTTATTTTATTAAATTTTTTTATATTTATTTATGTATTTCCTTTTTGTTGCCCTTATTGTTTTTATTTTTGTTGTTATTGATGTCATTGTTGTTGAATAGGACATGGAGAAATGGAGAGAGGGGGAGAAAAAGATAAGACACCTGCAGACCTGCTTCACTGCCTGTGAAGCAACTCCCCTTCAGGTGGGGAGCTGGGGGCTGGAACCGGGATCTTCACGCTGGCCTTTGGGCTTCGCACCACGTGCACTTAACCCACTGTGCTACCGCCCGACTCCCTATTAACTTTCTTTTTTTTTTTTTTTTTTAAGTCTTTTATTTATTTTATTTTTGAGAGAGATGCAGAGAGAGAAAGACACAGAGAGAAACACCAGAGCACTGCTCAGCTCTGGCTTATGGTGGTGTGGGGGATTGAACCTGGGACTGCGGAGCCTTAGGCATGAGAGCCTCTTTTATAATCATTATGCTATCTACCCCTACCCCCCTATTAACTTTCTTAGGTCTTGGTTTCCTCAAAATAATAGCTCCCTCTCATATGCATTAATAAATAAAGGCATATAGGTAAAATGACTGCCATGTACAAAGGAGCTTCTAGAAAAATTTGTTGTAGTTAACACAAAACCTTACTGGAAATTAGAGCATTTGAAAATAACTTTCCTATTAGATTGTACTGATAGTTTTGAGCTAGTGGAGGAGGAAAGGATTAGGTGATGAAGCTTTGCTAATATTAAAGCTGCTCCTGGCAGATCTCAATATACATAGTAAATAGAAAAAAACAGAGATATTTTTATGTGCTAGTAAGCAGCAGCTTTAATTACCCAAAACACATTATAAAATAGAGTCTACCAAGGAAGTATTATTTTTAAAGTAAAGTCTTATGAATGAAGAGTTATAATTGCTTCTCTATATTATCATTCTTTACTGCACAAGTAAAAAAAAATTAGTAGTTCTACATTTTAGGGAAAAGTACTAAAAAATTCACTTGTGGAGTTCGAAAAATTATCTCTTTATAATTAAGGTAGGTTGTAGAGTTCTTTTTTTAAAAAAAAATTTAATATTTTTATTTATTCCCTTTTGTTGTCCTTGTTTTATTATTGTAGTTATTATTGATGTTGTTGTTGGACAGGACAGAGAGAAATGGAGAGAGGAGGGGAAGACAGAGAGGGGGAGAGAAAGACAGACACCTGCAGACCTGCTTCACTGCCTTTGAAGGGACTCCCCTGCAGGTGGGGAGCCGGTGGCTGGAAGCAGGATCCTTAAGCCGGTTCTTGCACTTGGCGCCATGTGCGCTTAACCCGCTGTGCTATCCCGGTTGTAGGGTTGTAGAGTTCTTAAGTGAAGTAAAACCTCACTTAAAAAGTAGTGCTGGCTGGGGGACATATCCAGAGTGCATAAATAGCTGGCTTCAGACCCCTGGTCTCCAACTGTAGGGGAGAAACTTTATGAGTGGTGCTGCACTCTTCCTTTTCTCCTCTACTTCTCTATATCAGAAACAGAAAGGAAAACAGTTCAGGGAAGTGAATTAATATTGATCATGTGTTGCATATGTACCAGCACTTGCCATATATTTTCTTATTTTGTCCTCAAAGCCATGAGCATTAGGAATAGTGTTATTTTAGGTGATTTTTTTTTTTTTTAAACAAAAGCACTGTTTAGCTCTGGCTTATGGTGGTACAGGTGATTGAACCTGGGACTTTGGAGCCTCAGGCATGAAAGTCTCTTTGCGTAACCATTATGCTATCTCCTCCCCCAATAGTGTTACTTTAATTGACTTGAGAACACTTGAGTTTCCCAAGACTATTCCTAGGAAGGCACAGTTATAGATACAAGCCCAGATCTCTCAGTATTCCAAGCCTCTGTTCAGTCTTTACCACATTTTCTAGTCCTGATGTAAGTAAGAGAAATTGCTGCCATTGCTGGATTTACAAAAACCTTTTCGTAATAATATTAATTTGAACCAAATAATTGGCTTCATCAGTCTCTTTACATTCTGAGTTAAATATTTGCATGTTTCTTTTTCTCCTTAAGCAAATGTGCATTTGGCCATAAATCTTTGCATATATAAAGAGTAACAGAGTGTTCTAGCATGGCTGATGAACAGAGTGACTAATAGGAAGAAGCCAAACATTTTTCAGTATTCTCCAGTGTGCACTGTGTTTAGCAGCTTTGTTTTCTTGCATGTTAACCAAGCCACTATATTTTAATTAACAATTGTAGCTTTATTATTTTTTTATATCCTAAAATTTTTGTTTTGGTTATATAAACAATTGTGACTGATAATTTTAACTTTGTTTTAATGTTTCTTAGATCATATTGTAGCAGTCTATAGGACTTAGAAATTCTGTGTATCCAAACACTAAATTTCCAGTTCCTCTATTTGTGGACCATGAAGTTGTGTGCCCAGAGTTCAGAGAAACATATTGCAATCACCCAAAACTTTAATTCAGTAAATGCTTCAAAAGTTTTTCACTTAGTGCCTGAGATCTGAGAATCTCATGTTTGTTTTCTACCACTGAACTACCTTCCTTGCCCAAATATTTAAATCTTAATCTTTTTTTTTTTTTTTTGCCTCCAGGGTTATCGCTGGGGCTCAATGCCTGCACTACGAATCCACTGCTCCTGGAGGCCATTTGTTTCCATTTTGTTGTTGTTGTTATTGCTGTTGTTGGATAGGATAGAGAGAAACCAAAAGAGGAGGTGGAGAGAAAGATAGACACCAGCAGACCTGCTTCACTGCTTGTGAAGTGACACCCCCCCCCGCAGATGGGGAGCTGGGGGCTTGAACTGGGATTCTTACACCAGTTCTTTTGCTTGGTGCCATGAGCGTTTAACCCAGTGTGCTACCACCCGGATCCCTAAATGTTATCTTATTGTTGTTATTTCATGAGAGATTGAGAGAATGAGAGGTAAAGTGAAAAGTAGAATGCAAATACATGGTGCTCCCAACCTAGTAGCATGTTGATACCAGCTTGTGGGTGTGGGAGAGACAGCATAATGGTTATGCAAAAGACTATCATGCATGAGCCTCTGAAGTTACAGGTTCAGTCCATCACACTGCCATAAACCAGAGCTGAGCAGTGCTCTGGTAGAATAAATAAATAAATAAATAATATTAAACTGGACACATTAGCTATGTTCCCACTCCTAGTGATAATACTGAGTTTCATTAATAAAATAGTTATAAAGCAATACATGCAAACCACTAGAGAAATATTGTTATTTTAAACAGTAGGGAACAGAATTTTCTCTTGAAAAAGCACATCTGAAAGAAAGTGATACTTAGAAGTTGATTGGTTCTGACACAACTTCAGTTCATTTTATCAAAAAAAAAAAAGAAAGAAAGAAAACCTGAATATAAATTAGGTAGAGAATATCTTATGTCACTTCATTTAAAAGTAAGTTTTACTACCTTATAGAATTAATTTATTCTTCCCAGAGGTTGATGGAGAAGAAACAGTTACAAAATGACAAGTAGAATTTAGAATTTCACAGACTGTTAAAGTGACTTTTATCTTTTATTTGCAGAATATCAATCTATGCAAGATCAGGCATTTATGTTGGAAGGTGAATTGGTTATAAACATAAACCTTTACGAATACTTGAATCATTTAGTATGATTTTTGAATGGGCATGTAAACCTCAAAACTGTTGACACCCTAAAAATGATATTTTTGATTTGGCTTCTTCATTAAATCAAATCTTAAAGCTGATTGTATTAACATGGTGCCAGAAATAGCTTTAAATCATAAGGCTATTTCATATAGAAATAGGCAATGATTATACCAAGATTCTTTTAGTGATAAGATTAAAAGGTGGTGGGAGAGATTTGAACGATTCTTCTGTATATGACCAGAACTTCTAAGAATTTGTTAAGCATATAGTAGCATGTGGCTTAATATTTTATGATTAACTTTTAAGTGTGTTGAGACTCATTTGGCATTCTGCCTCCTAGAAAACATACTAAAAGGCTTGTTTTACTTTTTAAAAAATCTTATTTATTTAATAATGAAAGAACTAGAGCATCACTCTGGCCAATGCAACAGATTGAATTTGGGACCTCATGCTTACAAGTTCTGTACTCTTGCCACTGTGCAACTTGCTGGGCCACAAGAAAATTGATTCTGTTTTAAAAATCAAGGCAAATGAATACATACTAGTTAGGAGAAGATAGTGTTTTTAAAATGTTTCTATGACTGTATGTATGAGTCACAAGTTCTTTGACTTTCGAAGCAGTTTTGCTGTGATTTAGTACTATGGGCATCAGTAAAATAAGTAAAGGTAAAATATTGAATAAATGTTTAATTTATGAGAAGAAGAGTATTTTTTAAAGAGATGAGAGATTGACCATGATATCAAATATTAAACCTTGAGCCCTCAGTTCTCTCCCTGGCAGCATGATACTATAGATATTTGATTGTCATCTTCCACCTTATAAATAATTCCTAAGGCGAGTATGATGAATACTACTGACAGTATGTAGACTTTTATTAACTTTTTAAAAAAATTTAGCATATTCAGGTGATGTACTTTTTCATTAGGATAGATAATTCTTAATTAATCTTTCAAGTATGCACCAGTATAGACATGATGACTCCATACTATCCTTAAATTTAGCATAGATCTTTGACTTAAAATGGAAATAATGCTGCCATAACTAATCTAAGGCCTTGTGCCTATTAGAAATAATAACTTTGTGAATACAGGGTTCTATAGGGATCCCCATGGCACAACTGGTAAAACTTTATAATAGTTATTTCAGGATTAAGGTAATCTGAAGGGACTTTACTATAATTGATATAATTTAGTTAACTATTTTAAGGAAAATGTCCTCTATCATCTGTTACAGGCCCTCAGAATGGATGGAATGATCCTCCTGCTTTGAACAGAGTTCCCAAGAAGAAGAAGGTACTAGAAAAAAATGTCTAGTCAATTGCCTGCAAATATATTATTAGTCATATAATTACTTGGACAATAGCAAACTTCACTTACCTTTCTAAAAGCAAAAATTACTGATTCACATATGAAAGTATATATATACACATTTAAAAAAAATATTTATTTGTTCCCTTTTGTTTCCCTTGTTGTTTTTTATTATTGTTGTAGTTGTTACTGTTGTTGCTATTGATGTTGTTGTTGTTAGGACAGAGAGAAATGGAGAGAGGAGGGGAAGACGGGGAGAGAAAGATAGATACCTGCAGACCTGCTTCACTACCTGTGAAGCGACCACCCTGCAGGTGGGGAGCCAGGAGCTTGAACCAGGATCTTTATACTGGTCCTTGTGCTTCACGCTACGTGCACTAAACCCGCTGTGCTACCACCTAACTCCCAACCCTTATTGTTTTATTGTTACAGTTATTGTTGTCATCATTGTTGGTTAGGACAGAGAGAAATGGAGAGAGGAGGGGAAAACAAAGGGGGAGAGAAAGAGATACCTGCAGACCTGCTTCACTGCTTGTGAAGCGACCCCCATGCAGGTGGGGAGCTGGGGACTCAAACTGGGATCCTTGTGCTGGTCCTTGCGCTTTGCTCCACCTGTGCTTAACTTGCTGCGCTACTACCCGACTCCCATGAAAGTATATTTTATCTTGCATCTTATAATCTATAGAGAAGAAGAAAAAAGATAGAAAAACAGTCTTATCAAGACCTTGCTCTGGTGATAGTGGTGTGAATTAAACTCCTTTTCACACTGGGTTAAGAGTACTTGGCGAGAAGAACAAGAACCCGCTCAAGGATCCTGGTTCGAGCCTCCACTCACTCCCCACCTACAGGGAGTCACTTCACAGGCGGTGAAGCAGGTCTGCAGGTGTCTATCTTTCTCTCTCCCTCTCTATCTTCCCTTCTTCTCTCAATTTCTTTTTCCTATCCAATAAAATTGGGGGGGAAATGACCACTAGGAGCGGTGGATTCATAGTGCCAACACCAAGCTCCAGTGATAATCCTGGAGGGGGAAAAAAAGAAAAGAGGCAAGATGTAAATTCCTAGTATATTTTTCAAAGAGTAAAAACCAGAATTTCAGTCATCCCGAATGATTTTTTTCTAAGGAATTACTTTGGTCTTTGGGTTCTAACAGCAATCATGAATTCGGTAATTATATTTTGGACTTTTCTGTAATGCATGTGATAGAAATGAAAATAGGGGATTGGGTGGTGGCGCAGCAGGTTAAGTGCACATGGCACAAAGCACAAGGACCGGTGTGAAGATCCCTGTTCGAGCCCCTGGCTCCCCACCTGTGGGGGAGTTGCTTCATAGGTGGTGAAGCACGTCTACAAGTGTCTGTCTTTCTCTCCCCCTCACTTCCCCATCTCTCTCCACTTCTCTCTGTCCTATCCAACAATGAGCAACATCAACAACAACAGTAATAACCAAAACAAGGCTACAACAAGGGCAACAAAACGGGGGAAAAGTGGCCTCAAGGAGCAGTGGTTTCACGGTATAGGCACTGAGCCCCAGCAATAACTCTGGAGGCAAAAAAAAAAAAAAAAAGAAATGAAAATAGGACTTGTGGCTAAACAGTGTTAGGTGTTCAGTGACTGTGACCCCTTTTTCTTTCTCCCTCAGCCATGTTCTACTACACCCCACCCCCCGTGGTGACCTTCTTCCTCTAGTACAGTAATGAGAGGCTGTACATAAAATTAGTAGATTATAATGAGTAAAAAACCCAAATTTAGACTAGCGGTAGTTTAGATTTAATTTACTGTGTTTTGGGTGATTGAATTGACAGGTGAATGATGTGTTTAAAAATCTGAGAAAAGGGTTTTACATTCTGATTACATTAGACACACATTCGTTATATGGTATTCCAGTATTGCTAGAATTCTCCATACTATTACACCTTCTCTAAAACAAAACAAACATGGTTTTGGTTCCTCATTATCAGGTCAAGACAAACGTGAAGTAATACAAGTTTGAGCTCTCCATGCATCTTAGCCAGATTAATTCTACTCAAGAAATCTACTCAAGAAATTTTATATAAAATTTCATATAAAAATATTTTACTACTGTTGGAACATTTTTTACTAACAATAAAGCAGTTTAATTCCCTTATATATAGCTGAGGAAATGCTGGTATCATTTTCTCTTACTTATCTTGCCTTTTATCTTCATTTTTTATAAAGGTGCCTGAAAACTTTATGCCGCCTGTTCCTATCACATCTCCAATCATGAATCCCTTGGGTGACGCCCAGTCACAGATGCTGCAGCAGCAACCTTCAACTCCAGTACCATTGCCAAGTCAAGCTTCATTTCCACAGCCACACCTTCCAGGTGGCCAGCCCTTCCATGGCATACAGCAGCCCATTGGTCAACCAGGCATGCCACCGTCTTTCTCAAAGCCCAATATTGAAGGTGCCCCAGGGGCTCCCATAGGAAATACTATCCAGGTAATATTAAATCTGTGGGAGTTTGGTGAGAAATTACTCTATTTCAGTACATTTCAAAAAATTAATTATTTTATTTATTGGATAAAGACAGCCAGAAATTGAGAGGAGGGGGGAGATAGGAAGGAAGGGATAAAGAGAGAGAGAGACAGACAGACCACTGGGGAAGCTTTCCTCCTGCAGGTGGAGACTGGGTATTTGAACCTGGGTCCTTGAGCATTGTAACATGTGTGCTCAACTAGGTGCACCGCCGCCCTGCCCCTTTTTAAAAAATTTAACGGTTTGAGCCCTAGCTCCCCACCTGCAGGGGAATCGCTTCACAGGTGGTGAAGCAGGTCTGCAGGTGTCTTTCTCTCCCCCTCTGTCTTCCCCTCCTCTGTCCATTTCTCTCTGTCCTATCCAACAACAACAGCTATGACAACAATAACAACCACAACAAGGGCAACAAAATGGGAAAAATGGCCTCTAGGAGCAGTAGATTTGTGGTGCAGGACCAAACCCCTGTGATAACCCTGGAGGCAAAAAAAAAAAAAATTAAATGTTAAACTTTTGGGGTTGCATCTTTATTATTTATCATTTGGAAAACAAAAAAACTATGAACTCTTTTAAGAGTTAGCCACTTATGTATGTAATTTTTCAGTTACATGATATATACAAACTGACTACAAGAGAGATATTTGCCAGTATTTGTTTACTGTAACTAGTTGCTATATTTCACTTGACCTATTCACAATTTAATGTTGGTTAAATCCATCCTTGTATCTAAGGTTGATAAGCTGAAACCAGTTTCAGAAGTTTTACTTTAAAATGTTAAGTGATAAGAGCTAATAATATAAACCTTATGTTCAGAAAGAGATAGGAATGAACATTTTTCTTAACCTCAGTTTTAAATAAGTCATTAAGTCTTGTTGACAAAGACTTGTGGAGAGAGGTTTAAAATCTCTCTCAAATTCCTATTTTTCTGTTGCCATCTGGTTCACACTATCTTTATTTTCAGCAATGCAGAGGCCTCTAATTCATCTGTTAGCCTATACTTTGAACTGTTTCAAATCTAAATCTGGCTTTATCTCATCTTTGTTGAAAACATTATAATAGGGAGAGATATCTCAGTAACTTGCACAAGAGGCTTTCATACCAGAGGTTCAGAGGTCCTAGTTTCAGTATCTAGCATAACCATAAACCAGAGCTGAATAAGAAGAAGGCAACTTTCTACTCTTCCTGAATTAAGACCAAAATATTTTTCCATACAGGATGTCAGCTCACATTCCTCCATGTTCCTGCCACATTGGCCTCCTTTTAATTTACTTATATAATGAACCTTCCTGTATATATGTTCCTCCCCTACTAGGTATGATTTTTTCCTTCTTCTGTTTAGGTAGTTACCTCCTAATTATCATTCTGATAAGTTTTCTTGAAGAGGGCCTTCTTCACTTAAATTGTAGGTATACGATAATGAACGAACTAATACATCAAACCTTAAGACCTAAAACATTCCTTATTTTTTGTGTGTGTGTGTTTAATAACACAGTAGTTTCTGCCATCTACACTTTGGCTTAATCTTGATAATACCTCAGTTAATGACTTCCAAGGTTCCAAAGAACAGAAGAATGCCAACATATGCAAAAAACGAGTCAACAGACAACCAGTTTTCTTTCCTGTCATCCAAACAGTCAGTTTTGTTACTGGTTTGTTCTTTTTTATTTCCTACTGACACAGGTTCACTTCCCATGAATTATATACGCTAGTGGTCAACATATGTTCCATACTTACTTGGGTACTTTCATATCCATTTCTGTTTGTAAGCACCACAGCTGAAGGAAGGGTCTTTTTCCCCCCCCAAATATCTATTTATTCCCTTTTGTTGTCCTTGTTATTTTTATTATTTTTTAAATTTTTATTTATAAAAAGGAAACAGTGACAAAAACCATAGAATTAAGAGGGATATAACTCCACACAAGGAAGATTATTTCAACCTTCTACTGGTTATCTGGTTTTTGTTTCTTACATCAGAGCTTTTCATTTACTTTTGAATAATAAGAAGGTTGGTTTCCTTTGATCACAGATTCAGGGTTGTGTAGAGGTAGCTTCTGTTCACTTTGTGATATTATTTCTTGCAGCATGTGCAGTCTTTGCCAACAGAAAAAATTACCAAGAAACCTATTCCAGATGAGCACCTTATCCTAAAGACCACATTTGAGAATCTTATTCAGCGCTGTTTCTCTTCAGCCACAGATCCTGTACGTATTATTTCCTATCCTTTTTTTAGTTAAAATAATTTTGGCCCCCAGAAATAACTCACCAGATAGGGTGTGTACCTTGCCATGCATGTGCTCCACATTGAAACCCCAGCACCACATGGAAGAGCTTAGGGTATCAGAGGACACCCTGGTGCTATGGTGGCTGCCTTGTTTCTCCTCACCCCCAATTTTAAATGAAAAAAATAGCCTAGAGTGGTGAAATTATGTGTGCATGTGTCTCAATCCCAAGTAGACAACATTTTAAAATAATGATAATCAGGCTGAATGGGAGTACACCTGATAGAGTTCAGGTTAGCCTGCACAGGGACCTGAGTTCAAGCCTCTGGTTCCCCTGAAGTGGGAGAGGGTGGACTTAACGAACAGTGGAGTGGTGCTGCAGGTGTCTGTCTTCCTTTCTCCCACATTCTATTTGTCTTTGTCATCTATCAGAGAAGAAAGGGGGAAAAAATATTTTTTTAATTCCATTGATAATGGAGGTGTACAGGCCCCAGTGTTAGCCCTGGTGGCCAAAAAAAAAAAAAAGATGATTATTATAATCCTTTATAGAGCTTTTCTATAGCTGTTTCTTAAAGGAAATTAAGTCAAAAAGCAGTTAGGTAATACTCAAAGTCAGAACCAAAATTAAGACCCAGTCTGGCTGCAGAATTCATGCTCTTATCTGTTATCCTGCATTGCTTTTCATCAGCACACCTGGTGTGTAGAACAGAATGGTGGGATACAAAGAATTTTGTTTAGACTGACTAGCTTTCTTTATTGCCACCAGGTTTATCACTGGGGCTTAGTGCAACTGCAGCGGGTTTTTGTTTGTTTGTTTTATCTTTTTCTTTTTCCTTTTTGATAGAGACAGAGAGAAATTGAGAGATAAGGGAGATATAGAGAAGGAGAGAGGAAAATAGACACTTGGAGCACTGCTTCCCCACTCATGAAGCTTCCCCCTGATTGGAGAGACCAGGGGCCTTGAACCCAGCCTTTTACATGGTAATGTGTGAGATCTGCTGGGTGTGCTGTCACCTGGCCCCTAGAGTTTCTTTTTTAAAAAAAATGTTTGTTTGTTTGTTTATTCCCTTTTGTTGCCTTTGTTGTAGTTATTGTTGTTGGATAGGACAGAGAGAAATGGAGAAAGGAGGGGAAGACAAAGGGGGAGAGAGAAAGATAGACACCTGCAGATCTGCTTCACCACCTGTGAAGCGACTCCCCTGTAGGTGGCGAGCCGAGGGCTCGAACCCGGATCCTTACGCCAGTCCTTGTGCTTTGTACCACCTGTGTTTAACCCACTGCGCTACCACCCAACTTGCCCCTAGAGTTTCTTTCTTTTTTTTAAGATTTTATTTATTTCCTAATGAGAAAAATAGGCAGAGAGAAAGAACCAGATATCACTCTGGTACATGTGCTGCCGGGGATTGAACTCAGGACCTGCTTGAGCTTGTTTGGAGGTTCTAGCAGGGAACGCAGCTACTCTTATACTGTCGACTGAAGACCGGTCCGTCTCTGTTAGGGGAAGGCCTTCCTCTTGGACCAAGCGCACAGCTTCAGGAGGGACACACATGGAGCAGTGAGGGAGGAAGGGGACACCCACCTAGCCAGCCAGATCAGCCGAATCAACCCTGGCGATCAATGGGGTGACAGATGTCGCAGCCAGATCACCCTCACATCCTACCCCTAGAGTTTTCTTTTTGAACTTCCAGTGAAGCTTTTAAAGAAAAGTAGTCTTAGGACCAGGGAAATAACTCAGCTAGTAAATCATAGAACATTGCATGGCCTGCAGCTCCAAGTTCAAGCCCTGGCTTCACATGCACCAGAGTGGTTCTATGATTTCTCTCTCCCTCTCATGTATCTATATATCTCATCTGAAATAAAATATTTTAAGTAAATATTTTTTAAAAAGCTGTTAAATGTTTGAGATAGTGGAGTCATTCATAGTTCAAGCAACTAATTTTGTTTAGTTTACTAAGAGAATGCCTATGTATTAACAACAACAAAAATTCCACAAAACCAGTCTTACTTTAGATGAAATTTCATTTTTTTGCCAACGAACATTGAATATTTTTATTTAGCCACTGGCCACTATCTACTCAGTAAAACAGCATCTGGAATTTGTTTTATTAAACAGTGAGTATTAATATGTGTAGCCTTCTGCTAGTCTTCTAGCTAGACTACTTCCATAAAGACTAAAAGGCATCCTAGCAATTGGGAGGGGTTTTTATTTTTTTTATTATTATTATTTTAATTTATTGGGTAAAGACAGAGACATTGAGAGGAGAGGAAGAGATAGAAAGACAGAGAGACAACTGTAGCACTGCTTTACCACTTGCAAAGCTTTCCCCCGGCAAGTGGGGGCCAGGAGCTTGAATCTGGGTCTTTAAACATGTCCACTCAACCAAGTGTGCCACCATACCACCACCTGGTCCCGGGAGAAGATATGTACACATCACATGTCTGACAAGGGATTGATACTGGAAACAAAGAAATTATGCATCTCAACAACAAAATGGCAACTCAATAAAAAAATTAAGCAAAAGATTTGAATAGGCAGTTCTTTAAAGATATTCAGAGACTGGTAAGATAGCTCAATTGTACAGTATACGTGCTTTGTCATACATATGATCCAGATTTGAACCTGTCCTCCACCATTCCACTGCACTTGAGGAAACTTGGCTACTGCAGTATCTTTCCTTCTGTGTTTTTGTCTTTTTCTCTATTTGAAAAGTTAGATCCAGAGCATAGAAGCCCCAGCAGTAACCAAGGGAGTGGGGGAAATATATATATTTTTTCCAGAAGACCCACAGACATAAGAAAACAATGTTTCACATCACTTGTCATTAGAGAAATGCAAATTAAAGCCACACTGAGAACTTCATGCCTGTGTGAATGGCCTACATCAAAACAGGAAATGACAGATGTTGGCAAGAATGTGGGGAGAAAATAACTCTGATCTGTTGTTGGTAATTCAGACTTGGGCAGCCCCTATGGAAAACAGTATGAAGAGCCTCTAAGTGAAAATGGAAATACCTTATGCTCTAGCAATGCCACTCTTAGGCATTTATGTCAAAGACATGAAAGCACTAATTCAGGAAGTTATATGTACCCTATGTTCATAGCTGCATTATTCACAATATGGAAGCAACCTAAATGCTCATTGACAGAAGACTTCAAGTTGTGGGATATATATTCTAAAGTGATGCTACTATGTCTTTCAGAACAAAGTAGATGCAACTAGAGGCGAACATGCAAAATGAAGTAAGAGGTGAAAGACAGCTACTAGTTGGTTTCACTCACTTGTATAATATAGACAAGTAAAACAAACACTTTGGAAAATAATAATAATGAGAACCATGGAGATAGCACAGTGGTTTGTATACTAAGCTTTTCATGCCCAAGGCCCCAGAGGCACAAAGGTCATTCCCCGACACTACTGTAAGCCAGAGGTAGGCAGTGCTCCTCTCTCTTTTATTGAAATGATTTTTTAAAAAAACTAATAGAAATGAAGGAGCTGGAGTGAAAACTTAATGGTTATGCAAAAGACTTTAATGCCTGAGGTTCTGAGGTCCCAAGTTCAATCCCTAGTACCACCATAAGCCAGAGCTGAGCAGTGCTTTGGTCTCTGTCTCTGTGTATCTTTCTCATTAAAATAAATACATTATTTATATATATATATATATATATATATATATATTTTTTTTTTTTGCCTCCAGGGTTATTGCTGGGGTGCAGTGCCTGCACCATGAATCCACTGCTCCTGGAGGTCATTTTTCCTCCTTTTGTTGCCCTTGTTGTAGCCTTGTTGTGGTTATTACTGTTGTTGATGTTGTTCGTTGTGGGATAGGACAGAGAGAAATGGAGAGAGGAGGGGAAGACGGGGAGAAAAAGATAGACACCTGCAGACCTGCTTCACCACCTGTGAAGTGACTCCCCTATAGGTGGGGAGCCGGGGGCTCGAACTGGGATCCTTATGCCGAATCTTATGCTTTGTGCCACGTGCGCTAACCCACTGCACTACCGCCCGACCCCCAATAAAATATTTTTTTAAACTAGTATTGAGAGCCAGCATGATGGCTTACCTGGAAGATCATCTGCTTTGCTATGTGCACAACTCAGGGTAAAGTCCCATGACACTGGGGTAAGCTTCAGTGATATGGTGTCACTTTTTCTTGCTCCTTGTCTGAATAAAAGTCAACATACAGTGTTAAAGCCCCAAAGATGACAGAAAAAGCAGCCAGTTTGTCTTAGACTTTGTAAAAACTATGTTGGTTATCAGGGACATGGGGGACAGAAACTTCAGTAGCAGGTGCAATGAGTTATACATACACATGAAACTATATTTTTGTAAAGCATTGCTCAATAATAATAATAACTTCTTAAATTTATTTTTACTATCTTTATATATTGGGATAAAACAGCCAGAAATTGAGAGGGAAAGGGAAGATAAAGAGGGAGAGAGAGACAGACAGATCTGTAACACTGCTTAATCACTCACAAAGCTTTCCCCTTGCAGGTGGGGATTAGGGGCTTGAACCTTGTTTCTTGCACATTATAGCGTGTGCTCAACCAGGTGTGCTACCACCCAGCCCCATAATAAAAACTTTTAGGGACCCAGGAGTTAGTTCACCTGGTAGAATTCACATAATACCATCTATGAATACCTGGATTTGAGCCCTGGCACAGAGCAAGTTTCACAAATAATGGAACAGTGCTATGGTTTTTCTCCTCATTGTCTCTCATTCTGTATCTGTCAGTAGTAGAATTGTGTAGGAATGGAACCCCAGCGATAACCCAAGTGGCAAAAAATAAAAACAGAGGCATCCTAATAAAAATGTGGGATGCCCCCTGTCCTTCCTTAAGCATGAATCAGGACAGAGAAGTTGGGAGGACACTTAGTAAAATGGCCCACCTCGGTCCATTTTTGTTGAACTTCCCATACATTTTGTTGAAGTTCTCATACCTTCTCGGTCCACGAAAAACCTAAACAGAAGAGTACCACAAAAGATAAACAGAAGGCTGGGCGGTGGCACAGTGGGATAAGCACACATGGCGCAAAGCACAAAGATTGGCCTAAGGAGACTGGTCCGAGCCCCCAGCTCCCCACCTGCAGGGGAGTCGCTTCACAGGCGGTGAAGCAGGTCTGCAGGTGTCTATCTTTCTCTCCCCTCTCTCTCTGTCTTCCCCTTCTCTCTCCATTTCTCTCTGTCCTATCTAAAAACAATAACAGTAATAACAACAACGTTAAACAAGGGCAACAAAAGGGAAAAAATGGCCTCCAGCAGCAGTGGATTTGTAGTGCAGGCACTGAGTCCCAGTTGTAAACCTGGAGGGAGAAAAAAAAAATATATATATATATACACACACATATATATTTCTTTGTTTAAAAAAGAAAAAGAAATAAGCAAATTCCTATAATTCCTATGGCTAGTTGGGTTAGAAGTTCTAACATCCTATTCTGCCTCATTGCCCTTGCCCCTCGTAACAGGGCTTCTGCTAGTTTTGCTTTGTTTTTGCCACAGGGGTTATCCCTGGAACTTAGTACCTGCATGATGGTGTACCACTCCTGGTATGAGGCAGAGAGTTATTAAAGAGGAAGGGAAATGGAGGAGGGATACTTGCAGCATCGCTCTACTATTCTAATGTTTCAGTCTGCAGGTGGAGACCAGGAGCTTGAACCCAGGTCCTTGCTCATGATTGTGTGCATGTTCTACTGGGTGAGCCATCACCCAATCCCTGCAGGGAGTTAACTCTGAGCAAAGACTATGACCACAAGTCCACTTGAATCAGTAGCACCCATGATTTGCAAAATCTACAGCTGACCTTCTTTTTTATAGTATACTGACCCATTGCTACCTCCAGACAGTCTTTCCTGTTGCTTCACACACCTTGTCAGGAGGTTTGCTTCCCACATTCCCTGTGCACACCAGAAGGAATCTTGTTCTCTCTTGATCCCACCCCCTTAATAGATCATCTTACCTGGTCTAGTAGTCTCTTCAAGTTCTCCTTCTTGGTTCTCTCCTTTCGTATATAAAAATGAAACTTCTGGGGTGTGTGTGTGTGTTTTGTAGAAAACTGAAAAAATTTATGCATGTACTTATATTTACTGTAAACCATCCCCCCCAGTAAAATTTAAAAATAAATATTGATGTATTTAAAAAAACATACAAAAAATGAAGCTGTTAAATATTGTGAATGTTAGGTTTTGTGAAATAACACAGCACATTCCTTGACTACAAGTTAATTGTACTTTTTTCTCTCTCTTTCAGCAAACCAAAAGGAAGCTAGATGATGCCAGCAAACGTTTGGAGTTTCTATATGATAAACTTAGGGAACAGACAGTAAGTTTGTGTGTGTGTGTGTGTGTGTGTGTGTTTGGAGGTGGGGTTATGACAATGACTTATGCCTAGTTGTTAGTAAAATAAGTGCTTCGCCATTTCCTCACAGGTAGTATGGTTGGGGACAGGATTGCCATGATAATTGTAGAACGGGCTTTGCTCTGTCTTAACTTTTAATTCATTGAGGTTGAGGGAGTAAGAATGTATGTAGGAGGGGCAGAAAGATCGAAGGGATGTTAACCTTCTTATGATGAGGAATAAAAATACAAATTATCCTGTGTTTACCCTAAGGCAGCTGACCTTCTATTCATTTTAGTGTCCTTTCACTCAGAAAACCAGAAAATGAACAGATAATTTTGTTTTGCAAAGACCAAATCTATAATCTTACTCATAATCTAAAACTTCTAATCTTTCTAGACCACTTACTATGGGAAGCAAAGTCAGGTATAACCACACAATGAGCAAAAGAATGCACTATAATTGTGAAGATAGCCAGTAGTAAGGAATAAAATGCATTATATCTGATTTCGTGTAGCTACTTCCATTTCTTTCTAAAATTAGTTTGTTTTTATTAATGAAAGTAATGGGATAGGTTAGAGTAAAAGAACTGGGACTTTTTTTTATGTTTTCAAATGTCAGCAACCCTCTCTCCTAATAAGAAAAAAATAATAGCCATTTATCTCATAAAAACCAAACCAGAAAACGTTGAAACATTGGAAGTGGTATCATCCATGAACTGATCCAAAAATTTTTTCTCTCAAAAGTATGGACATGTAAGCCACATAACGATATAAATAAAAATAGGTTGTAAAAAAAAAAAAAATAGGTTGTGGGCCGCAGTTAGTAGGCTCCCTGAATTGCCATGCAGATTACCCAGGTTGAGCTCTGGCACTATAAGGGAGGAAGTTTTTTTGTTTTTGTTTTTCCTATTTTATTAAAAATTGAGAGACAAAGAAAAATTGAGAGGAGGGGCAAGTTATAGGGGGAAAGAGAAAAATAGACACCTGCAGACCTGGTGAAGTATCATGAAGTGTCTCTACTGCAGGTGGTGAGTAGGAGCTCAAATCCCAGTCCTTACACATATGCTCTAAATCAGTTGCAGCACCACCCAGCAACCATGGAGGAAGCTTTATTGCTGTGATGCCTCTTACTGTCTCTGCCTGAATAAAAAAAAAAATTTCCAGAGTGGTGAAATATATAAATTCCCAGTTAAGACCAAAAAACAAACAAACAAAGGCCTATAGGCTTTATGGGTCTAAGAGTTGTTATCAGAATTATAAAAAAGCTTTATGGGGAATTGGGTGGTAGCACAGCAGGATAAGTGCACATGGTGTAAAGCGCAAAGACCAGCGTAAGCATCCCAGTTTGAGCCCCTGGCTACCCACTTTCAGGGGGAGTCGCTTCACAAGTGGTGAGGCAAGTCTGCAGGTATCGATCTTTCTCTCCCCCCTCTGTCTTCCCCTCCTCTCTCCATTTCTCTCTGTCCTATCTAACAACGACATCAATAATAACTACAACAATAAAACAACAAGGGCAACAAAAGGGAATAATTTAAAAAAAAAAGAAGCTTTATGAATTGGCAAATTGCAGCCAACAGTTGACGTAGTAGTAGAGCATTGGATTTAAAGGGTTGAGATCCTGAGTTCAATCCCTCGCATGTTCTGGAGTGATTTTCTGGCTCTCCTTGTTTTTCTCATGTAATTACTAAGTAATTACATCTTTAAAAAAGAATAGGCCCATTGAATACATGATGAAGACTATCTCCTTACTGTTGGAAGTGGACCAAAAGTTCAGAGCTTTTCTAATTTCTCTTGCAGATAATTTTATAGAAAAAAATAAAAATTGGGCCCTGACTTAAAAAAAATCTTTTTATCCCCCCCCGCTTTTTTTTTATTTCTGTCATTACTGAGGTTTCAGTGCTCAAGACTAACCTCTTAACTTTTTTTCCAGATAGAAAGAGTTAAAGGTGGGGGCCAGGCAGTGGTGCAGCCTGGTTAACTGCTCACACTACAGTGTGCAAGGACCCAGGTTCAAGCCCCTGGTCCCTACCTGCAGGGGGAAAGCTTCACAAGTGGTGAAGCGGGCTACAAGTGTCTCTCTATCTTTCTCCATCTCTATTTCCCCCTCCCCTTAGTTTCTTTCTGTCTCTATCCAATAATAAATAATTAAAAATTAAAATAAAAAAAAGAGCTAGAAGGACAGAGCTAAAGACTGTAGCCCCAAAGCTTCCCTCAGTATGGTTGGGGCAGGACTCAACTGGGCCATATGCATGACAAAGCAAGCACACTATTCCAGTGAGCTATCTTGCTGCCTGGATCCCCCTTCCTTCTCCCTTCCACTCCACACCCGCCCCTTCCTTTCTCATTTAGTTATTGTACCTGAGAGGTAGCATAATAGTATTCCATAGACTTTATGCTTGAGCCTCTTGAGCTTCAATCCCTGTTACCATAAGTCAGAGATAAGCAATGCTCTGAAATTAATTAAATAATTCTTTAACAAGAAAAAACCGGAGGATCATCCCAGCATATATGTTGCTGGGAATGAAATTCCATACCTCATGCTTGAGGCTCCCAACATTCTTTTTTTGAATTTTTTTATTATTATTTTCCCTTTTGTTGCCCTTGTTTTTTATTGTTGTTGTGGTTATTATTGTTGTTGATGATGATGTTGTCATCGTTGGATAGGACAGAGAGAGATGGAGAGAAGAGGGGAAGACAGAGAGGGGGAGAGAAAGAGAAACACCTGCAGACCTGCTTCACCACCTGTGAAGCGACTCCCCTGCAGGTAGGGAGCGGGGGGGGGGGGGTAGGGGGCTCGAACCAAAATCTTTATATCAGTCCTTGTGCTTCACGCCACATGCACTTTACTTACTGCTACCGCCCAACCCCCAGCTCCCAACGTTCTATCCACTGTGCCACCTCCTCAGGTCAACTCCTTCATTCACGAACATGCACACGCATACTCACACACACTAGACATAGGCTATATCTAAAGTAATAGCATTCAAGCTCTTATTATAGGGATCAGCATTCATGTTGGGGTAGGAAGTCTAATTTCCTTTTAAAAATATATTTATTTTGGGAGTCGGGTGGTAGCGCAGCGGGTTAAGTGCACATGGTGCTAAGTGCAAGGACAGGCATAAGGATCCCGGTTTGAGCCCCCAGCTCCCCACCTGCAGGGGAGTCGCTTCTCAAGCGGTGAAGCAAGTCTGCAGGTATCTGTCTTTCTCTCCCCTTCTCTGTCTTCCCCTCCCCCTCCATTTCTCTCTGTCCTATCTAACAACAATGACATCAATAACAACAACGATAATAACTACAACAATAAAACAAGGGCAACAAAAAGGAATAAATATTTTAAAAAATATTTATTTTATTTATTACATATGATAGTGTTTCACCTGAGGCAGGTAAAAGTGGGAGGGGAAGAACCCTATTCTAGAGTATGTGGTTCTGGGGATCAAACTGGGAACCTCGGGCATGAAAGATTGATGTTTTACCAGTTGAATCATTTCCCCACTGCAAGAAATCTAGCCTCTTTTCTATAAGAAATGACTTGGCTTACTATCACACCTGTATAGTTCATAATTGGTTTCCTTAAATTGTCATTTTGTTTTAGTTCTAAATGACAACCTAAGGGTTCTTTGGTCTAAGAAGTTGTTTCTAGAAATACTAAGTAGCTTATTTACTTTTATAATGTTTATCTCAAGCACTCAAGTATTGGAGTTTAATGTTTATGGAGGGTCCCATTCTCTCTTAACTTATTTTTCTCTTGCTTTCTGCTTTATTTTAGCTCTCACCAGCTATCATCAGCGGCTTACACAACATCGCAAGGAGTATTGAGACACGAAACTACTCAGAAGGACTGAATACCCACACCCATATTGTTAGCACCAGCAACTTTAGTGAGATCTCTGCTTTCATGCCAGTTCTCAAGGTTGTTCTAACCCAGGCCAATAAGCTGGGTGTCTAAAAGGACAGCTTTACTTCCAGCCAATACTGTCATTTTTCCAAAGAAATGTTTAAAAAAAAATTATAAGATATGGTCCAATCTTCATTAGCATGTTTCTGTAGCAGCCAGTCAAAGCATTGGCACTATTTCTGCAGATACACATAGAACTGCTGAAAATGCTGGTACTTCCTTTTGTTTTAATCTTTTATTGCCCATGATGATTTTCCTATTCTGCGAAAAGTCTATTTCTTGGATTACACTTAGTATGACTTCCTGGAGTATTCTGGAAAACAGAGGTTTTCAACCCTGAGGATACTTTTTGTACAGAATGGATCCAGTATGTAAAAAAGCAAAGCTAAAACTAAATTTCTTTCATGTCCTCCTTATTTTATCCATGCCTGTCAGATTAAAGTATATAATCCTATTCCATGTGTATGTAGTCTTTTTTTTTTTTTTTTTAAACAGCTGCTCACAGTTTAGTTTAAACACTATTTTTTTGTGTCTTGGTCTTAACTCTATTCCTGAATAGCTAAATCTAAAGGCTGCTACGTATATTTTAGTACATGTTAATGAAAAGTGGAAGCACTAGCTTTGACTATAAGAAAAAAGGTTTTCATTCTGTAGAATGCATTGAACTTTTTTCTATTAATAAATGTTTCAATATTCTGTTTGCATCTTAAAATTGAATTGTCTCTAATTTATGTTTAGAGATTTATCTTTTTTTGAAAAGATGGTGCCAAGAAGTAAACTTAGAACTTCAAGCATGCTTGATATCAGAGCCCAGATTTTATTTTATATTTTTAGGAAGGAAAGACACCCAAGCACCTTTCCACTATTCATAAGCTGTTTTCATCCTTAGTACTGTCATGTGTTGGAATTCAAACCCAAGGCCTCAGACATGAAAGCCATGCATTCTGTCACTGAGGTACCGCCTAGAACTCCATATGTCTTTTTTTTTTTTTTTTCATTTTTTAAGTTACCTATTTATTAGCTTTTAGATTTAAGGATGGGGTGGGGGGGGCACTATGATTTTTCTTAACCTTTTTAGTCAGTCGTATTTTTCAGCCATGTTTCTCTGGCATGTGACTTTGTTATATTACTATCAGTCTTAAAAATACTAGTATGGCAGGGCAGAGGGTAGATAGCATAATGGTTATGCAAACAGACTCTGATGCCTGAGACTCCAGCGCCCCAGGTTTCATCTACCACACCACCATAAGCCGGAACTGAACAGTGTTCTGGTAAAGAAAAAAAAAAAAACAAGTAAAAAAATAGTATGGCAAATAAAATTTAGTTGCTAATTATCTTTTGTTATTTATACCGCTTTACCTAAGAGGACTAGAAAACTAGAAATCAATACTGTGACTACCATGAAAATAGAGGTACTGTTTCAAAGAGTAAGAGTTATTCACCAGGCTTTTTGCAACTGAGTGAAATTGAACTGTCACCATTTCCTTTGCTAGAGCACCCTACTCATCGAATAAAAAGTCTTATAAAGTGGCGTGTGTTTGAGCATTCACACTACCACGTTCAATAACCTGGATTTGAACCCCCACTTACCACCTGCAGTGGGGAAGCTTTACAACCTGTGAAGTAGGACTGCAGATATCTTTCTATTTCCCCCTTCCCTCAGTTTCTCTCTGTACTATCAAATGAAAAGGAAAAGATGGTCACCAGGAGCAGTGGGTTTGGAATGCTGGCACTGAACCCTAGCTATAACCTTGGTCACAACAGAAAAATAAATTGGGTTTTCTTCTTCTTCTGACTTAGTGTTTGCATAAAGGAACATCACCAGCTTTTTAAAAAATGATTTAATATATTGTTTTACAAAATTATAATAGGCATGATTCTACACTTTTCCTACCACCAGAGTTCTTTTTTTAAAAAAAATATTTATTTATTTATTCCCTTTTGTTGCCCTTGTTTTTATTGTTGTAGTTATTATTGTTATTGTCGTTGTTGGATAGGACAGAGAGAAATGGAGAGAGGAGGGGAAGACAGAGAGGAGAGAAAGATAGACACCTGCAGACCTGCTTCACCGCCTGTGAAGCGACTCCCCTGCAGGTGGGGAGCCGGGGCTCGAACCGGGATCCTTATGCTGGTCCTTGTGCTTTGCGCCACCTGCGCTTAACCTGTTGCGCTACAGCCCAACTCCCCACCAGAGTTCTGTGTCCCCATTCCCTCCACTGAAAAACCACATTCGTTCCAAGATCACAGATATGGGTTAACTATTATTTCTATAACTATCTATCTACATTTTTATATATTTGCCCATTTTTTTCTGTGGCCTTGCCTTCCTTTCCTAAGTCACACTACTTCTGGTGTCCTTTTTTTTTTTTTTTTTTTCTTCTCCTTCCTCTTCTCTCTCCAGATCCTGATGGAATTGGAATTCAGAGTCCTCTGGCCATCTTTACCTAACACTTACCCTCTGGGAGTATAGGCAAAAATTCTTTGTGGGGTGCAGAAGGTGGAAGATCTGGCTTCTATAAAATGGCTTATCTGCTAGATATGGGAATTGAATTGATCCATATTCCAAGCCTGTTTCTATCTTTTCTTAGTGGGGTAGGGCTCTGGAGAGGTGAGGTTCTGGGACACATTGGTGAGGTCATCTGCCCAGGAGTTAAGGATAAAATTGTAGCATTCACATCTTGATCACTGACTTTTGTATGTTAATTTTGTAGCCTGACACCTTATTATATTGCCTGATAATTTCCAGGAGCTTCCTACTGGATTCTTTAGGTTTTTCTATGTACTATCATATCATCTGCAAATAGTGACAGTTTGACCTTCCAATCTGTATCTCTTTCATTCCTTGCTCTTGCCTGATTGCTATGGGAAGAACTCCAGAAATCTGTCCCATCACTATAGCAGCGAAAACAATAAAGTATCTAGGAATAAGCCTAACAAAAGAAGTGAAAGACTTGTATACTGAAAATTATGAGTCACTATTCAAGGAAATAGAAAAAAATACAAAGAAATGAAAAGGTATTTCATGGTCATGGATTAAAAGTTTTACATCATCAAAATGAATATTCTACACAGAGCCATATACAGATTTAATGCAATCCTTTTCAAGGTCCCACTTTTTTTTACTCCAGGGTTATTGCTGGGCTCAGTGCCTGCACTATGAGTCCACTGCTCCTGGAGGCTATTTTTCCCTTTTGTTGCCCTTGTTGTTTATCATTGTTGTCATTATTATTTTTGCTGTCGTTGTTGGATAGGACAGAGAGAAATCAAGAGAGGAGGGGAAGACAAAAAAGGAGAGAGACCTGCTTCACTGCTTGTGAAATGACCCCACTGCAGGTGGGAAGCTGGGGGCTAGAACTGGGATCCTTATGTCAGTCTTTGTGCTTTGTACCATGTATTCTTTTTTTAATGTATTTTGTTTAATTAATTAATTAATTTTGTCTCCAGGATTATTGCTGAGACTCAGTGCCTGCAGGATGAATCCACTGCTCCTGGAGTCTATTTTTCCCCTTTGTTGCCCTTGTTGTTTATCATTATTGTTATTGTTGTTGGTATTGCTGTCATTGTTGGATAGGACAGAAAGATGAGGGAAGAGACAGGGAGAGAAAGATAGAAAGTTAGACAGACAGATGGGAGAGAGAAAAATAAGACACCTGCAGACCTGCTTCACTGCTTGTGAAGTGACCCTCTCCAGTTGGGGAGCCAGAGGCTCAAACCAGGACCCCTACGCCGGTGCTTGCACTTGGCGCCATGTGCATTTAACCCGCTGAGCCACCGCCCAACCCCCTGTACCATGTATTCTTAACCTGTTGTGCTACCGCCCAGCCCCCCACCTTTTTTTTTTTTTTTTTTTTAAAGAAAATAGAGCAAAAACTACAAAAGTTTATCTGGAACCAGAAAATACCTAGAATCGCCAAAACAATCTTGAGAAAAAAGAACAGAGCTGGAGGCATCATACTCCCAGGTCTCAAAATATATTACAGGGCCATTTTAATCAAAACTACTTAGTACTGGAACAAAAATAGACATACTGACCAGTGGAATAGAATTGAGAGCCCAGAAATAAACCCCACACCTGTGGACATCAAGTTTTGACAAGGGAACCTCAACTATTAAATGGGAAAGGAGAGTCTCTTTAACAAATGATATTGGGAAAATTGTATGGAAATGTGAAGGCAAATGAAGCTGAACCACTCACTACATTTCACCAGACACAAAAGTATACTCCAAATGGATCAAGGACTTGGATGTTAGAAACTATCAAATCCTTAGAGGAAAATATTAGCAGCACACTCGTCCATCTAAATGTTATAGACATTGTCACTGATACAAGCCCAATTGCAGGCAAGACTAAGGAAATAAATCAAAGGGACTGTATCAAATTAAAAAGCTTCTGCACAGCAAAAGAAACCACTACCCAAACCAAGAGACCCCTCACAGAATGGGAGAAGATCTTTACATGCCATACATCAGACAAGAGGCTAATAACCAACATATATAAAGAGTTTGCCAAACTCAACAACCCCATTCAAAAATGGGGAGGATGTGGACAGAACATTTACCACAGAAGAGATCCAAAAGGCAGAGAAACACATGAAAAAATGCTCCAAGTCTCTGATTGTTAGAGAAATGCAAATAAAGACAACAGTGAGATACCGCTTCACTCCTGTGAGAATGTCATACATCAGAAAAGGTAGCAGCAGCAAATGCTGGAGAGGGTGTGGGGTCAAAGGAACCCTCCTTCACTGCTGGTGGGAATGTAAATTGGTCCTACCTCTGTGGAGAGCAGCCTGGAAAACTCTCAGAAGGCTAGAAATGGACCTACCCTATGATCCTGCAATTCCTCTCCTGGGGATATATCCTAAGGAACCCAATACACCCATCCAAAAAGATTTGTGTATAACTATGTTCATAGCAGCACAATTTGTGATAACCAAAACCTGGAAGCAACCCAGGTGTCCAACAACAACAGATGAGTGGCTGAGCAAGTTGTGGTATATATACACAGTGGAATACCACTCAACTATTAAAAACGGTGATTTCACCATTTTCAGCACATCTTGCATAGAGCTTGAAGAAAACATGTTACGTGAAATAAGTCAGAAACAGGATGAATATGGGATGATCTCACTCTCAGGCAGAAGTTGAAAAGATCAAAAGAGAAAACACAAGTAGAACCTGAACTGGAGTTGCTGTTTTGCAACAAAGTAAAAGACTCTGGGGTGGATGGGAGGGAGAGTACAGGTCCAAAAAGGATGGCAGAGGACCTAGTGGGAGTTGTATTGTTATGTGGAAGACTGAGAAATGTTATGCATGTACAAACTATTGTATTTACTGTCCAAAGTAAAACATTTCCCCAATAAAAAAATTAAAAAAAAAACTCTGCCAAAAAAAAAAAAGGGGGGGAGTCGGGCACAGTGTAGGTAGCACAGTGGGTTAAGTGCAAGTGGCGCAAAGTGCAAGGACCGGCAGAAGGATTCCGGTTTGAGCCCCTGGTTTCCCACCTGCAGGGGAGTCACTTCACAGGTGGTGAAGCAGGTCTGTAGGTGTCTTTCTCTCCCCTTCTCTGTCTTCCCCTCTCTCCATTTCTCTCTGTCCTATCCAACAACAACAACATCAATAATAACAATACTAACTACAAGAATAAAACGAGCAACAAAGGGGAATGAATAAATAAATAATAATTAATTTAAAAGAAAAAGAATACAGAATGGGGGGAGATCTTTATTATTTTTTTTCAGACATCTCACATATTACTGAGTCAGGAAATAGGAAGAGATACAAGGCCAAGTGGGTTCCTAATCATGTGTGCAACACAACAGTGCTTTGCTCAAGATACTAGCAGTCCATCCCAGCATAAATGTGTGCATCTTAGAGGAATCTTTATGGAACCAGCTTTATTCTCCAGTGACTCCTCTTGGAGTTGTACCTGATTTTATTACTAGTTTTCATCCGAATCCACTGGGGAATATGACAGTTCTGCTTTTGCTTCTTTTTTTTAAATTATTTTTATTTTATTTATTTTTTAATTTTATTTATTTTATTTATTCCCTTTTGTTGCCCTTGTTGTTTTATTGTTGTAGTTATTATTGTTGTCATTGTTGTTGGACAGGACAGAGAGAAATGGAGAGGAGAGGGGGAAGACAGAGAGAGGGAGAGAAAGACACCTGCAGACCTGTTTCACCGCTTGTGAAGCGACACCCCAGCAGGTGGGGAGCCAGGGCTTGAACCAGGATCCTTATGCGGGTCCTTGTGCTTAGCGCCACCTGCGCTTAACCCGCTACGCTACAGCCCGACTCCCCTGCTTTTGCTTCTTAACCAGGAAGCACTTGATTCTGAAAGTCTTGTGGGAAGACATGACGAGGACAAGTCAGTCCGCCAGCATGACAGAAAATAAATTCTTAAAAAAAAAAAAACTTTTTTAAAAAAAGTGAATATGGAATGATCTTACTCATGGACAGAAGTTTAGAAGTAAAAGAAGGGGAAGCACAAAGCAGAACTTGGACTGGGTTTGGCATATTTCACCAAAGTATAAAAAAAATGTAATTATGTAAAGCATGGGAAAAACATTTGTAAACAAAAGGAAAATAAGGGAAGCACTTGATGAAAAAAATGGCACTGAATAAAAGACATATTTATACCAAAAAATTAAAAATTTTTCACACCAGAGAATAAAAAACAAAGGGTTGGGCGGAAGCACAGTGGGTTAAGCGCACACGGTGTAAAGCACAAGGACTGGCATAGGGATCCAGGTTTGAGCCCATGGCTCCCCACCTGCAGGAGGGTTGCTTCACAAACTGTGAAGCCGGTCTACAGGTGTTTATCTTTCTCTCCCCCTCTCTGTCTTCCCCTCCTCTCTCGATTTCTCTTTGTCCTATCCAACAACAGCAATAAGAACAACAACAAGGTCAACAAAAGGAAAAAAAATAGTGTCTAGGAGCAGTGGAGTGCAGCGATAACCCTGGAGGCAAAATAAATAAAATAAGTATAAGTTGGTTAGGGAGGCAACTCAGTGGTGTCTCGTGCACAAGACCCTGGATTTGTTCCCTGGTGCAGTGTAAAAGCTAGAGAGTTCCTTAGTAACGTGTGAGCACTGGGGTTTCAGGAATGGGGTTTTAACTCACACCTGTTCTTCAGTCTCCTAGAACTTGGAAGCCTCAGTTGGATTTCTGACTCTCAAGTGGTGACTTGACTCAGTGTGGTGGCAGCCCGACTTCCTGTCTGAATAGTAGGCTGCCCTCTACACGTTTTTCATTTGTGCCCTTACAATTAGGAATTGTATTTTGTATGCTTGTGTGTGTGTGTGTCTATCCTTTCTATCCCTCATTAAAACTAAAATATTAAAAAATAAAAGATTAGTTTATTAATAAGAAAGTGGTGGAGAGAGAGAGAACCAGAGCATCACTAACACATGTGATGCCAAGAATCGAGCTCAGGCAAGACTCATGCCTGAGAGTCTGACACCTGATCCTTCACTGTACCACCTCCCAGGCCACCATACATAACTTTTTTAAACCATACATAATTTTAAAACATGGAAAATGATATGAGGGAAACTGATGGGCAGGGCTGAGTGTTGGTGAAGACATGGGTACATCTTGGGGGGAAAAGCTTTATTTTTTAAGATCTATGAGGAAACAAAAGAGTACTGCTCAGCATCTGCAGTGCTAGGGATCAAACAGGACCCCATGCATGCAAGGAAAGCACTCTACCCCATTGACCATCTCCTACCCTTGAACTGAGTGGGATGAATATGCCCTCCAAAGACCCATTTGAGAATTCGTAGGTAGTGGGGTTATCTGGATAATGTGGCAACAAAAATAAAGAGAGAACAACATCTCTACTTGACTATTTGAGAAAGTCTAGAGCCTTTCTATTTCTCTGGATTAAAAAATTTCTTGGGAGCTGGGCGGTCTTCCCCTCCTCTCTCCATTTCTCTCTGTCCTAACAACAACGACATCAATAAAAACAACAATAATAACTACTACAACAATAAAAAACAAGGGCAACAAAAGGGAAAATAAATATTAAAAAAAGAAATCTTTGTTTAAAAAATTTCTCATCTGGGCATTCTGGGAGGTGGCACAATGGGTTAATTGCACATAGTATGAAGCACAAGGACCCGTGGAAGGATCCCAGTTCAAGCTCCCGGCTCCCCACCTGCAGTGGGGTGGGGGGTCACCTCACAAGCGGTTTAGCAGGTCTTTCTCTCTCCCTATCTTCCCCTCCTCTCTCAATTTCTGTCCTATCTAAAAAACTGAAAAAGAATGACTGCAGGAAATTACATTATTTTATCTGCATTTCTGTAGCATATATTCTGCGCAGTAGTGTGGTAACCACACCAATCAGGCTCGTGTCACAAAGTATGTATACAAGACTAATTAGAGTCAAACTACCTACCATTCCTTAATGTCCAGTTTGCCTCCTCCCCTCCACCTGCCCCAGGCTGTCTGGCATGTGTGGGCTTTGAGGCAGTTGACAATCTCTTGAAAATACTAATAAAATCAAATGAAAGGAAACAGACTGATTTAAATGTGATGTGTGTCTTTTGCACTCTGAATTAATGTTTCCAAAGATCTGCCAAAATATTTGTTTAGCACTGCTAACATTGTTAGTTCTGAAACACCTAAAATGACTTTGTACAAATATCATTACTCTGTAATGTCTCGGATCTTTATTTTAATGAAGTTGTAGTCCCTGTTGAATTTGAATTTGATAGTTGGCTGACATTCCATAACCCTATTTCTTTGGTTGCTGGTACCTGGTAATTTCTTGATTTTGTGACCTTTTTAAACTGCTATTTGTGTGTCAGTAGGTTCTCTACACAAGTGGTGAGTGGGAATGATAAGTAGCTTCAGCAGCCTTGCAAAATAGAGGAAATTTTCTTATTTCAAAAAGATATGTGTTTGGGACCCGGTCACTTGGTTGAGTGCATGTATTACAATGTGCAAGGACATAGGTTCGAGCCCCTGGTCTTCACCTGCAGGGGGAAGGCTTTGTGAGTGGTGAAGCAGTGCTGCAGGTGTCTCTCTGTCTGTCTCTCTCTCTCTGTCTGTCTCTTTCTCTCTATATCATCCCTTTCCCTCTTGATTCCAGGCTGTCCTTATCCAATAAATAAAGATTAAAAAAATAAATTAAAAATTTTTTTTAAAAAGATATGTTTGTTGGATTTTCAGGGTTTTTTTTTTTTTTTTTTGCCTCCAGGGTTATTGCTGGGGCTCAGTGCCTGCACCTCATCACAGACCCCTGCAAGCGTCAACCCGGCTTTGACCTAGCACGTTATGATTGGGCCCTCCTCAATTGCTATCGAACAGGCCATGGCCGGTGCGCTGCTATGTTCCATCGCTGGGGAGCCAGAGACGACCCGAACTGCCCCTGCAGCTCCAGACAGACTATGACCCACATAGTCAATGACTGCCACCTCTCCAGATTCAAAGGAGGTCTCGAAACTTTACATCAGGCTCAACCTGACGCTGTTGACTGGCTACGGAAGAAGGGCAAACACTAGAAGAAGAAGAAGTGCCTGCACCATGAATTCGCTGCTCCTGGAGGCCATTTTTTTGTTGTTGTTCATTTGTTTTGCTGATTTTTAAAAAATTTCTTTATTGGGGAATTAATGTTTTACATTCAACAGTAAATACAATAGTTTGTACATGCATAACATTTCCCAGTTTCCCATATAACAATACGATCCCCACTAGGTCCTCTGTCATCCTTCTTGGACCTGTATTCTCCCCACCCACCCACCCCAGAGTCTTCTACTTTGGTGCGATATGCCAATTCCAGTTCAGGTTCTACTTGTGTTTTCTTTTCTGATCTTGTTTTTCAACTTCTGCCTGAGGGTGAGATCATCCCATATTCATCCTTCTGTTTTTGATATATTTCACTTAACATGAATTTTTCAAGGTCCATCTAAGATCGGCTGAAAACGGTGAAGTCACCATTTTTTATAGCTGAGTAATATATATATATATATATATCACAACTTGCTCAGCCACTCATCTGTTGTTGGACACCTGGGTTGCTTCCAGGTTTTGGCTATTACAAATTGTGCTGCCAGGAACATATGTGTACACAGATCTTATTGGATGGGTGTGTTGGTTTCCTTACCTGGAGGCTATTTTTCCCCCTTTTGTTGTAGCCTTGTTGTGGTTATTATTGTTATTGTTGATGTCGTTCACTGTTGGATAGGACAGAGAGAAATGGAGAGAAGAGGGGAAGACAGAGAGGGGAAGAGAAAGACAGACACCCGCAGACCTACTTCACTGCCTGTGAAGCGACTACCCTGCAGGTGGGGAGCCAGGAGCTTGAACCGGGATCCTTACACTGGTCCTTGCGCTTTGCGCCACGTGCGCTTAACCCGCTGCGCTACCACCCGACCCCTGGATTTTTAGTTTTCACATGTGAAATGAAACCTAAAGTCTTGTGTCTCAGGGCTGGGGAGACAGCATAATGATCATGCAAAAAGCCTTGCAAGCCTGAGGCACTAAGGTTCCAGGTTCAATCCCCACCCAGCACCACCAAAAGCCAGAACTAAGCAAGGTTCTGGTCTCTTTCTCTCCTTGGTATCTTTCCCTCTGTATCTATTCTTTCTCATTAAAATAAATTTAAAAATTAAAAAAAATTTGTATCTCAAACAAATCTGGCATTATCTCTTGCATATCTTTAAAGACTGGTATAAAGAGGTAGCTTACCTGGTAGAGCATACACGTTACCATGCACAGGGACCCAGGTTCAAGCACCTGGTCCCCCCCTTAAGGCCAGTGACAGAGGGAGATCAGTGAAGCAGTGCTGCAGGTCTCCTCTTTCTTTCTTTATTTTCTTTCTTTCTTTCTTTCTTTCTTTCTTTCTTTCTTTCTTCCTTCCTTCCTTCCTTCCTCTCTTTCTTTCTTTCTTTCTTTCGCCTCCAGGGTTCTTATTGGGACTCAGTGCCTGCACTATGAATCCACTGCTTCTGGAGGCCATTTTTCCCATCTTGTTGCCCTTGTTGTTGCGCTTGTTGTAGTTGTTATTGTTATTGCTGCTGTAGCTGTTGTTGGATAGGACAGAGAGAAATCAAGAGAGGAGGGGAAGACAGAGAGGAAGAGAGAAAGATAGACACCTGCAGACCTGCAGACCTGCTTCACTGCTTGCAAAGCAACACCCTGCAGGCGGGGAGCTTGGGGCTTGAACCAGGATCCTTATGTTGGTCCTTGCGCTTCTCACCAAGTTGCAGGTGTTTCTTGTTCTCCCCCTCTACTCTTCCTTTCCACTCAATTTGTCTATCTAATAAATAAAATGTTTTAAAAAATTAATAAAATCTGTTACATCTCTTGGATCCTTTGAGTAGCATCCGAGAGTTATTATTTGGTCTCTTTACCTCAGTAAATCTTTTAAGTATTTATGCAGTCAATGGAGACTTCGTGTACAAGCAGGTGCGTTTTCAAGGAGGTTACATTATGATGAATCAGTGGAGAAACGATCCTGGGGACAGGATGGATGCAAGTCTGAGTTTAAGAGAAAAAGAGTTCCAGATATTTTTCTTTCTGAATTCTAAAAAGGTAGTGAGTGTGATACATAACTTAAAGAGAGCCAGAAACTATGACTATTAAGTATGTTTTAGTTCATGGTGAAAGATAACTTTATCTTGTACTTTGTACTATAAAAATATCCTACACACTCTTGGGAGGACTAAAATGTATGATGTAATGAATATAAAAACATTTTAGTGGGAGTCAGGCGGCAGCGCAGCGGGTTAAGCGCACGTGGCGCAAAGCACAAGAACAGGCATAACCATCCAGGTTTGAGCCCCGGCTCCCCACCAGCAGGGGAGTCGCTTCACAAGCGGTGAAGCAGTTCTGCAAGTGTCTGTCTCTCCCCCTCTCTGTCTTCCCTTCCTCTCTCCATTTCTCTCTGTCCTATCCAACTACGACGACATAGCAACAATAATAACTACAACAATGAACAACAACAAGGGCGGGGGCAGGCGGGGACCTGGAGGTAGCGCAGCAGGTTAAGCACACGTGGCACGAAGCGCTAGGACCGGCGTGAGGATCCGGGTTTCAGCCCCTGGATCCCTACCTGCAGGGGGCGTCGTTCACAGGCGGTGAAGCAGGTCTGCAGGTGTCTGTCTTTCCACCTCTCTGTTTTCCCCTCCTCTCTCCATTTCTCTCTGTCCTATCCAACAACAACGACAACAATAATAATAACCACAACGATTAAAGGGGGGAAAAAAACCAGGGCAACAAAAGGGGGAAAAATAGCCTCCAGGAACAGTGGATTAATGGTGCAGGCACCAAGCTCCAGCAATAACCCTGGAGACAAAAAAAATAAAGAAAGAAAAGAAAAAAGAAATAAAACAAGGGCAACACAAGGGGAAAAAAACCAAACATTTTAGTGGCACATTGGCTAGAGTTTCAGCTTAAAAGCATGAGGTCCCAGAGCTTGGCAGTGGCACATCCTGTTGAGCACTCGTTTCCACGCTTAAAAACCTGGTTTTGAAAAAAAAAAACAAAACAAAAAAAAACCTGGTTTTGAGCCCTAGCTCCCTACCTGC
The DNA here is from genome assembly GCF_950295315.1 of Erinaceus europaeus. NCBI lineage: Eukaryota > Metazoa > Chordata > Mammalia > Eulipotyphla > Erinaceidae > Erinaceus > Erinaceus europaeus. The sequence goes on along the minus strand of NC_080164.1, from coordinate 132,017,385 downwards.
AGGGGGTGAAGATTCACAAATTGTGGAGCTGTGTTACAGTCGTCTGTCCTTCTCTTTCTCTCTCTATCACCCTCTGCTCTCTCAATCTCTTTCTTTCCTGTCAAATATAAAATAGAAAAAAAGAGAAAGAAAAATGGCTACTAGGAGTGGTGAATTTGTAATGCCAGCACTAAGCCCCAGCAATAAACCTGGGGACAAAAAAATGAGGTCCAGGTTTGATTCCCGACATCACATGTACCAGAGTGATGCTCTGGTTCTCTCTTCTCATTAATTAGTTAACTAGTTAATTATTTTTTAATTATCTTTATTTATTGGTTAGAGACAGCTATAAATTGAGAGGGAAGGGAATAGTGAGGGAGAGAGACAGAGAGACACCTGCAGCCCTGCTTCACTACTCGTGAAGATTTCCTCCTGCCAGTGGGGACCAGGGGCTTGAACCTGGGTCCTTGTGCATTGTAACGTACTCAAACAGGTGCACCACCACCCAGTCCCAATTAATTTTTTAATAGAGAAGAAAAGCAATAATCTTTCCTTCTGGCTATATCAGCCAATAGCAGATGACTTTCTCCTACTGCCTTTTAGCTTTCAGAATTCTTTGAAAAATAACCCATTTTTTGTTTTTAGATAAAGATTTGTGAGTGAGTGAGAGGGAGAGAGGGAGAGAACCAGCACATGCAATGTTGAGGGCTGACCTCATGACCTCATGCCTAAGAATCCAATGCTTTATCCTAACCCTGGCTGCAGAACACATCTATATATATTTTTTTCCTCCAGAATTATCCCTGGGGCTCGGTGCCTGCACTATGAATCTACTGCTCCCGAAGGCTATTTTTTCCCTTTTGTTGCCCTTGTTAAGACCTCTTCAATGACAGATACTCTGAGCATTAAGTTATCTCCATACCTATCTTTTTAAATTTTATTTATTTTAAGGTCTATTGTGTCAGATTGAGAATAGCCCTTTTTTATGGTCCATTGGCTTGTATGGTAGTTTTCCATCCTTTCATTTTTGAGTCTGTGTTTATCTTGTTGAGTTAGGTGGGATTCCTGCAGACAAAATATGGTTGTGTTGTGTTTTCTGACTCATCTTCCTACTCTGTGCCTTTTAGTAGGTGAATTCAGGCCATTGATATTTATTGATATTATAGAATGAAGATAGCTTAATGCCATTATTCTAAAATTTTGTAGTGTTCTGATATGTGGCATGCTTATGATGATATGATTGCTTATAAGAGATTTTTCAGAACTTCTTGCAGGGCAGTCTTAGTGATAGTTGATTCCTTCACCTGTTATCTTTCTGAGAAGGTTTTTATGCTTCCATCTAGTTTGAATGTTAGTCTAGCAGGATACAGTAGTCTTGGCTGATAGCCTTTCTCATTGAGAGCTTGAATATATCTTGCCATTCTCTTCTGGCCTTTAGTGTTTGTGTTGAGAAGTCTGCTGCTAATCTTATGGGTTTTCCTCTGTAGATGACTCTTTGTTTTTCTCTCGTAGTATTCAAGATCTTTTCTTTATTATTATTCCTTTTCATATCAAATATGATGTGTCTTGGTGTCTTAAAGTCTGTAATTCTGACTGGGATCCTCTGAGCTTCTTGAATCTTTATGTCATTTATTTATTTATTTATTTATTTATTTAGGCCTCCAGGGTTATCACTGGGGCTCAGTGCCTGCACTATGAATCCACTGCTCCTGGAGGCCATTTTTTCCCATTTTTGTTGCCTTTGTTGTTATTATTGTTATTGTTGTTATTGATGTTGTAGTTGGATAGGACAGAAAGAAATAGAAAGAGGTGGGGAAGACAGAGAGGGAGAGAGAAAGAAAGACACCTGCAGACCTGCTCCACAGCTTGTGAAGCAATGCCCCAAACAGGTGTAGAGCCAGGGGCTCGACCTAGAATACTTATGTAGGTCCTTGTGCTTTTTGCCATATGTGTTTAACCCACTGCCCTACTGCCTGGCTCCAAAACCTTTATGTCTTTTATCTTGTCTAGAGTAGGGAAGTTCTCAGATATTATGTCCTACAGAATGCTTTCTTCCCCTCCCTTTCTTCCTTTGGCAGGCCAATCATGCATGTATTACTTCTTTTTTTTTTTTTTTTTGCCTCCAAATTGCTGATTCTGTTTTCTGCCTCACTTATTCTGTTCTTTCTCTCTCTCCCTCTGTTGTTTTCTGTAGTTCAGCTATTTTGTTACCCTGTTCTGATACAGTATTAGATTGTTTAGCTAGCTGTGCTCTTAGCTTGGCTATTTCAGCTTTCAGCTCTCTAATTACCTTGAGATAGTGTTTTCTTTCAGTCTCATTTGCTGTTTCCTCATTTCTGATGATATTACTTTCAAACTTTTTCCTTACTCCTGTAACTAATGCCTCAATTATTGTTTGGCTCATTCTTATGTGCTTCTACCTTTGTGGGGGTTTTATCTGGGCTTTTATCCTGATTCATTTCTCCAATGTTTCTTCTTGCTGTAACCATTGTATATGGTGTGTTATGAGGTCCTTCTCTCAGTACTATTCAATCCACTAATCACACTTGTCTAGATTGACTTGTGTCTAAGGAAATTAATTAAAGAGTTCACAGTTATGGAAATTAATAGTTGTTTCAATGTTGTCTCAGTCCTTGAGGTGAAGCACAGTGGCTGTTAATCCCTCTTTTGTTTTTTATCTTCCCAGTAAGCTATGGGAGCCTATTGGCTTTTAAACTATAAGTAAGTTTTTTAGCTTAATTACTCACTCAAATTAAGATATAAAACAGGGTGGGGGAGAGATATCCCAGTGGTTATGCAAAGAGAATCCCAGACCCCAAGGGTCCAAAGTCCCAGGCCCAATTAAGCTTCTCTGACAGGAGTTGGAGCCAAGTTGGGCAGAAGTCCTTGGCCTTGTGAATTTCTTTCTTTCTTTCTTATTTATTTATTTATTTATAAAAAAGAAACACTGACAAAACCATAGGATAAGAGGGGTACAACTTCACACAATTCCCACCACCAGAACTCTGTATCCCATCCCTTTCCTTGATATCTTTCCTATTCTTTAACCCTCTGGGGTATGAACCCAAGGTCATTGTGGGATGCAGCAGGTGGAAGGTCTGGCTTCTGTAATTGCTTCCCCACTGAACATGGGCATTTAAAAAAATATTTATTTATTCCCTTTTGTTGCCCTTGTTTTATTGTTGTAGTTCTTATTGTTGTTGTTACTGATGTCGTTGTTGGATAGGACAGAGAAAAATGGAGAGAGGAGGGGAAGACAGAGAGGGGGAGAGAAAGACACCTGCAGACCTGCTTCACCGCCTGTGAAGCAATTACCCTACATGTCGGGAGCCGGGGGCTTGAACCGGGATCCTTCTCCTTCCACTGGCCCTTGCGCTTTGCGCCATGTGTGTGTAACCCGCTGTACCACCGCCCGACTCCCATGGGCGTTTTTTTAACAAGGATATCTTTATTTATTTACTTTTAATTTATTTTCCCTTTTATTGCCCTTGTTTTTCATTGTTGTTGTAGTTATTATTGTTGTTGTTATTGAGTTGCTGTTGTTAGATAGGACAGAGAGAAATGGAGAGAGAAGGGGAAGGCAGAGAGGGGGAGAGAGAGATAGACATCTGCAGACCTGCTTCACCACCTGTGAAGCAACTCCCCTGCAGGTGGGGAGCCAGGGGCTTGAACCTGGATCCTACGCGGGCCCTTGCACTTTGCATCACATGCGCTTAATCCACTGCGCTACTGCCGGACTCCCCTACTTATTTTTAAGATTTTATTTATTTATTTATTTATTTATTTTTTATTTTTTTATTTAAGAAAGGATTAATTAACAAAACCATAGGGTAGGAGGGGTACAACTCCACACAATTCCCACCGCCCAATCTCCATATCCCACCCCCTCCCCAGTAGCTTTCCCATTCTCTATCCCTCTGGGAGCATGGACTCAGGGTCATTGAGGGTTGCAGAAGGTAGAAGGTCTGGCTTCTGTAATTGCTTCCCCGCTGAACATGGGCGTTGACTGGTCGGTCCATACTCCCAGTCTGCCTCTCTCTTTCCCTAGTACGGTGGGGCTCTGGGGAAGCTGAGCTCCAGGACACATTGGTGGGGTCTTCAGTCCAGGGAAGCCTGGCCGGCATCCTGGTGGCATCTGGAACCTGATGACTGAAAAGAGAGTTAACATACAAATCCAAACAAATTGTTGAGCAATCATGGACCCAAAGCTTGGAATAGTGGAGAGGAAGTGTTAGGGAGGGTACTCACTGCAAACTCTAGTGTACTTCTGCTTTCTTACTTTGGTGCCATACTCCAAACTCAGTCAATTTCTGCTTTGCGTTTCTACTTTTTTTTTTTTTTACATGCATAACATTCCCCAGATTCCCATTTAACAATACAACCCCCACTATTTCATTCATCATTTTTCATGGACCTGTATTCTCCCCACCTACCCACCCACCCCAGAGTCTTTTACTTTGGTGTAATACTCCAATTCCATTTCAGGTTCGTCTTGTGTTTTCTTTTCTAATCTTGTTTTTCAACTTCGGCCTGAGAGTGAGATAATCCCGTATTCATCCTTCTGTTTCTGACTTATTTCACTCAACATGATTTTTTCAAGGTCCATCCAAGATCGGCTGAAAACGGTGAAGTCACCATTTTTAACAGCTGAGTAGTATTCCATTGTGTATATATACCACAACTTGCTCAGCCACTCATCTGTTGTTGGACACCTGGGTTGCTTCCAGGTTTTGGCTATTACAAATTGTGCTGCCAAGAACATATGTGTACACAGATCTTTTTGGATGGATGTGTTGGGTTCCTTAGGATATATCCCCAGGAGGGGAATTGCAGGGTCATAGGGTAGGTCCATTTCTAGCCTTCTGAGAGTTCTCCAGACTGTTCTCCACAGAGGTTGGACCAATTGACATTCCCACCAACAGTGCAGGAGGGTTCCTTTGACCCCACATCCTCTCCAGCATTTGCTGCTGTTACCTTTTCTGATATGTGACATTCTCACAAGAGTGAAGTGATATCTCATTGTTGTCTTGATTTGCATTTCTCTGACAATCAGAGACTTGGAGCATTTTTTCATGTGTTTCTCGGCCTTTTGGATCTCTTCTGTGGTGAATATTCTGTCCAAGTCCTCCCCCCATTTTTGGATGGGGTTATTTGTTGTCTTGTTGTTGAGTCTGGCAAGCTCTTTATATATGTTGGTTATTAAACTCTTATCTGATGTATGGCATGTAAAGATCTTCTCCCATTTTGTGAGGGGTCTCTTGATTTGGGTAGTGGTTTCTTTTGCTGTGAAGAAGCCTTTTAATTTGATGTAGTCCCATAGGTTTATACTTGCCTTAGTCTTCCTTGTAATTGGATTCGTTTCATTGAAAATGTCTTTAAAATTTATGTGGAAAAAAGTTCTTCCAATATTTTCCTCTAAGTATCTGATAGTTTCTGGCCTAACATCCAAGTCCTTGATCCACTTGGAATTTACTTTTGTATTTGGTGAAATACAGTGATTCAGTTTCATTCTTCTGCATGTTTCAACCCATTGTTTCCAACACCATTTGTTGAAGAGACTCTGCTTTCCCCATGTAATAGTCTGGGCCCCTTTGTCAAAGATTAGATGTCCATAGGTGTGGGGCCTCATTTCTGGGCTCTCAATTCTATTGCACTGGTCAGTGTGTCTGTTCATGTTCAAGTACCAAGCAGTTTTGATGACAATGGCCCTATAATACAGTTTGAGATCTGGCAGTGTGATACCTCCGGTTCTGTTCTTTTTTCTCAAGATTGTTTTGGCAATTGTAGGTCTTTTCTGGTTCCAGATAAACATTTGTAGCATTTTTTCTATTCTCCTAAAAAATGTGCTTGGGATCTTGATGGGGATAGCATTAAATTTGTAGATGGCTCTGGGTAATATATTCATTTTGATGATGTTAATTCTTCCAACCCATGAACATGGAATATCTTTCCACTTCTTTGTGTCTTTTTCAATTTCTTTGAGTAGTGACTCATAATTTTCAGTATACAAGTCTTTCACTTCTTTGGTTAGGTTTACTCCTAGATATTTTATTGTTTTTGTTGCTAAGATTTTATTTATTAATGAGAAAAATAGGAGGAGAAAAAGAGAGAAAGAACCAGACATCACTCTGGTACATGTGCTGCTGGGGACTGAACTCTGGACCTCATGCTTGAGAGCCCAAAGGTTTATCCACTGTGCCACCTCCCAGATCACAGCCCTATGAGTTTCTAAACAAATCCTGTTTGTACTCCATGGGTTCTGTGGCAATTATTCAAAGTGTCTCTGAATCCATTAGGAGAATAATGTGGAAAGACTGCCACTATACAGCCCTACTTCTAGACCTTTGGGAGTGTATGTCTTCTTTTGAATTTCTGGATCAGGTCTTGACCCCCTGATGTCAGCACAGGGCCTCCCTGCTGCTGCTCTAGCTTCCAAGGGACAGTAGCAATGTAGACTCACAGTTGGATTTGGTAGCCTTAAGGGATCCTTTCCTCCCATTAGCAGTTTATTTGCTGATAAAACTCAGACCAGAGGTGGTGCATCAACCGGCAAGTTGCCGGGTTGTTACCAGTCGCTCCCGAGTAGATAGGGGCTTTAGCCCCAGGAATCTCTTCTTAGGCCCCTCTCTGTCCATGAGCCACATATATTTGCACTCACCCATGACTTGGTAGGTTCAGAGTCTTGTTGTGTTCTCAAGTGTTCTTTGTTATTTTTTAAAAATTTTTTATTTATTTTTTACTTTTTTATATTTATTTATTTTCCCTTTTGTTGCCCTTGTTGTTTAACATTGTTGTGGTTATTATTGTTGTTGTTATTGATGTCATTGTTGTTGGGTAGGACAGAGAGAAATGGAGAGAGGAGGGAAAGACAGAGAGGGGGAGAGAAAGATAGACACCTGCAGACCTGCTTCACCACCTATGAAGGGACTCCTCTGCAGGTAGGGAGCCGGGGGCTCAAACCGGGATCCTTAAGCTTTGCGCCACGTGTGCTTAACCCGCTGTGCCATGGCCAGACTCCCAGATCTTTGTTATTCTTAACTGACTGGGGAGAGGAGGGATGTTCTGCTACCAGAACACATCTATTTTAACAGACCTTATTCAGGTCCACAAGGAGCCCTCTCCTGGGAGAATCCAATTGGACACACCTAAGTATTTTGCTAAGCACCTCAGCCTCACCAATTAATTTACTAATTGCTGCTATTTCTAGTTGCCAAGAGTTCCATCAGTGAAACCACAGAATTTTGAGTGAAATCCAGGTCTTGGCCTAGGGAGCATATTACCCTCCACACATATACATGTACACACAGAAAATGGCAATTTCTCCAACATAAGGATAAATGCTATTACAATGCCAACCCAAGCTTTAGTTTCTGATTTTGCTTTTGTTCCCTACCCCCACGCTGTTATCCTGCTGAAGGCATTTCCCACATAAGAGGGAACTCAGTAAATCTACTGAGCATCCGGTTGGCTTCTTTTCAGGCGGACTAAACTCCAGCAGAATCACAGGAAAAAGTTGTTCCCTGGGAGTTTGGCAGTAGCACAGCAGGTTAAGCCCAGGTGGCACAAAGCACAAGGACCGGCATAAGGATCCTGGTTTGAGTCCCCAGTTCCCCACCTGCAGGGAAGTCGCTTCACAAGCAGTGAAGCAGGTCTGCAGGTGTCTATCTTTCTCTCCCCCTCTCTGTCTTCCCCTCCTCTCTCCATTTCTCTCTGTCCTATCCAACAACAACGACATCAGTAATAACTGCAACAATAAAACAACAAAGGCCGGGAGTCGGGCTGTAGCACAGCGGGTTAAGCGCAGGTGGTGCAAAGCACAAGGACCGGCATAAGGATCCCGGTTCGAACCCCAGCTCCCCACCTGCAGGGGAGTCGCTTCACAGGCGGTGAAGCAGGTCTGCAGGTGTCTATCTTTTGCTCCTCTCTGTCTTCCCCTCCTCTCTCCACTTCTCTCTGTCCTATCCAACAACGACAACAACAATAATAACTACAACAATAAAACAACAAGGGCAACAAAAGGGAATAAATAAATAAATAAAATATTTTAAAAAATCAACAAAGGCCACAAAAGGAAATAAATAAATAATTAAAAAAAAAAAGTTGTTCCCCAAAGAAAAAGAGGGAGTTAAATTTAGAGAAAAGAGTAGAGGACAGATGGTGGCATGCCTGGGTGGGTGCACACATTACAGTGTGCAAGGACCCAGGTTCAAGCCTCTGGTCCTCACCTGCAGTGAGAAATCTTCACAAGTGATGTAGCAGGGCTGCAGGAGCCTCTCTGTCTTTCTCCCTCTATATCTCATGCAACCTCTCAATCTTTCTGTCCTATCAAATATAAAATAAATAAATGAGGAAGTTGGGCGGTAGTGCAGTGGGTTAAGCTCACGTGGCGAGTAGCGCAAGGACTGGTATAAGGATCCCAGTTCAAGCCCCGGCTCCCCACCTGCAGGGGAGTCACTTCACAGGTGGTGAAGCAGGTCTGCGGGTGTCTATCTTTCTCTCGCCCTCTCTGTCTTCCCCTCCTCTCTCCATTTCTCTCTGTCCTACCTAATAGTGATGACATTAGTAATAACCACAGCAACAATAAAAAAACAAGGGCAACAAAGGGGAAAATAAACAAAAATTTAAATAAATAAATAATAAAATAAAGCTAAAAAATCAGAAAATCTAAAAAATCTAAAAAACAAGGGCAACAAAGGGGAAAATAAACAAATTCAAATAAATAAATAAATAATAAAAATAAAGCTAAAAAATCAGAAAAGCTAAAAAATCTCGTAGAGAGAGAGAGAAGAGTAGACCAATACACCTAATGGCCACCTTTAGATCACAACAGGGGAGTTGTAACACCAGAGTCCTGGATTAAAAGGAAGATGGGTGGTCACACTGAAAAACTACTTGAGGGGGTGGAGGTAGATAGTATAATGGTTATGTAAAGAGACTCTCAAGCCTGAGGCTTCAAAGCCCCAGATTCAGTTCCCCGCACCGCCATAAGCCAGAGCTGAGCTATGCTCTGGTAAATGGGAAAAAACAAAAAACTACATGGGAATGGGAACATATTTTATCCCAGTGGATATAAACTGTCTTCATGAGGGACAGTGTAGAAAATACCTGTGAGAGTTACAAAACACTTGGTATCTTCCACTTAGTATTAGTCAATTAGTCACCTCTTTATTTTTTTTTTAATTAATTTTTTCAAATATTTATTTATTTTCCCTTTTGTTGCCCTTGTTGTTTTATTGTTGCAGTTACTATTGTTGTTGTTATTGATGTCATTGTTGTTAGATACGACAGGGAAAAATGGAGAAAGTGTAAGACAGAGGGGGGGAGAGAAAGACAGACACCTGCAGACCTGCTTCACCACCTGTGAAGCGACTCCTCTGCAAGTGGGGAGCCGGCGGTTCGAACCGGGATCCTTACGCTGTTCCTTGAACTTTGCACCACATGTACTTAACCCACTGTGCTTAACCCACTGTGCTACTGCCAGACTCCCTAGTCACCTCTTTCTGCAATCATGTCCCCATCTGTAAAATAAAAGGTAAAACTAGATCACTCATTTCACTTTCCACTCTGGAAAGTCTTCAAAAGGAATAAAAAGAAAATTTGGATAAGCACCAGAGCTTTTAAGTAAGAACAGAAACAACTCAGGCCTGTTTATATTTGGACACCTTACTTCCACTTGCAGAATTAATTTCTAATTTGGAGAAAAATCAATGCAGCACCTTTCTGGGTTGGAAATGAGTAAGCAGGCTTTGAAGAAAATCTATCATTTGAGAACATGTGACAGGTATATTTGATTGGTCTTGAGGTTCTTAAGTAGTGAGTCACCCTCAGAACTGATACATATGTCCATGAAATCAACTTTCTCCACACTTGTCCCTCCAGCAAGGATATGCAGCTACCTTTGATTACATGGGCTGCTCATAATGAGCTACCTTTGGCTCTAATGCTGCAAATCTGGGTCAACCTTTTGACATTCCTAAACTATATTTACAAATGCCCCCCCTCCTAGCTACAGAGCAACAGGGATGCTTTTTTTTGTAAGACCAGTCCTGGCAATTGACACAGCAGGAAGAGAAAGAGGTCACTGAGACAGAAACAATAACAGCAGCTAATGCTGAGAAATAAAGAAGAGCTTCTCTACATTCATCTGCCCTTGGAAAGCAAAGCAACCAGCCTTGAAGGAAAAAGGGTGGGTGTTCATGGGGGAAGGTGAGTGGGAGATCTGCAAAAGATGTGGGTGAAATCCTTGCCAGTACTCTATTTCTTCGATCACAGTAACAGGCATTGTTTATTTTTATTTTATTTATCATTTTTTCTGACAGCTAGGACTTGGGAGCAGGGAGACAGACAGAGTGAAGAGTTTGTTTTGTTTTGTGAATGTACACTTCAGCTAGATGTTGGTCAAACGGAGTTGCGGTGCAGGAATTAGTAAATGTTAACTTGCCAAAGATAACTAGTGCAGCCAGCTCATGGTTCACCTGGTAGAGCACATGTTACCATGCAAGAAGTCTTTTGTCCTAGTCCTGGGTAACCACATAGGAGCCTGCTGGCGGATGCTTTAAGAACAGTGGAGAAGGGAGTCGGGTGGTAGCGCAGAGGATTAAGCGCATGTGGCACAAAGTGCAAGGACTGACACAAGGATGCCCCTGGCTCCCCACCTGCAGGGGAGTCGCTTCACAAGCGGTGAAGTAGGTCTGCAGGTGTCTCTCTTTCTCTCTCCTCTCTGTCTTCCCCTCCTCTCTCCATTTCTCTCTGTCCTATCCAACATCAACAACAACAACAATAACAACAACAATAAAACAACAATGGCAACAAAAGGGAATAAATAAATATAAAAACATTTAAAAAAAGAACAGTGGAGAAGTACTGCAGTCTCCCTCCCTTTCCCTCTCTGTGTGTGTGTGTGTGTTTGTGTGTAGTTGTCTCTTACCTCCTATCTAGAGGAAGGACAAAAAAGGGGGGAAAAAGCCTCTGGGAGCATTGGAGTGGTGCAAACAGAGAGCTACAGTGATAAGCCTGGTGTAAACAAACAAACAAACAACCTCCATAACATTTGTTAGAGTCAGGGGTAAACACTTTCCTTAGTGACTATTTTCTGCCTCCCCGACTGGATGGACCAGGACTCCTATAAGAATAGCCATATATTCTTAGTCCATGACCTGAACTCATACCCAGCTTCTGGAGGAGGCTGAATAAATAGATACAGGTGACCTGGGAGGTGGTGCACTGTAAGGCATTGGACTATCAAGGAATAGCATGAGGTCTTGATTTTGAGCCCCAGTGTGACATGTACTGGAGTTATATCCTTATATCCTGGTTCTCTCTCTCTCTCTCTGCTCTGAATAGTTCTTTCTTTCTTTCCTTCCTTCCTTCTTTCTTTCTTTCCTTTTTTAAAAAATATTTATTTTATTTATTTATTCCCTTTTGTTGCCCTTGTTGTTTTATTGTTGGTGTCGTTGTTGGATAGGACAGAGAGAAATGGAGAGAGGAGGGAAAGACAGAGAGGAGGAGAGAAAGACAGACACCTGCAGACCTGCTTCACCGCCTGTGAAGCGACTCCCCTGCAGGTGGGGAGCCGGGATTCGAACCGGGATCCTTATGCCGGTCCTTGTGCTTTGCGCCACCTGCGCTTAGCCCGCTGCGCTACAGCCCGACTCCCCTCTTTCTTTCTTTCTTTCTTTCTTTCTTTCTTTCTTTCTTTCTTTCTTTCTTTCTTCCTTCCTTCCTTCCTTCCTTTCTTTCTTTCTTTCTTTCCTTTCTCTCTCTCCTTTCTTTCTTTCTTTCTTTCTTTCCCTTCTCTCTCTCTCTTTCCTTTCTTTCTTTCTTTCTTTCTTTCCCTTCTCTCTCTCTCTTTCCTTTCTTTCTTTCTTTCTTTCTTTCTTTCTTTCTTTCTCTTCTTTCTTTCTCTTTTCTTTTGCCTCCAAGGTTATTGCTGAGACTTGGTGCCTGCACCATGTATCCACTGCTCCTGGAAGCTATTTTTTCCCATTTTATTTTCCTGTTGTTATTGTTGCTATTACTATTGTTGTTGGATAGGACAGAGAGAAATGGAGAGAGGAAGGGAAGACAGAGAGGGGGAGAGAAAGATAGACACCTGCAGACCTGCTTGACCACACATGAAGCGACCCCCTGCAGGTGGGGAACCAGGGGCTCTAACCGAGATCCTTAGGCCAGTCCATGCTTCACGCAATGTGCTCTTAACCCGCTGTGCTACTGCCTGCCCCCATTTTAAATTTCTTTATTGGGGGGATTAATGGTTTACAGTTGACAGTAAAATACAGTAGATTGTACATGTAACAATTCAACCCCTACTAGGTCCTCCTCTGCAATCCTGTTCCAGGACCTGAATCCTCCCACCCCTGCCCCTGAGTTTTTTACTTTGGTACAGTACACCAAAGAAATGTTTTTAAAAATAAATAAAACAATTTAAAAATAAAATAAATGAACGAAAGCATGTCAGTTGCTTCAAATTGAAAATAACTTGGACAGAAGAAATGTGTTGGTGCTGGTTTCAATACTTCCACGGAATTTTCACTAAGAATTCCTTCTAATATATGAATGAGGAAAGAATGGTCTTTAGAGGTGGCTTCTTCAAGCCCAGTATCATACTGTAAAATGCAGCACTCTGTTTTTTTGTTTTGTTTTGCCTCCAGGGTTATTGGTAGGGCTCAGTCCCTGCACTATGAATACACTGCTCTGGATGGCCATCTTTTCCCTGTTTATTATTTTTTTTCCTTTCTTTCTATTTTATTTATTTGACAGGACAGAGAGAAATTGAGAGAAGAGGGAAGATAGAGAGGGAGAAAGACAGAGGTACCTGCAGGCCTGTTTCATGTGAAACGGATGCTCTGTAGGTGGGGAGTGGGAGCTCAAACCTGGGTCCTTCTGCATGGTGATATATGCGCTTAACTGGGTACATCATCATTCGGCCCCCCAAAATGTAGCACTCTGCCAAAAGAGGTTGGGACTGTGGGATGGGTCATAAGCAATAAGACTGTGGATTTGTTAAATAATAATAATAATAAAAGAAGTAACCACCTTAGAAGAACAGGTCTCCCCTCACCCATTGCACATATTCAAAATCTCAATGGGTAATTTTCTTTTCTTCTTTCTTTCTTTCTTTCTTTCTTTCTTTTATTTATTTATTTTTAACCAGGGCACCGTTCAGCACTGGCTTATGGTGGTGTGGGGGATTGAAACTGGGACGTTGGAGCCTCAGGAATGAGAGTCTGTTTGCATAACTATTATGCTATCTACCCTCCATCCTCAATGGGTAATTTTCTAATCCATTTAGTATAGAAACTGGGAAATCAGTTTTCCAGTGACTGGAAGAAAATGAGGTACCTGATTTACCAAGTTGTGGGGTTACTATTGGGTTGTTGGAAAAATCATGACATATTTTCCCATGTTTTTCTTTTCTTTTTTTTTTTTTTAAAGATTTTATTTATTTATTAATGAGAAAGGAGGAGAGAGAAAGAACCAGACATCACTCTGGTACATGTGCTACCAGGGATTGAACTCAGGACCTCATGCTTAAGAGTCCAATGCTTTATCCACTATGCCATCTCCTGGACCACACTTCCCATGTTTTTCTATCCAAAAAAATTCATCATGACTATTCCAGTAACCCATGCCTCAGTCACTCTTCCTTCAATGTGGGAGGCTATGGCCCCAACTTCTTATCCATCTCATGCTATGTTATGTCATGCCATCTCATTCATTTCATCACATCTAAATAGTTTTTTAAATACTTATTTATTTAAATATTTATTTTTATTAATGAGGGGGGGGAAACCACAGTGTTACTGTAGCACATGCAATGCTAGGGACTGAACTGAAGACCTCATGCCTGAGAGTCTAACTTTTTTTTTTTTTTTGCCTCCAGGGTTATGGCTGGGGCTTGGTGCCTGCACTATGAATTCCCTGCTCCTGGCAGCCATTTTTTCCATTTTGTTGTTGTTTGTTATTGTTATTGTTGTTGTTATTATTGTTAGGTAGGACAGAGAGAAATTGAGAGAGGAGGGGAAGACAGAGAGGGGGAGAGAAAGATAGACACCTGCAGACCTGCTTCACTGCTTTTGAATCGACCCACCTGCAGGTGGGGAGCTGGGGGCTCCAACCAGGATCATTGTGTGGTCCTTGCACTTTGCACTATGTATGCTTAATCTGCTGCACTACTTCCCGGCCCTGAGTCTAACATTTTATTCACCAAACTATCTCCTAGGTTGCATGAGTCACTCAGTTATTAATAAGAGAGGAGAAATAGAACCAGAGTATCCTCTGACATGTATGATACTGGGAATCAAACTCTAGACCTTGTGCATGTAAGTCCATTGTTCTAGCCACTGCACATAATCTTTTTTACTCTAAAATCGATCCTGGATTTTCTCTTCATTGGTGCATGAAGATGATCTATATTTGAAACTATTGTATATGTACCACATCCAAGAAGCAATCCTTTTCTCCCTTTAAATCTACAGGAGCTGAAAAGCTCATTTCTTCCTTGTGCCAAAGCAATTTCCTTAAGGGATTCCCTCTGATGAAGCAGAAGAGCTGATCTTACTTCCTAGTTCTCTTTAGAGCTTTTGAATTCTGGGGCTGCTAAAATTCATTCTTCCTAGACCCAAATTTCTCCAGCCTATTCAGTAGTGTTCTCTTCCCAGTCTGAGATCCCCTTGGATACCCTGACATTTTGGCCAGGCAGAGTTCAAGACTGCATCAAGGCTATCATTCTAGGATGATAAAAAATCATATCTGTATCATTCAGCCTGTCTGAGGCACCAAACATTGTGCTGGCCTCCTGTCCTGTCAAGTAGGCAGTATCACCTCCACTTTACATATAAAAAAAGAACTGGATTATTATTTAATTGTACCAAGAATTTCTAGAATAAATTGGATTAATGTTCCATATATAGGATGAAATGGAGGCTCTCAGAGGGTGTCACTGTACCAAATCACAGAGAACTCCAACTTGTTCCTTCAAGCTGTGGAGTCATGTTCAAATCAAGTTTCTGGATGTTAGATCTGTGGTCATTTTCACTATACTGGAGCTCCTATAGCCCAAGTCTACATATCCTTAATGGGGAGTCGGGCAGTAGCGCAGCAGGTTAAGTGCACAAGGAGCAGTGTAAAGATCCCGGTTCGAGCCCCCGACTCCCCACCTGCAGGAGAGTCGCTTCACAGGCAGTGAAGTAGGTCTGCAGGTGTCTTTCTCTCCCCCCTCTGTCTTCCCCTCCTTGCTCCATTTCTCTCTGTCCTACCCAACAACAATGACATCAATAACACCAACAAGGGCAACAAAAGGAAATAAATAAATATTAAAAAAAAAATCCTTAACGAAAGCACAGCCATAAGAATTACAAGTCTCTAATTTCAGAATAGATCTTTTGACCAGTTAGTGATGCAGCTGTTTGAGGACACACACTATCATATGTAAGACCTGGGATAAAGCACCTAGGCCATAGCTACAGGGGGGAAGCTTCACAAGTGGTGAAGCCATGCTGCCGGTGTCTCTCTCTCCCTCTCCCTATCGCTCTACCTCATCTTTCTTAATTTCGCTTTATCTTTATCCAAAATAAATAAATAAATCTAAAAAGAATGGATTTTCCCTTATGCTCAATATGTATTTCCTTCCCCCTATATTTTTTAATTTCTGAAAAATGTTGGTATTCATCCTTTGAAGGAGCCCAGCTTTAGTCAGATATTCAGCCAGACCACTTTGTCTCTCAGCCTATTCTTACATGTAACCAACAGGGAATCTCTGCCAAGTCTCTCTCTCTCTCTTGCCTTGTTACTGCTACTTCCCTCTTGAAGCCTTCCTATTCATACTGGACCACGGATCTCACACAGTTTTTGTAAGTAGGGTTGCCATTCCACTCTCTCTTTCTGTCTTCTATCCTGAAAATTCCATGTTAGGACACATACTACTAGCCAGAACCTACATAGAGAGGCACTCTGGTTATAAGGGACTGGTGAAAAACCACTCTCCAATTTCATGGCCTGTTGTCTCACTAGTTATCTTACAGTGCCAACACTGATCTGGTCCCCAAGCAAATATCCTTTCACTAGAACTTTAGCTCCACCTGAAGCACCACCAGAACATTGGCTGCATGGCCCACATATCTTGCTTCAGGTTTAATTTAGACTTTATTTAAATCTGGTTGGCAGAACTGGTCCAGATCTGGTAACATTAAAATCACCATGCATGACCCTTTCTTGCAGAAATATAAGGTTTTTTTTCCCTCTCCTGAAATCCTGGAGAGGACCCCTAACAATATGTAAACCTTGCAGTTAACTTTGTTGGTCTGCACAATGATTCTTCCTTGAATTCTCACTAGAGTTTGCTAATTGAAAGGAAGATTAATGAGTATTCTGTTTGCTTGGTAAGAAAATGTGTGTTTGAGAGGCACAGGGAGTTAGTACAAGAACTCCGAGGACCTGGCTTCCAGTCCTCAGCCATTCTCCTGCTACTCATCTGCAGGTGCAGCTACAGCTGCCTGGGGCTAGTCCAGCTCACCCTTCTCTATGTCTGTGCAGTTAATGCTCCCTCTTGAGAGCTCTAAGTCATCTGCGATTGGACAGGAGAAAGGAGCAGACACGGATTTTTCACAGTTAATTTAACTTGGAACATTTCAGGAGGTTTTTTCACAGTTAATTTTCCTTGGAACGTTTCAGCATGTTTTTTTTTTTTTTTTTTTTTTTTTTTACACGTCCTATTGTCAATGGTTCATGCAACCTTCCATGTATGGTTCCATCAACAGAGAGCCAAGGAGACAATCCACAGCACGATGGTTAGCAGAGAATGGGTTTCTGGCCCCAAATCAGTTCTCCTTGCCTCCATGTCTGCATCACTGACCAGGCACTAACTGAACACCTACTATGTGCCTGGCTGCGCCTCTGGCCCAAAGATACACACTAAATGGCACACCGGGGACTCGGATTCTCCTGCTGTGACTCTGACCAAATAGTCCAAATTTTTTAACACTGGTGGCCTGTGGCTTCAAAACACACACACACACAGACACACACAGACACACACACACCCCACACCCCACACCACACACACACTTAGCGCCAGGAGCCGCTCTGCAGCCTCCGGGGCCCCAGGAGCGTAGTGCACCCACCCTGGGCTTCAGGGAGCGGGCCGCGGTGTGTGTGGGGTTACTTGGAGGCCCAGGCCTGGGGAGTTGGGGTGCGAGGGGGGGCGTCCTCCTTGGTCAGAGCCGCACGGCCATGCTGATTGGCTGTAGCTATGCAGGGCTTTCCGCCTGCTGGCTGCGGGCGCGCCCTCCCGCGCGCTCCCGGCTTGGCCCGCGCCAGCCCCGCGCCTCTCCTGGCCGCTGAGTTCCGGCAGCGGCATGGGTGAGGTGCCAGCAACAGATGCGGGCCGCCGAGCTTCGCAGCCTTAGGCCACGCTGAGCGCCCGCAGGAGCGTGCCGCCCCCGAAAAAGACTGGGAGGCGCGCAGGTTCCCCAGCAAAGGCAGAAGCCCCCGCCTCCCGCGGAGAGCGCCGCGCCGACGGAGCGCCCGTTCCTCGCCATGCAGGGCCCAGCCGCCGACGGGGACCGGGGACCCGCCCGCAGCGCCCGGGAGCTGAGCGGCGCGGGGCTCGGCGGCCGGGGGAGGAGGCCGGACGCGCGCGGGCAGCGTAGCACCATCGTCTGGAGGAACGTGGTCCTGATGAGCCTGCTCCACTTGGGGGCTCTGTACTCCCTGCTGCTCATCCCCCAAGCCCAGCCGCTCACTCTGCTCTGGGGTAAGTCCCGCCGGCGCCCCAGGCCAGGCTGGGAACACTTGGGGCCGTTCGCTCCCGGTGCCCCCGAGCCCGGGCCCGCGCCTGCGCCTGTCCACGGTCTTCTTGGGACCGGCACTCTGTCTGTCCCGGCTTCTCCAACTTCAGCCTCCCCCGCCAGCGGTGGCTCCCGGCGGACAGCACTCCAGCTGTGCGCAGAGGCGCGCCTCAGGGGCGCGGGCGTCCGCTGAACCCCGCTTGCCGGGAGGCGGCAGGCGGGGTGGCTGTCACTCCTGCCGCCTAGGAGCTCTCGGCCTTGAGACCGAGTTAAGGACGAGGGAGGAAGCGGCGGCGCGGGGAGACCCCGCGCAGGCATGGTCTTGATCCTTACGCAGAGATGGCAGAAAGCGGTTCCCTTCCCACCTCTGTCCCTCCACTCCCCACCCCAGCCTCACTCCCTCCCCTCCCCTGCCCCAGGGCCCAGCTGCACTCCTGCGGGTCTCAGAAGTTTCTCCATGAGCAGACGGAGTTCATCCCGAAAGTGCCCTGACTCCCGCACCCAACTCCCAGGTGGGGAGCCATGGGAAGACCCTTCCAGGTCCTGGCCTTCTCTGGCCAGCTCTGTCACCCGCACCTGTAGCTTCCCACCATCCTCCTTCCTAGCACCCTCCTGGCAAGGGAGGGGAGCCTAAGAGCTAAGCCTTACCCCCATCCCCACTCCAGCCCCGCATCCAGGGGTTCCATCGCTGACCACTGAACCATCTCTCAGATTTCCTGGCCTCAGTAACTGACTTTGGCTTCAGTCACCATAGGGAACTGTAGCCAGGACAAAAGGTTTTGATATCCTGAGCCTAGAATTGGGCCAGGTAATCCAAGAACCCCATCCACCTCCCAGCTCCCATTTCCCAGGTCGCTGAGGAATTGGGGCAGGACAAACACAACCTCCTTTGATCTCTAGAAAGGAAGAAAAAGCAGAAGTAAAAAATAAATAAAAGGAGACGTCTTTCTGTACCGCTTTTTACTTGACATTGTGCTAGCTGTAACTGCGGAGGTTGAGAAAGGGCCATTTTGGGTGTAAGCCTTCTGGACACCATGAGGTTACTGGAAGTACCCCCCAAACACCGCCCCGCCCCCCATCATGTGGAATCTTTGGATGGTAAGAGGTAAGATTATTGGGAATCTGGGAAGCTTTTTCTTTTTTTTCTTCAGGGTTATCACTGGGGCTCGGTGCCTGCATTGCGAACCCACAGCTCCTGGAGGCCATTTCCCCCCATTTTTTGTTGTTGCCCTTGTTATTACTGTTACTGTTGTTGTTGGATAGGACAGAGAGAAATTGAGAAAGGAAGGGAAGACAGAGAGAGAAAGATAGACACCTGTAGACCTGCTTCACTGCTTGTGAAGCGACCCCTCTGCAGGTGGGTAGTCAGGGGCTCCAACCCGGATCCTTACAGAGGTCTGGTTCCACGCCATGTGCACTTAGCCCACTGTGCCACCTCTGGGAAACCTTTTAAAGTTCCTTGAAACAATCTGGTTGACCCCTGCAACTCCTTCCAGCACTCACTGCATTCCTCAGTTCTCTGTCCTTCATTATCATCTTCTTGTTGTTTCTGGGGCATCATCCTGGGTGGACTTTTTCTGATAGAAAAGGAGATAGAGAGATAAAGACCACAGCACCAAAACCTCCCTGAGTTCCATGGTGGTCCCAGGGGTGTACCAGTCTAGAAATTGGGCCTGTAGCATGGCAAAGCAGGTGCCCTCCTAGGTGATCTATCTCACTCACCGTCCCTATCGTCTTTGAGATGTGTTGATTTAATTCTCCACCTGTCTGTGCACCTGCCCTTATTTCCAAGTGACTGTATTGCAAGATGCTCAGCCCGTTTTGCTTCATGCACTTCACATCACCCGCCAGAGCCTTGATATCACCCTCACACCCCCAAACTCCCTGGAGCTGCCCCTTTCCCTCCCCAAAGGGTTGTACCTTTGATTTATCGTTTTATTTATTTACAGAGAGACAAAGAGGCAAAGAGACACAGAGAGAGACAGAGAGAGAAACCACAGCTCCACAGTTTCTTTCAGTGTGGTTAGGCTGGGCTCAATCTGGGCTGTGTGCAAGACAAAGCAGACACTATCCACATAAGCTATTTTCTTGGCCCTGTGCCTTTGACATTTAAAGTCCACCTGTCTCCAGGGAGTTGGGCCTAACCTTAATAGCTGTGGTGTTAGAGACGGTTCAGGGAGAGGCAAGCACTTAAAATATTCTTTTACATGCACAAGTGTCTTCCATGCTCCACAGGGCACTTCATGGGTATTCCTTACAGCCCTGAGCCTCTGAAGATAGAGTTTTTGTCCTCAAAATCTGGCCAAGGGTGCCCCTCTGGTTCACAAGCCCAGGCAGTTGAGAAGGAACTACAGTGCAGGATCTGTTCCCTGTAGTGGGGAGAGGATGGTGTCTGCCAGTTGCCAAACCCCATCACTAGCCTCCTTGCAGTCTCCTGGCTTTGTTACTTCTTATCACCTGCATTTTCCCTACCTGCGCTTCAATGCTTCCTTTTAAAGAAAGAAAGCAAGAAAAAGGTGGTGCAGTGGGCTAGAGCACTGAAACTTAAAAGCATGAGGTTCTGAATTCTGTCCTCAGCATGGCATGTTCCAGAGTGCTGCAGCTGTTTCTTATATACATAAATGAATGAAGGATCCGGGTTGTGACGCACCTGGCTGAGTGCACATGCTACAATCCAGGTTCAAGCCCCCAAGTCCCTACCTGTAGTAGGGAAGCTTCATAAGCAGTGAAGCAATGCCACAAGTGTCCCTCTCTCTATCTCCCTCTTTTCTCTTGCTTTCTGGCTGTCTCTAGCAAATAAATAAAGATATTAAAAGGGAGTCGGGCTGTAGCGCAGCGGGTTAAGCGCAGGTGGCGCAAAGCACAAGGACTGGCATAAGGATCCCGGTTCGAACCCCGGCTCCCCACCTGCAGGGGAGTCGCTTCACAGGCGGTGAAGCAGGTCTGCAGGTGTCTATCTTTCTCTCCTCCTCTCTGTCTTCCCCTCCTCTCTCCATTTCTCTCTGTCCTATCCAACAACGACAACAACAATAATAACTACAACAATAAAACAACAAGAGCAACAAAAGGGAATAAATAAATAAAATAAATATTAAAAAAAAATTAAAAAAAGATATTAAAAATAAAAAATAAGTGAATGAATATTAAAATGAAAAATGTCAGACTGCCATCTGAGTCCCTTCAGTATGTCCTGTGGTAGCATCATGGGTCTTTTTCACCTCACAGGACAGGTGAAAGTTGTGATTTCAAAGTCCAAAATTGTGACTTAGAAACATTTCAAACAGGAGATGGGAGATAACTCACTTGGTGGCACTGTCTTACCATGCACAAGGCCCTGGGTTCAAGATCTGACACCATATGGGAGCATCAAGGATGATATGGGAGGGATCCCACTGGTAGTGGAGTAGTGCTGAGGTGCCTTCTCTTGCTCCCTCTCTGTAAGATGAAGAAAGGAAAAAATGGGGCAGAGAGATAGCATAGTGATTTTGCAAAAGGTTTTCATGCCTGAGGCTTTGAGGTTCCAAGTTCAAGTCCCTGAACCATCATAAACTAGAGCTAAGCAGAGTTCTGGTTAGAAATAAAATAATAGGGGCCAAGTGGTGACGCACCTAGTTGAGCACACGTTACTTACCATGAGCAAGGACCATGGTTCAAGCCCTTGGTCCCCACTTGCAGGAGGCAAGTTTAACCAGCAGTGAAGCAGTGCTGCAGGTGTCTCTCTATCTCATCCTTCCTTCCCAATTTTTCTGTTTCTATCCAATGAGTGCATGAATAAAATATTAAAAAATAACAAAATAAGATAAAGAATGGGGGGGTTGGGCGGTGGCGCAGTGGGTTAAGCGCATGTGGCGCAAAGCGCAGGGACCGGCGTAAGGATCCCGGTTCGATCCCCGGGCTCCCCACCTGCAGGGGAGTCCCTTCACAGGCGGTGAAGCAGGTCTGCAGGTGTCTGTCTTTCTCTCCCCTTCTCTGTCTTCCCCTCCTCTCTCCATTTCTCTCTGTCCTATCCAACAACGAATTGCGTCAACAAGGGCAATAATAATAACCACAACGAAGCTACAACAAGGGCAACAAAAGGGGAAAAAAAAATGGCCTCCGGGAGCGGTGGATTCATGGTGCAGGCACCGAGCCCAGCAATAACCCTGGAGGAGGAAAAAAAAAAAAAGAATGAGGGGGGTCAGGCACTGGTGCACCAGGTTAAGCACACATAGTATAAAACACAAGGATCCCGTGCAAGGATCCCAGTTTGAGCCTCTGACTCCACACTTGCAGGGGGGTTGCTTCACAAGCAGTGAAGAAGGTCTGCAGATGTCTGTCCCCCCCCCATTTCTCTTTGTCCTATCCTATAAAATGGAAAAAATGGGTGCCAGGAGCAGTGGATTCATAGTGTAGGCACTGAGCTCTGGGACAAAACAAAAACCAACCAAACAAACAAAAAACCTCAAAGATTAAAGAATGAAAAAGCTATTTGGGGAGGCTACTCTTTGAGGGTATTGCAAAGTCCTAGGTTCATTGCCTGCCATTAAATTACCACAAAAAAGAAAGATTCCAAATAATAGAATATTACCTAATCGATGTTTCCTGGGAGAAGATAGGAAGGCAGATAAGATGGTTTTGCTGATGCCCAGGCCCCACAGAACATTGAGCAGGACTATAGGTACAGTTCCCTGGACTCAAGGTTATTATTTCTTTTTTAATTTTTGTTTTTTTAAAATTATTTATTGATTTTTCCCTTTTGTTGCTCTTGTTTGATTGTTGTAGTTACTATTGTTGTTGTTATTGATACTGTTGTTAGAACAGGGAGTAAAGGAGAGAAAAGGGGGAGACAGAGAGGGGAAGAGGAGGATAGACACTTGCCGACCTGCTTCACCACCTATGAAGCGACTCCCCTGCAGATGGGGAGCGGGGTGTTCGAACCAGGATCCTTACTCCAGTCCTTGTGCTTTGCGCCATGTGCGCTTAACTTGCTGCGATACCGCCTGACTCCCAACTCAAGGTTATTTTCAGTGGAAGCCCCAGTGGCCTTGACCCACTAGTGACCCTCCATCATCTGCCCTCTTTTCCTCCTCCATCTGCTCCATCTGGCTTGAATACTGAGTCCTGCTCCTTGGGCTGCTCATCCTCTGCAGGCATCTGAGCTGTCGAGAAACTAGACTTAGCTTTTCTGCTGCCAGGTGAAGTTGCCCTGGAAACAGCGCAAGGGCCTTAGGTCCACACTTGCACTGTAGTTTGCATGAAGGTGAGTGGTTGTCCATGAATCACGTGTGCTATCAGTTTCCACTGCCCCCGTGCTCCAGCCCTTGTGTGATTCCTTCAGGCCAGAACATTGTGTTTTCTGATCCTGCCCATCTTCTGTGTTGCTGCTTATCCAAACACAGTGCTCCCACAGTGTGTGTGTGTGTGTGTGTGTGTGTGTGTGTGGCGTGAGCTCACAGGGTGCCTGCTTTGAGGGTTGAGGCCAATGGAGGCAGTTCTCCCAGATTCTGAACCCTAAGATAAGTGGGACAGGGGCTCATGCTGTGGACACAAACACACACCCCGGGGTTCTTTCCCAGGGGGACTTCTCCCTGATTATCTCCAGGTGTTCTGACTATTGCTTTCAGAAACAATGTGGACTTTTATGGTTTCTCTGAAAATATTATCTGAGTCCCTTCAGTGTTTCCTGTAGTGACATCATGGATCTACCCCCCCACCCTTACAGAACAGAACTGTGCCTGCAAAAAGAAAAAAAAATGTGCAAAGAGACTCTCTTGCCTGAGGCTCCATAGTCCCATAACAATCCCCCATACCATAACACCGTAAGCCAGAGCTGAGCAGTGGTCTGGTAAAAAAAAAAAAAAAAGAAAAAAAAATTGTGGTGGGCAAAATAGCTCACCTGGGAAGTTCGTCTGCTTTGCTATGCATAAGAACGAGGTTCAAGTTTGTATTTCAGTGCACTGGAGGAAGCTTTGGTACTGTGATGGCTTTCCTTTCTCCCTCGATTTTGTTCTGTCTGAAGTTCACCTGGAGTGGTGAAACTCTTGTGGTTACTAAAAAAAATAATAGTAAAGTAATAATTTGCTCTGCCCAGGCAGGGGTGACAGTTTTTCCCCCCTATTTATTTGGGAAGTAAATAGTTTACAGTACAGTTGTTGACACATGGGTACAGCTTCTTATCTTGCTGGAGTCAGTAGGTCTCTACAGGACATTCTTCCTCTCAGCTTATTTTCTTTTTCTCCTCCCCCTCCTCCTCTTCCTTTTCTTCCTCCTCCTTCCTTTATTGCCACCAGGGTTATTGCTGGGGCTTGGTACTAGCACTATGAATCCATTGGTCCCAGTGGCCATCTTCTTCTTTGTATTTTATTTGATAGGGCATAGAGAAATTGAGAGAGAAGGGGGAGATAGAGAGGGAGAAAGACACTTGCAGACCTGCTTCACTGCTCGTGAAACATCTCTTCTGCAGGTGGCGTGGGGGGGGGCCTTATTTTCTAGCATCATACATCAAAATGTCAAGACTCTCTCATTACCTCCCAGACCCTCCTTCCCCAGGGTCTTTTGCTTTGGTGTAGAGGTGATAACTTTTTTAAAAAGTGTTTATTTATTTATTCCTTTTTGTTGCCCTTGAGGTGATAACTTTTAAAAAAATATTTATTAGGGGCTGGGTGGTGGCGCACCTGTTTGAGCGCACATGTTACAGTGCTCAGGGACCCAGGTTCGAGCCCCCAGTTCCCACCTGCAGGGGGAAAGCTTTGCAAGTGGTGAAGCAGTGCTGCAGGTGTCTCTCTGTCTCTCTTCCTCTCTACCACTCCCTTCCCTCTCGATTGCTGGCTGTCTCTATCCAATAAATAAATAAAGATAATACAAAAAAATTAAAAAGTATTTATTCCCTTCTGTTGCCCTTGTTTTATTGTTGTAGTTATTATTGTTGTCGTCGTTGTTAGGACAGAGAGAAATGGAGAGAGGAGGGGAAGACAGAGAGGGGAGAGAAAGATAGACACCTGCAGACCTGCTTCACGGCTTGTGAGGCAACTCCCCTGCAGGTGGGGAGCTGGGGGCTCGAACCAGGATCATTATGCCAGTCCTTGCACTTTGTGCCACCTGCACTTAACCTGCTCCACTACCGCCCGACTCCCGAGGTGATAACTTTTAAGGTAGATGCTGATGTCACTGATGCCCTTCTGGTTGCTGGAGCATTGGGAACCATTTTGAGTGGGATTCAGGCTGTGGTTGAAGTGGAGGGGTAGCAGAGATTATAAAGCAGTCTTAGGGCAGGGAAGGGGGAAATGGAGTGGGGAGTTTACCTATGGACAGGCTGAGGCTAGTCTACTACTTAAATTGTGGACAGATCTAAGAGTTGCGTCATATGAACTGTAAACTGTCAGGCACCAGATAATGTGCCTATCTCCTGGCATGGCCCAGATGTCTTGCTTGATGGGTTAGGCTTCCTTTTTTTTTAATTTTTAAAAATATTTACTTATTCATTTCCCTTTGTTTTTGCCCTTTTTTATTGTTGTTGTTATTGATGTTGTTGTTGTTGGATAGGACAGAGAGAAATGGAGAGAGGAGGGGGAAACAGTGAGGCTGGGAGAGAAAGACAGACACCTGCAGACCTGCTTCACTGTCTGTGAAGTGACTCCCCTACAGGTGGGGAGCCGGGGACTTGAACCGGGATTCTTACTCCAGTCCTTGTATTTTGTGCCACCTGCGCTTAATCGCTGCACTACCACCCGACTCCTTAGGCTTCCTTTTATACCAAGTTCCCTGAGTTATTGATAAGTCCTAAGAATGTCTGACCATGGACTTGTCTTACCCCCAGGTTTTCTAGAGAAAGTCAGGCTCAGGAGGGGAACAGAGCTGAATATGAACCCTCTGTCAGATGCATGGTCTTGGATAAGCTAACAGCTCTAACTCTCAACTTTCTCATCTGTGGAGTGGGTACTTTGATACTGACCACTTGTAAACCCTGAGGAATGGATCCGATGGTTTCTGTAAAATTCAATGCCCAGTTTATGACTGGGACTCAATCATTGTTAGCTACCATTTTTCTTCTTTCTTTCTTTTTAAGTTTTTAACTTTATTTATTATTGGATAGAGACAGAGAAAAGTTGAGAAGGGAAGAGGAGATAGAGAGGGAGAGATACAGAGAGATACCTGCAGACCTGCTTCATCACTTGTGAAGCTTTCCCCCTGCAGGTGGGGACCAGGGGCTTGAACCCAGATCCTTGAGCACCGTAGTGTGTGCACTTAACTAGGTGTGCCATCGCCTGGCCCCAAGCCACCATTTTTCTTGTTGGTCTGAACACTGACTGGCTTTTTCTTCAGCAGCAAGAAAAGAAGGCCTTCTTGCAGTATAGTAAATTTTACAGGGCTGTCACTGAACTTGGCTTCATTGCCTCGCCTGCATAGAAAAGATTGCTGTGGCTTTGCCAATAAGAGTTCTTTGTCAGAGTCCCCAAAGAGAGTAAGAGAGATATACAGGAGACCTTCCTGTATTCTCTTTCACCCAAACCTTTCCCTTTCATTCTTGCTTCTGCTCTTCTTCGAAAGGCCATACTATCCTGTGAAATAAGCTTTCTGTTCAGCTTACAACTCACCTGGACTTGGAGCTTTTCCCATTGGGGGATTCTGAGCATAGCTAGTTACAGTTGCTGTAGAAAGAAGGCCAGATCTCTCCTAGGGTCTCAGACTTGCCTTGTTTTTTTTCTTCCTCAACACTGCATTGAGTCATCTTTAACAAAACAAAACCACACAATAATGCTCCATGTAACTACTAAAAACCTGAAAACCATAAACAAATCTTCCTTTTAAGCCCTATAACTCCCTGCCCATTGTAGCAACTCTTGCATTTTTAATAAATGGATGAGGACTCTGAGCCTTCTCGAAACTGGAGTGCAGCAGACACAAAGTCTGAGTGTGCTTTCCGGGCTGAACAACCACACCAAGTATAAATATAGGTTGAGGTTATCATCATTAGCTCAGGATATTTTTCTTCTACAGCTGGTCAAGGTCACTGCAGTGATGGTAAAATGAGAAGAGTGCTGCAGGGCAGGAACTGGGGCTGCAGTCCTGGCAGTGCCACTTAGTTCAGCTTCAGACAAGACCCTGCCTGCATGGTTTTCTGGTCTGTGGAGTGAGGGCAATAACACTGAGCAAACAGATTTTTTTTTATTGTTGTTGTAGTTATTATTGTTATTAATGTCATCATTGTTAGGACAGAGAGAAATGGAGAGAGGAGGGGAAGACAGAGAGGGGGAGAGAAAGACACCTACAGACCTGCTTCAGCGCCTGTGAAGCGACTCCCCTGAAGGTGGGGAGCCCGGGCTCAAACCCGGATCCTTACATTGGTCCTTGTGCTTTGCGCCACGTGCACTTAACCCACTGCACTGCTGCCTGACTCCCACAAACAGTTGTTTTAAGAATTGGGTGAGGTGGCTCAGGAGATAGTGCAGTGGATAAAGCATTGAGTTCTCAAGCATGTGGTCTTGAGTCTGAATGATGGTTTTATTCTCTCTCTCTAACATGAAAAAAAAAAAAGAGCAAGTTGGGCGGTAGCGCAGCGGGCTAAGCACAAGTGGCGCAAAGTGTAAAGACTGGCATAAGGATCCCGGTTCGTGTCCCTGGCTCTCCACCTGCGGGGGGGTGTTGGGGGGGGGCGGGGCACATCACAAGTGGTGAAGCAGGTCTGCAGGTGTCTTGTCTTTCCCTCCCCCTCTCTGTCTTCCCCTCCTCTCTCCATTTCTCTCTGTCCTATCCAACAACAGCAGCAATGGCAACAATAATAATAATAACAACAACAAGGGCAATAATAAGAGCAACAAAATAGGAAAAATGACCTCTAGGAGCAGTGGATCGGTAGTATAGGCACCGAACTTCAGCGACAACCCTGGAGGCAAAAATAATAAACAAACAAACAAACAACCAAAAATAAAAAGGAAAAGAAAAAAAAAGTTCTCCAGGAGTCCAAAGCACCAGTGAAAAACCCTCACATAAAATGCTAACAACAACAACAACAACAACAACAACAAAGTGGAGGCAGTAAGTGGAGGACAGATAATATGGTGGTAGTGTACCAAACTTGCATATGTGAAGCTCCAAAAATTCCAGGTTCAATTCTGGTGCCATATACCAGAGCTGAGTGGTATTCTGGTCTCTCATTAAAATAGAATAATCTTTAAAATAAAGAAGAACCAAGCTGATCCAAGTGCAATGGTGTTTACAATTAATCTGTCATAACCAGTTCTAAATTTCTTTGTTCCCTTTTCACTCCCACAGCTTAACTTGACAAGCCTAAAATGAAAAATAATTAAAATTAATGGGGAAGGTGGCTCAGTCAGTAGCAAAGTACAAGACTCACACATGGGAGGTGCCGAGTTCAGTACCTGGTACTGCATATACTGGAGTGGAGCACTCTTTCTCTCAAAATAAATGAGCACAACTTTTTGTTGTTGTTGTTGTACTGTAGCTTCAGTGTTCTGAACTGGCTTTTTCAGATAGAAAGAGGGAGACAAAGAGGGAGAGACACAATAGCACTAAAGTTCCCTCCAGTACCCTGGGAACTTGAACCTTGGTTGTGTGCAAGTAACTAAATATTACAAAAAAAAGGGGTGCCAGAGCTGACTCTCAAGTGTCATTTGCCTGCTTCCTGTCACCTGCATTGACTTTGGCTGTCTGGGACTTTGAATACGTGTGACTCTAAGTTAAGGCTTAGCCTCAACAGAAGGATGAATATGGGATGGTCTCACTCACAGGCATAAGATGAAAAACAACATCAGAAGAGAAAACACTAAGCAGAACTTGGACTGGAGTTGGTGTAGTGCACTAAAGCACAAGACTCTGGGGTTAGGGGGGAGGGTTCAGGTCCTGGAGAAGAGGACCTGGGGGGTGATATTGTTATATGGAAAACTAGGAAATGCATGTACAAACTATTGTATTTACTATCGACTGTAAAACATTAATCCCCTAATAAAGAAAAAATAATAAAAAAGAAAAAAAAAGAGAAAATAGAAAATTAGAAACAAGTAGACTACAATAAAAAAAAGGGAGTCTGGCAGTAGCGCAGCGGGTTAAGCGCACATGGTGCAAAGCACAAGGACTGGCATAAGGATCCTGGTTCGAGCCCCTGGCGCCCCACTTGCAGGGGAGTCACTTCATAAGCAGTGAAGCAGGTCTGCAGGTGTCTGTCTTTCTCTCCCCTTCTCTGTCTTACCCTCCTCTCTCCATTTCTCTCTGTCCTATCCAACAATGACGACATCAATAACAACAACAATAATAACTACAACAATAAAAACAAGGGCAACAAAAGGGAATAAATAAATATTAAAAAAAAAAGTTGGGGGCCAGACAGTAGTGCAACGGGTTAAGTGCACATGGTGTGAAGTTCAAGGACCGACATAAGGTTCCCGGTTCGAGCCCCTGGCTGCCCACTTGTAGGGGGTCGCTTCACAGCTCGTGAAGCAGGTCAATAAGGTGTCTATCTTTCTCTCCCCCTTCTGCCTTCCCCTCTTCTCTCTATTTCTCTCTGTCCTATCCAACAACAATGACATCAATAACAACAATGATAATAATAACCACAACAACGATAAAAAAACAAAAAACAAGGGCAACAAAAGGGAAAAAAAATAGCCTCCAGGAGTAGTGGAGTAGTGCAGGCACTGAGCCCAGCAATAATCCTGGAGACAAAAAAAAAAAAAAAAAGTTAAGGCTCAACCTCAAATTCAGATGTTCGAACACTATCAGTCTGCCACACTTCACTTCTTCTCTTCTCTAGCTCTGTGGATTGTATAAACTGTAACAGTTCTATGTACTGTGAAACTGTAGTAGTTCTCTGGAAAAGCCAATGATGAATTAGCAAAAGGGCAACACAGCCATGGTGGTTTCTCCAGGGTTTCACAAGAGACCACATTGCTGCTGGGTGGCTCTGTTTCAACTGAGCTTTGACTTTTGACATTCTGTAGTCTCACCTGTCCCTCTACTGTGCACATTATGTTTCTTTGTGAGAACCACAGACTTGGGGCCTATTCTGTATCTATGAATGATAGAGGCCCAAACAGATGGAGAGAGTCAGGCAGAAGCTGAAAAACAAGATCAGAAGAGCAAACACAAATAGAACCTGAACTGCAAATGGCTTATTGCACCAAAGTAAAAGACTCTGGGGTGGGTGGGGGGGGGGGGAGAATACAGGTCCTTCAGAGGACCTAGTGGGGGTTGTATTGTTATATGGAAAACTGAGAAATGTTATGCATGTACAAACTTTTGTATTTACTGTTGAATGTAAAACGTTAATTCCCCAGTAAATTAAAAAAGTAAATAAAAAGAAAAAAAAAGGAGATGGAGAGAGTGAAAGACAGCATAGCACCAAAGCTTCCTGCAGTGCAGTGGTGGCTGGACTTGAATCTGGGTCATATACATAGCAAAAAAGTCCACTATCCAACTGAGCTATTTTGCCAGCTCATATTTATGTATTAATGAGAGGGAGCGAACAAGAGAATCACTCTGGCATATGCAAGACTGGGGATCAAGCAAGAATCTCATACTTGACAGCTCAGTGCTTTATCTATTGTGTCAACTCCCAGGTTATCAAACTTGGGGTCTAGAGTCTGGCATTTGTAACAGAGAGAGGGGCCCAGGTCCAGTCTTGGACAGGACAGGTCACTGGCCTTCCCTAAATGCAGTGTCCCCACCTGTGGTGTGGTGGTGCACTCAGTACAGTGCAAGGACCCAGGTTAAAGCCCTCAGTCCCAATCTTCAGGGAGAAAACTTCACTAGTGGTGAAGCAGTGCTACAGATGTCTCTCTTTCTCATTTTCTGTCTGCCCCCCACTTCCCTCTCAGTTTCTCTCTGTCTCTATCCTAAAGTGTGAGATGGCAGCTGAGCAGCCAGCATTAGTGAAGTGAGACCACACTATACAGAACTTGTTCTGGCAAGCACTACAGAGGAAATGTAGGCTTTTGTGTCTCAGTTCCAGTGCCCTTACTTCTTTACCTTGCTCAGCAACTCTGTATAGATCATCTTTTGGAGGCTGAGACTTGTCATGAATGGAAGCAGTTTGTCTCCAGTGTTCTTTTTTAAATATTTTTATTTATTTTGGATAGAGACAGAGAGAAATTGAGAGGGGGAGGGGGAGATAGAGAGATAGCTGCAGCACTGCTTCATCACTTATGAATTTCCTTCCCTGCAGGAAGGGACCTGGGGCTTGAATTCAGGTCCTTGGACACAGCAATGTGTGCATTTAATCAGGTGAGTCACCACCCAGTCCCCATGTTTGTTTGTTTTTTAATGTGATACCAGAAAATGAACTCAGACTAAACAAATGCATGATACTGATAAGTGGCCTCCCAGACCCAATTTTTGCACTCTTTATTAATTTTTGTATAAAGATTTATTTGTTTACTTATTATAGAATAGGAGGAGAGAAGAAAGAACTAGTGCATCCTTCTGGCATATGTGGTGCTGGGGATGGAACTCAGCACCTCATGCTTTTAAGCTTTTAATCCCCCTACTCAGTAGCATTTACAGTTTACCTTCTGGGCACTGGCAGCATCCCTGACCTCATGGCACTTAGAGGCCAAGTGCAGAGACCCAGACACACAGGTGAGAATTGCCAGTGAGTACATTGCCAGCCTGGCAGAGTCAGGGAGGCTCCCCCAGGGGAGGTAGTAGCCAGGCAGATCCTGGCAGGAGGCCTGAAGCTTAGTAGAGGAGTTGGACTGAGATGGCAGTAGCCTGAGTGGTAGCAAGGGAGAAGCGACTGAACAGGTGGTGGTTCAGCACAGCTGGAAGGTGAGTAGGGGAGAGAAGCTTGCAAGAGACCATGTGGTTCTACCCCTCACTGAGCTTTTATGTGGCCCATCTGAAATCTTTGGCCTTCCAGGGGCCAGATCCAGGGAGCTGTTCCTTGACTCTCACCTCCTCCTCTTAGTCTGTCACACCCACCACAGCTCCCACTGTGATGGAAGGGTTTGGAGTCCAATTTCTAGACTAGACATTGGCAGATGGGATGAGTGAGTCTGAATTTTCTCAAGAAAGGCCTTTCTTGGAGCAGATGTGCAGGCTGATTTCACAGACTCAGAGGTTCTGTTTTGGTGCTGAATTACTGAGATACCCAGAGGCTATAAGCTATAATAGTTCACCTAATACCAGACCCTGGACCCTTCTCCCTCCCTGTTTCTTCCACTGTTCCCCCTTTCCTGAGTTTTTTCCATGGATGGTGGGAGGGGCACTTGAACTCACCTTACTGCCTCTCTTGAACCTAAGTTCCAACACCTGGCTTTCATTGGTCTTGCTCCCCATTCCTACCATTGAGGTCCCCCTCAGAGAACTCCATTTTTACTAGGAAAGGTTAGTAGATTCTGTGAACCCCATAAACCACATCACCACTTGGGAGCTTGTCAGAGATAAAGATGCTTAGGCCCCATCTCCATCTGAGTGATTCAGTACCTGCATTTCAGTCAGATCTCCAAGTGCTCCACTGGCACTTACAGTTAGAGACGCATTCCCCAGCCTCATGTCCAGCCCCAGGCTGACGATCCAGAGACACCAGACAGAGTGGGACTTGGCAACTCCTGCTTTTGCCTTTTAATGGCCTCCTCCCATGTGTCTCCCCTCCTACCCTCTGCCTCCTCGTAGCTTATTTTAGCACACACGTTGGTAGCCTGCTTCTCTTGCCAACAAAAGGCTGTTGCTGAAGTCTTTCAGCTAGCAGCAGCAATGTTTAATTCATGGACTAGAAAATTAATTTTATTTTCATGACTGGAGCTGGGGAAAAATAACAAGGAGGCACCCTGCACAGCCTCTGGGAATTCAGCTTGTCTATTTAACAGATGAACTGGTGGAGGTGAGGAGGCCTGGGGGAGGGCTGCTTTCTCAAAAGTGGTAAACAAACTATAGCAGGATGCTTTTGGGTGAAAGTAGCACAAAATTCAGCTTCCAGTGTTTTCTCTCTCCTCCTTTCTCGCTTCTCTCTTCCTTCCTTCCATCCTTCCTTTCTTTCTTTCTTTCTTTCTTTCTTTCTTTCTTTCTTTCTTTCTTTCTTTCTTTCTTTCTTTCTTTCTTTCTTGCTACCAGAGTAATTTCCACAACAAACTTACTATTCCTTATAGCCATTTTCTTTCTTTTCTTTTCTTTTTCTTTCTTTCTTTCTTTCTTTTTTTTAAATAGAGGCAGAGAGGAATTGACAGGAAAGGAGAAAGAGAGGAAGAGATAAAAAGAGACATCTGCTGCATTGCTCCACAGCTTGTGAAGTTTCTCTTTTACTGGTGGGAACTGGGGGCTTAAACCCAAGTCTTTGATTATGGTAACAAATGTGCTTTACCAAGTGTGCCACCCCTGGCTCCTCTAGTGGTTTTAATTTTAAAGGACTGAATTATTTATTAATGGTTAAAGACTACTGAAACAATCTGGACCAGGTACTGAAGTGGCTAGGACATTGGACTTTCAAGCATAAAGTCCTGAGTTTGATCTTCACCATCACATATGCCAGAGTGATGCTTTTGTTCTCTCTCTCCCTATTCTCTTATTAATAAACAATTCAGCCCTTTAAAAATGAATTAAAGGGGATGGGTAGTGGTGTACCCAGTTGAGTGCAAATGCTACCTTTTTCAGGGACCCTGGTTTAAGTCCTCACTTCCCACCTGCGTAGGAGAAAGCTTCATAAACAGTGAAGCAGTGCTGCAAGTATCTGCCTTTCTCTGTAATTCTCAGTCTCCCCCACTCCTCTCAGTTTTTCTCTTGTTATATCAAACAAAGGGAAAAAATGGCCACCAGGAGCAGCGAATTAATCATACAGGCACTAATCCCCAATGATAGCCTCGTGGCAAAAATAAGTTAAATAAATTAAAATCAAGGCACCTGCTTTGCCTTAATAGAGTATCATGGTATTGGGGGAAGCTTTTTTTTTTTTTTTAATTTCTTTATTGGGGGAAGCTTTAGTCTGAGATGTTGCCTCTAGTCTCCCTCTGTCTTGTTGTCTCTCTGACAAAAGTCAGCATGGAGCAGTGAATCCTCTCCTACAACCACAATAAAGAAGCTATGAAATTGCAAAAAATTTGTTGCAATGACTCTGTTTCATGCATAGCCTACTCTTCTGTTTATTCCCTACCTCCTGTGCTTGTCTACAGTCCTGTGCTCTGTGCTATGAATTTTAAATGTCAGCTTCTTCCTTGGCTCTTGAGCTCCTCTGCCTCCCAGGCCAGCTGCATAGTCTGTGCTCATATACACAGTGATGGATGAATGAATAAAGGGATGAAAGAGTGCAAACGTTTAACCACTGTCTAACATTTCTTTCTAAGGGAAGTTTGCTTTCCACCTTTTAACTTTTTTTTTTCCCAATATCAAAGGTAATTTTTATTAGCAAGTTTATGGTAATTGCATGGGGTAATTTTATGGTATTCCAGGGAGAAAACCCAACAGCCAACTTCTAACAGTGAATAAATAGTGCTCCTAGGATGCAGATTCACAGGTCGTAGGAACCTTTTAACTTTTTTAAAAAAATATTATTTCTTTCTTTATTTTCCATTTTGTTGCCCTTGTTGATTTTTTTTTTTTTATGGTTGTTGTAGTTATTATTGTTGATATTGATGTCATCGTTGTTAGATAGGACAGAGAGAAATGGGGAGAGGAGCAGAAGACAGAAGGGGGAGAGAACGACAGACACCTGCAGACCTGCTTCATTGATTGTGAAGGGACCCCCTTTGCAGGTGGGGAGCTGGGGGCTTGAACTGAGATCTTTACACTGCACTTCAAGCCACATGCATTTAACCCGCTGCACTCCTGCCAGACTCCCATCTTTTAACTTTTTTGCCTGAGAGGGGGTGGAGCACAGTTGTTGGAACCCCAGGCATGAAGTTCTGAGTTCTTTTATTTATTTATTTTTTAAAATATTTATTTATTTTCCCTTTTGCTGCCCTTGTTGTTTTACTGTTGTAGTTATTATTGTTGTTGATGTTGTTGGATAGGACAGAGAGAAATGGAAAGAGGAGGGGAAGACAGAGAGGGAGAGAGAAAGATAGACACCTGCAGACCTGCTTCATCATCTGTGAAGTGACTCCCCTGCAGGTGGGGAGTGGGGGCTCGAACTGAGATCCTTACACTGATCCTTGCACTTCACGCCACGTGCGCTTAACCCGCTGCGCTATTGCCTGACTCTGGAGGTTCTGAGTTCTATCCCTGGCATTGCATGTGTTGAAGTGATGCTCTGGTTTCCCCCTGGACAAATAAGTGCACAAACACATAAATAAACCTTCAAAAGTTATTTTTTAAACTATTTAATTTTATTTATTTATTCCCTTTTGTTGCCCTTGTTTTATTGTTGTAGTTATTGTTGTTGTTGGATAGGACAGAGAGAAATGGAGAGAGGAGGGAAAGACAGAGAGGAGGAGAGAAAGACAGACACCTGCAGACCTGCTTCACCGCCTGTGAAGCGACTCCCCTGCAGGTGGGGAGCTGGGTTTGAACCGGGATCCTTATGCCGGTCCTTGTGCTTTGCGCCACCTGCGCTTAACCCGCTGCGCTACAGCCCAACTCCCCCAAAGTTATTTTTTTCCAGCACTGGTGAGGTAGTGCAGTGGTAGCTCATGGGGCTTGCACAATGAAAGGTCCTAGGTTTGATACCCAGCATCACCATTAGCCAGAGTTGATAAAAATACTTGATATAGTGGTCCAGGAGGTGGCGCACTGGATAAAACATTGGATTCTCAACCAGGAGGTCCTGAGTTTAATCCCCAGCAGCACAGGTACCAGAGTGATGTCTGGTTCTTTCTCCCCTCCTAACTTTCTCATGAATAAATAAATAAATTCTTAAAAAAATACTTGATAAAAAATGTTGGACATAGGGTGGGAGATAGCTGTCCTGGTAGAGCACACACTTTGTCATGTGTGAGGACCCTGGTTCGAGCTCCAGATCACCACATGAGGGCACCTGCACAGGACAGGCTCCACTCCTTGCCTTTTTCTTCCTCTCTGTCTCTCATGCTATATCTAAAAAATATATATAATAAAAAAGAATAATGAAAGAAGAGTCCATTGGGAGTAGTGGAATCATGCAGGAACAGAGGCTCTAGTGATAACTATAATGGCAGAAGAAAAGAGAACAACAACAGGGGGTCGGGCGGTGGCGCAGTGGGTTAAGCGCATGTGGCGCAAAGCGCAGGGACCGGCGTAAGGATCCCGGTTCGAGCCCCCGGCTCCCCACCTGCAGGGGAGTCGCTTCACAGGCAGTGAAGCAGGTCTGCAGGAGTCTGTCTTTCTCTCCCCTTCTCTGTCTTCCCCTCCTCTCTCCATTTCTCTCTGTCCTATTCAACAACGAATTGCGTCAACAAGGGCAATAATAATAATAACCACAACGAAGCTACAACAAGGGCAACAAAAGGGGGAAAAATGGCCTCCAGGAGCGGTGGATTCATGGTGCAGGCACCGAGCCCAGCAATAACCCTGGAGGAGGAAAAAAAAAAAAAAAGAGAACAACAAAAAGGGCCTAGCAAAATATCTCCCCTTCTTTGCCAAGCATGCGTCCCACTGCATTGGAGGAAGCTTTGCTACCATGGTGTCTTTCCTTGTCTTTCTGTCTCTGTCTGAAAAAGTTGGTCTGAACCAGACCCCAGTAATGACAAAAGAAAAAAAAAAAGAGAATAAAAAGATAGAAAGCAAATATCTTAGAATATGTTCTTTCTAAAGTTTTCCATGGTGGCAGATTCCCTTCAGACTGACGGTTCCCTTTCTTTCTTTCTTTCTTTCTTTCTTTCTTTCTTTCTTTCTTTCTTTCTCTTTCTTTCATTCATTCATCTTTTTTATTATCTTTATTTACTGGATAGACACGGCCAGAAATTGAGAGGGAAGGGGGTGATAGAGAGGGAGAGACAGAGAGACACCTGCAGCACTGCTTCACCACTTGCAAAGCTTTCCTCCTGCAGGTGGGGACTGGAGGCTCAAACCTGGGTCCTTGTGCACTGTAATGTGCGCTCAACCAGGTGTGCCACCACCCGGGCCCCTCTTCTCCTTTCTTACTTTCTTTCTCAGTTTTTTTTGAAAGATTTATTTTTTAAATTATCTTTATTTGTTAGATAGAGACAGCCGGAAATTGAGAGGGAAGAGGGTGATAGAGAGGGAGAGAGACAGAGAGACACCGGCAACACTGCTTCACCACTCACAAAGCTTTCCTTCTGAAGGTGGAGACCAGGGCCTCAAAACTGGGTCCTTGTGCACTGTAACATGTGTATATATATATATATATATATAGAGAGAGAGAGAGAGAGAGAGAGAGAATAGAGAGAGAGAGAGAGGGAAAGAGAGGGAGAGAAAGAGTGAGAAAGGGGCAGAGCATCACTGGTACTGATGGTTTCCATGGTTGGTCTTTTTTTTGCCTTCAGGGTTATCACTGGGGCTTGGTGCCTGCACTAGGAACCCACTGCTCCTGGAGGCCATTTCCCCCCCATTTTTGTTGTTGTTATTGTTGTTATTGGATAGGACAGAGAGCAATTGAGAGAGGAGGTGAAGATAGTGAAGGAGAGAAACACAGCTGCAGACTTGCTTTACTGCTTGTGAATCCTTGCGCTGGTCTTTAGACTTGCCACCATGTACACTTAACCCAGTACATCACCACCCGACCCCTGGTTGGTCATTTTTGTTATCTTTCAGGTGACGAGGGCTTCAGTGATAAGTCATACCCGTAGTTCTATTCTCTTATCTCAAATTTTATTTTAAAGTCCACTCAACCTCACATAGCAGCTACTTTTTATTTATTTAAGATTTGTCTATTTACTGATGAGGAAGAGAGAACCAGAGCATCTCCTTAGCACATTCTGTGCTGGAGATCGAACTCAGAACCTCATGCTTCCAAGTCCAGTGCTTTAGCTCCTGTATCAACAGTTACTTTTTATTTGCACAACCTAAAGACAAAGGAGGAAGGTGTTAACAATATGATCAGGGAAGCAAAGCAAGACCTGAAGACTGTATAGTAGAGGAAATGATGTTTTGGCATTTAATATGAGGAAGTATGTAAGGACTATGCTGTAGCCATAGTGTAGCATCTAAGACTGCATGCAAAGTGCTTCTTCAAGGTGAATGCTTAATTGAAGCACTGAGGGTGGTTGAGAACCTTCTGTAGGAAGTTGATCATTCCTCTCCTCACACCTGGATGATATTCACAGGTTCCTGGATTGTGGATGCCATTAATTACTATTTGAATCCCATTCATCTTTTTTTTTTTTTTAAGAATTTATTTATTTATGAGAAAGATAGAGGAATGAACCAGACATCACTCTGGTACATGTGCTGCCGGAGATTGAACTCAGGACCTCATGCCTGAGAGTCTGATGCTTTACCCACTGTGCCACCTCCCGGACCACTCTCATCCATCTTAACACTTGCAATTTGCCTGTGTTGGTTTTAACTTGGTTTGATGAACAAAAACTTATAAATATAGCCTGTTACCTAAATGGATAAGGTCCTCTCCTATAACATCCTTGCCACCCATATCAAAGAGCTTTTATCAGACAAGCAATTAGTTATTGATGGTCCCCAGCCAAGCATTGTGTAAACAAATAACTATTGGGGCTCTACCTCTTATTTATTTAAACATTTTATTTATTTATGAGAGGAGGAGAGAAAGAACCAGACATCAGTCTGGTACATGTGCTGCTGGTGATTGTATTTGGGACTTTATGCTTGAGAGTCCAATGCTTTATCCACTGCACCACCTCTTAGACCACATCTTCCTCCTTTGTATAACTGAAAGGAACCTTCACTTACCTGCAATGACCTAGCCAATTCTCTCCTTTACAGAGTTATCACTGGGCAGATCATACAAAGGACTCTGACTTCTTCAGAAATTCCATGCATGAAATTAGAGATGGATTTCTACCAGTTAGCTGTTTAGTAGACTGGTTTGTCTGTCTTCTTCTCCATAAACATGTTCAGAAGCAGTTTTTGCAGATGGCAACATTGAAGCTCATCTCTATTCTCAGCCTCTGAGTCACTGAGTGTCCCAAAAGCATTTGTTTTGCCCTAGAGTCTCTAGAAGCAAAAGGGGATGTTTATTAGCAAGGCTGAATAATGCCCACACATTTCCCCCACTCATCTCTCACCTCCAAACCCATTGTTTGTTTCAGCAGCTCTTGAAGAGGGGGTGAGTCATTAATATTTCTGAGCTCTACTACAATTACTCCAGAATTTTGACTCCCTGGAGAGCTCTGGGGGAGCTGTGTCACTACCCTCTTGAGTATACACTGGATAGGAACCTAAACCCAGCATTGCTCCCCTGAGGGTTGCAATAAGCCACAGTCATTAGAGCTAATAGTCCCTCCTCACAGAGCTGGTATTCAATCAGAGCAGCACTGTGGCTCTACCAGTTGCTAAGGCATTCGGACAGGAGGTATTTTCCAGTTATTCCTGGACTTCCCAACAACCCAGGAGCTAAAAGGTCAATGCTTGGCTCAGCTTCAGGTCTTAAATCTGTATCTGTTCTGATCAATTTTGATTGGCTGGTACCCTTCTGGTTGCTTCTGATGGTTGGTACCCTCAGGTTGTCAAGTCTCCCCCCCATTGCAATGCTGGGGAATGAACTCAGTAGCTCTCTGAAAGTGCAATGCCATCACTGACGGAGGTCTTGGGCCCATTTATTTTCATTTTTCATGTAGAGAGAGAGAAAGAGGAGAGAGACATAGAGATGGAAGAGATATCACAGCATTGCTTCACCACCCATGGCATCTCCTGGCGCTGTCCATGGTGCTTCCATGTGGTGTTGGGCCTCATGAATGGTAAGATGAGTGCTTCACTGGTTAAACTATCTTCTTGCCCCTATGTATTTATATTTTCAGAGAGCGAGGAGGATAATGGCACTACTCCAGTAGATATGGTGCTAGGGAGCAAATCCAGGTCCTCATGCTTGCAAGTGCTGTACTCTATCATTGAGCCACTTCCCTGCCGCTGAAACTTTTTACTTTGTTATATGATTTCCAGCACCTGAGACTAGTGGACAAATATCTAGATGCAGCAATTGATACTTTATTCTATTTGCTTTATGAATATATAAATATCCTTGTGCCTGGAGACATGTACAGCTATTTATTTTTTATATATTGTGGCGATGAGCCTAGGGCCTTGCATGAGCTGCTTCCCTGCTCCATTTTTTTCAGTATTTAAAAAAACTATTTATTAAAAAATTTATTTATTGGATAGAGACAGAGAGAAATTGAGAGGGGAAGGGGAGGTATGGAGGGAGAGGGACAAAGAGGCACCTGCAGCCCTGTTCCACCATTTGTGAAGCTTTCCCCCTGCAGGTGGGGACTGGAGGCTTGAACCATGTCCTTGTGCACTGTAATGTGTGCACTTTACCAGGTGTGCCACCGTGGCAATATATATATATATATATATATATATATATATATATATATAATTTTTTTTTTTTGGTGCGAGAGAAACACTAAAGGAGTTAGTGAAGCCCCAAGAAGCCCCACTGACTTTTATCCTTGGTGCTCATGTGTGGTGCTGGGGGTGGAGAACCCAAGGCCACACACATGGGAACCCTGTGTTCTACTTGCCTGATGGGCTACCTCTTGGGCCCTATTTGGCTATCTGTTTAATACAGCAATGGAGAATAAATCCAGGGCCTTGTTCATGCCTGACAGTTCTGAATATATTCTTTTTTATCTTTATTTACTTATTGCCTTTTGTTGCTCTTGTTGTTTCATTGTTATAGTTATTGTTGTCATCGTCGTTAGTTAGGACAGAGAGAAATGGAGAGAGAAGGGGAAGACAGAGAGGGGGAGACAAATATAGACACCTGCAGACCTGCTTCACTGATTGTGAAGTGACTCCCCTGCAGGTGGGGAGCTGGGGGCTTGAACTGGGATCTTTAAGCCGGTCCTTGTGCTTTGTGCCACATGCACTTAACCCGCTGTGCTACTGCCTGACTTCCAATTCTGAACATATTCTTTTGCCTAATTTTCTCTCCTTTCCTCCCTCCATCCCTCCCTTCCTTTTTTCTTTCAAGATTTACTTATTCACTTTCTGAGCAAGGGTGAGAGCAAGAGAGAGACCAGAGCACCACTCAACTCTGGCATATTAGTTCTATGATTAGAACCTGTGTCCTCATGCATTCAAGATGCAAGTATTGAACTTTTTTTTTTTCCTGCTTTGGGTTATTACCGGGGCTCAGTACTTATGACTTTCCTGCTCCAGGAAACCATTTTCTTTTTGAGAGAGGGTAAGAGACAGAGTGATGGGGAAAGAGAGACAGAGAAGGAGAGACACTACACTTCTCCTCTGCTTGTGAAACTTTCCTCCTCTGCAGACATTCCCATGTGGCCAACCAGGGCTCCAACCCAGGTCTTTGTGTGTGGCAGCATGTGAGCTTTACGGAGTGAGTCACCTGCTGGCCTCGCTGATCTGTCTTATCTTGCTCGTCTAGGCAGTCAGATCCTGTTAGTGAGAATGATGCTTCTCTGCCTACAAGATGTGCTACAGTCACCCGTCACTTCTTTTCTTTTCTTGATTTTTCATTCTTCTCACATCTCATTCTCATCACTGGCTTCTGCTCTGCTACCCTGAAGGTCTCTAGTTTTTAAATAATTATGGAGTTTTATAAAGGGTCAAAGCCAGGGCCAACCTTACTTGTAGGTGGGAAGGCAGTAGCCAATAATGAAAAGTGGTATTCAGGACACAGCCTTGAAGCTGAGTGTTGGCACACTTGGTTGAGCACACATACTACGGAACACAAGGACCTGGGTTCAAGCCCCCAGTCTCTACCTGTAGGGGGAAAGCTTAATGAGCAGTGGAATAGTGCTGCATGTGTTTCTCTCTGTCTCAGTTCCTCTGCTTATTCAAGATCAATGAATCAGACTTAAAAAGAAGAGAGAGAGAAAGAAAGATAGCTAGATAGAAACAAAAAACACATAGTTTTAAAAGAGCCTCAGATGACCTCAGGGATTGGAGTGAGGAATGGGGTCGCCCATGACAGTTGGTTACAGACTTGCCCCAAGTAGTACTTGTTTTCCAGACAGTGGGGTTGCACCTCTGCTGGCAGAAGGCAGTGTCAATGGCTCTGTGCTTCTCTCTCTGCCCACTCCCACCCTCAGCTGAGGTGCTAATTAGCAGCCAAGTGACAGGTTGTGACAGGGAGGGTGGGAGCCAAGGGGCAAACTCTGAATGCCCCCAGCACATAGCATGCTGTAGAGTGAGCATCCAGGCTGGCCCTGGCTTTCAGCACCTTCCAGTCCTGCTACCACCACTGAGGCTTTGCTGATGGTCTGTGGCAAATCTCTATCCTGTCATAGCTCTTCTGACTAGTGCTGGCAAGACAGTGCTGGGGACAGGGAGAAATGGGCAAGGGGGAGAAAAGCAGATAACAACTGTGCATCTACTTAACAACCTCAGATGACAAGCTCTTCCATAGTGGGAGAAACAAAGACTGGAGACCTGGGGCTCCCTGTCTTCTTTTTGAAGACTTATATATCATTGAATGTAGTTTAGTAAATGTAGTTGTGCAAAATAAAATAGTACTTGCTTGTTTCTCTCCATTAAAAAAACTATTGTTAACATTTTAGACTATCTCCTTCTACATTTAAATTTTTCTTTCTTTTTATTGGATAGGACAGAGAGAAATTGAGACAGAAGGGGAAGACAGAGAGAGGGAGAGAAAAATAGACACCTGCAGACCTGCTTTACTACTTGTGAAATGAACCCCCTGCAGGTGGGGAGCCCAGGGCTCGAACCAGGGTACTTTCACAGGTCTTTGCTCTTTGTGCTGTGTGCACTTAACCTGGTCACTAAGCTCCCCCAACCCCTTAAATTTTTTTTAGCTTTTTCCTTTTTTAAAAAAATTAAAAAAAATTACTTTCCCTTTTGTTGTCCTTTTTTATTGTTGTTGTAGTAGTTGTTGTTATTGATGTTGTCGTTGTTAGATAGGACAAAGAGAAATGGAGAGAGGAGGGGAAGACAGAGAGGGGGAGAGAAAGATAGACACCTGCAGACCTGCTTCACTGTCTGTGAAGCGACTCCCCTGCAGGTGGGGAGCCGGGGGTTCAAACCTGGATCCTTATGCTGGTCCTTGCGCTTCATACCAGGTGCGCTCAACCCACTGCGCTACCACCCGACTCCCTAACATTTTTCTTTTTTACCTCCAGGGTTATTGCTGGGGCTTGGTGCCTGCAGTACTCCTGTGGATATATATATATATATATATATTTAAAAAATTTTTTTTTCCTTTTTTATTTCTTTATTTCCTTTTGTTGTCCTCGTTTCATTGTTGTAGTTATTATTGATGTTGTTGTTGTTGTTGGATAGGACAGAGAGAAATGGAGAGAGGAGGGGAAGACAGAGAGCGGGAGAGAAAGACAGACACCTGCAGACCTGCTTCACCACCTGTGAAGCGACTCCCCTGCAGGTGGGGAGCCGGGGGCTCGAACCGGGATCCTTCTACCGGTCCTTACGCTTTGCGCCACATGCGCTTAACCCCTGCGCTACCGCCCGATTCCCATATTTTTAAATTTTTTTGGATAGGACAGAGAAATTAAAAGAGGAGGGGAAGGTAGGGGGGGGGAAGGAAAGATGGACACCTGCAGATCTGCTTCACCGCTAGTGAAGTGATCACCCCCCCCCCCCAACGGCAGGTGGGGAGCTGGGGCTTCAAGCCAGGAACCTGTTGTGGGTCCTTGCTCTTTGTACTATGTGCGCTTAACTTGGTGCACCACTGCCTAGGCCCTACTTTTTTTTTTTTAACCTCTGCTTAACTTTAACCTCGCTCTGCAACTATTCTGTTATATTGGTTCTTTGTTGGTAACACATTATAGACCTCAGTTCATGCCCATAGATATGGCTCATAGTTAATTGTTTTTAATGGCTGGGCTGGGATATACCATAGTGATTA
Organism: Erinaceus europaeus; assembly: GCF_950295315.1. Taxonomy (NCBI): domain Eukaryota; kingdom Metazoa; phylum Chordata; class Mammalia; order Eulipotyphla; family Erinaceidae; genus Erinaceus; species Erinaceus europaeus. Next base: position 131,973,783 of record NC_080164.1, on the reverse strand, counting down.
TGAAAAAATATATATATTTTTAATTTTTTTTTTTTTTTACCTCCAGGGTTATTGCTGGGGCTCGGTACCTGCACCATGAATCCACAGCTCCTGGAGATTATTATTATTATTTAATATTTATTTATTTATTTATTTTCCCTTTTGTTGCCCTTGTTTTTTTTTATTGTTGTTGTAGTTATTATTGTTATTTATGTCGTTGTTAGATAGGACAGAGAGAAACGGAGAGAGGAGGGGAAGACAGAGAGGGGGAGAGAAAGACAGACACCTGCAGACCTGCTTCACCACCTGCAGGTGGGGATCCAGGGGCTTGAACCAGGATCCTTACGTAGGTCCTTGCGCTTTGTGCTACATGTGCTCAACCCACTGCGCTACTGCCTGACTGCCTTAGAAATGATTTTTCCCCCTTTTGTTGCCCTTTTTAAAAAATCATTATTATTGTTGTTATTGATTTCATTGTTGTTGGATAGGACAGAGAGAAATGGAGAGAGGAGGGGAAGACAGAGAGGGGGAGAGAAAGACTCCTGTAGACCTGCTTCACCTCTTGTGAAGTGAATACCCCTGCAGATGGGGAGCTGGGGGCTTGAACAGGATCCTTATGCCGGTCCCTGTGCTTTGCGCCATGTGTGCTTAACCTGCTGTGCTACTGCCCGACCCGGGAAAAATATTTTCATACCTGAGACTCCCAGGTCCCAGGTTCAGTCTGTGGCACCACAGTAAACCAGAGCTGAGTAGTGCTCTGGCAAATAAAATAAAGAGGTAGTCTTTTTCCTGCCAGTATACTTTTCCACAGGACTAGCCCCTTTGTGCTAGAAATTCTTTTGCTCCTTTTTTTGTTGTGTTTGAATATTTCTCTTTTATTCTTTTGTTACAGTTGTTACTCTTATCAAGAAAGTTACAGTAAATAGACACCTGCAGACTTGCTTCACCGCTTGTGAAGCGTTGTCCTTGCAGGTGGGGAGCCTGGGGTTTGAACTGGAATCCTTGCGCTTTCCAGTATGTGCACTTAACCTGGTATGCTACCACCTGGCCCCTCCCACCTCCCCAAAACATTTTTAATAGAGAGTGAGAAACAGAGAGAAATAGGGAGACTGAGACAAGGAGAGATAACTGCAACATTGTTCTACTGCTTGTGCAGCTTTTTCCCTGAAGGTGGGGATCAGGAGCTCAAATCTCTCACACCACAGAATTATTGTCCAAAGTGTTGACTACCACCAAGATTAAAATAAGCATGGATATTTCTCATTGAGATATAATTAACACATAGCATTGTGTAAATTTAAAGTATGCAGTGTTTACATTTGACATGTTTATTTATAGCAAAATGATTAGCACGTTGGCATTAGCTATGCTTCTTCCATCCATCCTGTTACATACTTACCTTTTATGTACTCTTAGCATCATTCAAGTATAGTGATACAGTATTAGAAAATTTAAAAATATTTAATTAATTAATTTTCCTTTTTTTGCCCTTGTTTTTTTTATTGTTGTAGTTATTATAGTTGTTATTGATGTCATTGTTGCTAGATAGGGCAGAGAGAAATGGAGAGAGGAGGGGAAGACAGAGAGGAGAGAAAGATAGACACCTGCAGACCTGCTTCACCACCTGTGAAGCAACTCCCCTGCAGGTGGGGAGTGGGGGGCTCGAACCAGGATCCTTACCACCAGTCCTTGCGCTTTGGGCCACTTGTGCTTAACCTGCTGTGCTACCGCCCAATTCCCAGTATTATACATTTTTACATATACCAATAAACTGTGTTTACTGTTGACTGTAAAGCATTAATTAAATTTTTAAAAATTTACTTAAGTATAAGCACTTATGAGAATGAATATAGGGATTCTAAGAATATTCATACAGTGAAAAGGAGGTTAGTCAGTGCTGTCAGTGCTCTATACACACTCCCTTGCCTCTCACATATGTCCCAGTAGCTTCTAATTGCCAGCTCCTGATCCTCTGACTGAGAGCTTTCTCATAAGAGACATGCCAGGGGTTATACCCACAAGGTGGAGCAGTGGATAAAGTGTTGGACTCTTGGCTTCTGAGATCAGACGAGACTGGGCGTGTTCGGGGTGGTATGGCCGTAGACGTGTTGGACTCATGAGGTCCTTAGTTAATCTCTGCTATTGCACGTGCCAGAGTGACATTCTGCTTCTCACTTTCCATCTCCCAAATACTTTGGTGCAATACAGTTAACCAAATATTTTTCTGAACCAGGTACAGTGGGGATAAAATGAAATGGAACTGCTCTCTATGATCCTTACAGGTGGAGGAGAGTTCTAGAAATTCAGTGACTTGCTTACCACATTTAGAAAGGACAGAAAGAGCAGGAAAAGAGCTGTGAACAGTGGTTTAACAGCTTCAGTGCAACTCTTCAGCTCGTAGGGCTTTCGGCCTCCTACTCTAAGAGTTAGTAAGGAGAAAAGGGACAAAGCTAAGAGAAATTGCAGGGAGGGAATGTCATAAATACTCTTTCAGATTGGACTATAACAGGAGCTTCAGAGTAAGAAGAGGGGAGGGAAAGAAATATATTCTTATTAGGTATCTTTCTGAACATTTTGTTGTTTTTTTTATATAATTTTAAACTGATAGAAAATTCATAAGAATAGTACAAGGAACACTCATCAGTTCTTCACCTAGATTAGTGGTATAATTGACCTCCTCTCATCCTGTAATGCATATGAATACACACACACACACACACACACACACACACACATATATATATATTTTTACTTGTTTATTGAATAGAGACAGCCAGAAGTCTAGAGGGAAGAGGCTGATAGAGAGGTAGAGAGACAGAGAGACATCTGTGGCCCTGCTTCACCATTCGTGAAGCTTCCCCTTGCAGGTGGGAACTGGGGGCTTGAACCTGGGCACTGTAATGTGTGCACTTAACCAGGTGTACCACCACCTGGCCCTCACAAATACATATTTTAAAAATCATTCAGGAATAATCCAGAGACAATGCTCTTTTTTCCTATTAAATATTTCTAGGTGTATTTTCTTGTAACAAGATCTTTTCCTGGAAAACCTCCCTGGAAAAGGATGGCAGAGGATCTAGTGGGGGTTGTATTGTTATGTGGAAAACTGAGAAATGTTATGTATGTACAAACTATTGTATTCACTGTAAGATGTAAAACATTAATCCCTCCACCCCCCAGGGGCCGGGTGGTAGCGCAGCGGGTAAAGCGTACATGGCAGTGGGATGTTGAGCTATAGGCTAAGGCTTACAGACATTCTAAAGTCTACTGATTTTATTTTAGTCTTATAAAAAAAAAGCCCAATCCTCTATAATTGATGAGCTTTGAGAAATATTGCTCTAAAGCAGTGATGCTTTATTAATTTATGAACCTTCAGATTCCTATTAAGGGGAGTTTGAGAATTGAAAGGGATCAGAGAAATTCTTCTAATTCCCTTTAGAATTATGTCCACTGGAGATATATGAGGCCCTGAAACTCTCTGGAACCAACAAGCATGGGGGTAGGGTGGGGTGATAAGTGGGAAGAACCTCCAACCAGTCCTCATCAAATTAAGACTGGAGGGGGAGATAGAGAAACTTGAACCTGGGTTCTCAGGCATGTTACTATATATACTCTACCAGGTGAGCCACTTGTTGGACCACTGTTTCTTCCTTCCTTCCTTCCTTCCTTCCTTCCTTCCTTCCTTCCTTCCTTCCTTTCTTTTTAAAATATTTTATTTATTTATTAATGAGAAAGATAGGAGAGAGAGAAAGAACCAGACATCACTCTGGTACATGTGCTGCTAGGGATTGAACTCAAGACCTTATGCTTGAGAGTCTAGTGCCTTAGCCACTGTACCACCTCCCAGACCACTTTATTTTCTTTTAATGAGACAGACAGAGCAAGAAAACCCAGAATATTATTTAGCTTTGGCTTATGGTGGTGTTGGGGATTGAGCCTGGACCTTTGGCACCTCAGGTGTGAAAATGTGTAATCTCTGTGCTATCTCCCAGAACTACAAATGGAACTCTCATGTTCACTGAACTATCTCTATTTTCCCTCTTGAATTAGTGAAAGACAAATTTCAAATAAGCAGTGTTGTTTCTCCTGATGACCAGGAGAAGTACCCTTGGAAAAAGCTGGCCCTCACCTCACATAAGCTCACCAACTGTCACGAGGGGCCTCTTGTTGCCATAGCTACATTGGTAGTTATTTTATTCCAGCTAACAGAGGTGCTGAATAGTTCTGCCTTCACTCTGTTACATATTAGGAGACTGGAGCTGTTCCTTCATGCAGGCCCTAGTATACATAGTTCCTAGGTGAGATTTGAAATGTGAATGAGAAAAATAGGCAGTTACATGCAGGTACTGTGGGAGTGGAGGATTCAGGGGTCCTTAGCTACATAGTCGGTGAAGGCATCGAGAGCAAGCCTGTGGAGCAATGGGAAAACAGATGGATTTCCTGAAACCAACCCTGGGTTTCCATGGCAACCTCTTAGCTGCCTGTCAGTTGCTATAAAGTACTCTCCCCTCCATGGGGACAGAATCATGGTTGCTGGGAAGAGGGGCCCAGGATGGAATAAATAGCACTGACCTTAGGAGGGGGAAGAGAAATTTTGGGTCATCTAGTGGGGCCTTTGGAAGAGTCTCCTGAGAAGTGGGCTTTCTGTCTGTCCCCAGAGGAGATGCCTGGAGGCAACTGCTCTGTTGGTTGTCTGTGAGGTATTTGCAGTTGGAATGACTGTCAAACTGTCTTTCCTGCCTCCAGGCCAAGGGTTGGGGACTTTTTTCCATGTCAAGGGCCATTTGGATAGTTATAATATTTTTCATGGACCATATGAAATTATCATCTTAAAAATTAGTGCTTAATGTTGCTATGAAAAAAAAATCTCATAGAGTGATTGAATTTCAAATACAACCTGCATTTGCCTTGACAGGGCCAGACCCAATGACTTTGTGGGCCACATTCGACCTGTGAGCTGCACATTCGCCAACCCTGCTTTAAGCTTTGATAAGCAGAGATACCTGCCAACCTGTAATTCATTCATTTGCTGAAATATTTGGAGCATACCTGGCATTGAATTCTGCCAGAAGCATTTGTCACTTGGGTGAAAGGTGAGCCTGTCGTGATGAGTGTGGATTGTCACACTTCCAGTGAGAGTTCTAAGGCTGACTCCAAGTGCTCTAGATGGTCACTTACATCATTGCCTCATGTTTCTTTGTGAGTGCTGTGCTTAGGGTGCTATATTAGGTGTTGGAAGTTTGGAGAAGGAATGAAGCCAGGCACAGGCACTGCTTTCACAGGGTAACAATGGGGTGGAGTGCTGAACTTCAGCATGACAAGGATAAATGACAATGTGTGCTTAATCAAGGCAATGTGTACAAGGCAATGTGTGCTTAATCTCTTGGTGCAAGCAGTAGCTCCCTAGGAGTATGGAGAACATCAGCCTTTTTTTTTCCCCTTTTATTTGTAAAATAGAAAGTATCGACAAAACCATAGAATAAGAGGGGTGAAATTTCACACATTTCCCACCACCAGAGTTCCATATCCCATTCATTCCATTGGAAGCTTTCCTATTCTTTATCTCTCTGGGAGCATGGACCCAGGGTCATTATGGGGCACAGAAGGTGGGAGATCTGGCTTCTGTAATTGCTTCTCCTATGGAGATGGGCATTGACAGGTTGATCCATACTCCCAGCCTGTCCCTCTCTTTTCCTACTGGGGCAGGGCTCTGGAGAGGTGGGATTCCAGGGTACATTGGTGAAATTGTTTGTCTGGGCGAGTCAGGTTAACATCGTGGTAGCATCTGCAGCTTGGTGATTGGAACATGTATCCCTTTGCTTCCTCCTTTCTTGTGGGACTCGGTTCAGTAGTTCTTGCAAGGTGGAGTTTATTGTGGCAGATTCCTTTAGTTCTTGACTATTTGAGAAAACCTTTATTTCCTCCTCATGTTTGAAGGATAATTTTGCAGGATACAATGTTTGTGGCTGGAATTCCCTCTCTTTTAGTACTTTGAATATGTCATTCCACTCTCTCCCTGCCTCTAGAGTTTGTGAAGAGAAATCTGATGAAAGTGTTAAAGCTCTGCCTTTATATGTAACTTTTTTCCTTTCCCTAGCAGCCAGCAAAATTTTTTCCTTGTCGTTGACTTTTGATAGTTTACAATAATGTGCCTTTCTTTTTTTTTAATTTCTTTATTGGGGAATTAATGTTTTACATTCAACAGCAAATACAATAGTTTGTACATGCATAACATTCCCCAGTTTCCCATATAACAATACAACACCCACCAGGTCCTCTGTCATCCTTCTTAGACCTGTATTCTCCCCACCCACCCACCCCAGAGTCTTTTACTTTGGTGCGATACACCAATTATTCTACTTGTGTTTTTTTTTTCTTTTTTTTTTTTTCTGATCTTGTTTTTCAACTTCTGCCTGAGAGTGAGATCATCCCATATTCATCCTTCTGTTTCTGACTTATTTCACATAACATGAATTTTTCAAGGTCCATCCAAGATTGGCTGAAAACGGTGAAGTCACTGTTTTTTACAGCTGAGTAGTATTCCATTGTGTATATAGACCACAGCTTGCTCAGCCACTCATCTGTTGTTGGACACCTGGGTTGCTTCTAGGTTTTGGCTATTACAAATTATGCTGCCAAGAACATATGTGTACACAGATCTTTTTGGATGGATATGTTGGATTCCTTAGGATATATCCCCAGGAGAGGAATTGCAGGATCATAGGGAAGGTCCATTTCTAGCCTTCTGAGAGTTCTCCAGACTGTTCTCCACAGAGGTTGGACCCATTGACATTCCCACCAGCAGTGCAGGAGGCTTCCTTTGACCCCACACCCTCTCCAGCATTTGCTGCTGTTACCTTTTCTGTTGTATGACATTCTCACATGAATGAAGTGGTATCTCGTTGTTGTCTTTATTTGCATTTCTCTGACTGTTGTTTTAACTGGGCTGGCTTCACGGGCAGGTAACAGAGACGACCAGAGACACTCAGCTGAGCTGAGAATGCAGTAAACTTTATTCACGAGCGGGCAAACGTGCTCTCCTGTCTTTCTCCTCTGGCGGCAGAGAGGGACTCCTAAACTAATCACCACACAGATCTGTCCTGCATCCTTCTCCTCTGGCGGCTGCAGCAGGAACTCTGGAAGTCCGTAGGGGCAGGGGGTGGGGGCAAGGGGGCACGTGAAACTAACAGGGGCTAAACCACCGCCTCCCAGAGGCGGGGGGGGGGGGCAGGGCGAGACCAAACCAATGTGAAGCATAGCAACAATTACCCCTTTTCTTTTTAACTAAATGACCATAGTATCAGGGGTGTAGACTGACCCTGAGTACTTCATAGACTTTACAGACTGTTGCCTTGAGGACTATACAATGCCAAATAGCCCCTCTGTTTGGTGGGTCATGCCCTCCCGCCTCCCCCTCATTATGTACCTTTGCCCCCCCCCCAAAAACAGGGAACGTTCCTTTACGCACCAATCCTTCCCTTAACATCACACTGGCTTTTACTTACTCCCCTACTTGTCCCTTCCTGTTTTATCATTTAGGTTTATGCCCAAAAGGTTCCTGCTCACCCCTACACTACTATTCATTCCTCTGTCATAGATAGTCTTTTACAGACTTTGAACCATCTTATGCGATGACTAGATAGAAAGATAGAAAAAGATGTACAGATATTGTGAGGAGATGGTTGAGCCTGGCAGAGCTTAACCTATGAGATGAGTCCCTCCAGATAAGTCTCTCTCTCTCTAAAGAGGGGTTGAGCACAGGGGGACACATAAATCTCACAAGGTTGGCGGCCATGTAAGTCTTCCCTCCCCCACAGGAACGTCCTACATCTTCCCACCTGAGCATGGCATTCCTTAAAAACATTTAAGCCTGCTCCATTCCATATTTCCTTACTGTGTCCATTAGATATAAAGGAATAGGAGGAGATGTTGGAGAATTATACAGATGCAGGCTTTGCCACTCCCTGCGATTTCTCACAGTGCCCTTTTCAACCAATCCTGTCCCGACATGTCACTCCTGGTTGTTGCCCAATAAAAGCCCTCCCACTTCCCCGCCCTCGTTCTCTCGCTCTCGGGGCCCTCTCTCTCTCTGCGCTCTCTCCCTCTCTCTCTCTCTCTCTCTCTCTCTCTCGGTTGCTCTGGCCTGAGCCACCCCCTCCTGATCCAATAATAAAGATTTGTGTACCCCACTTGCTCTGGACTTCCTCTCTCTCTTCTCTGCGGCGCGGCCCGACATCTGACAATCAGAGACTTGAAGCATTTTTTCATGTGTTTCTCAGCCTTTCAGATCTCTTCTTTGGTGAATATTCTGTCCATGTCCTCCCATTTTTGGATGGGGTTATTTGTTGTCTTGTTGAGTTTGGCAAGCTCTTTATATATGTTGGTTATTAAACTCTTGTCTGATGTATGGCATGTTAAGATCTTCTCCCATTCTGTGAGGGGTCTCTTGGTTTGGGTAGTGGTTTCTTTTGCTGTGCAGAATCTTTTTAATTTGATGTAGTCCCATAGGTTTATACTTGCCTTAGTCTTCTTTGTAATTGGATTCATTTCATTGAAGATGTCTTTAAAATTTATGCGGAAAAGAGTTCTGCCAATATTTTCCTCTAAGTATCTGATAGTTTGTAGTCTAACCTCCAAGTCCTTGATCCACTTGGAATTGACTTTTGTATTTGGTGAAATACAGTGGTTCAGTTTCATTCTTCTGCATGTTTCAACCCATGTTTCCAGCACCATTTGTTGAAGAGACTCTGTTTTCCTCATTTAATAGTTGGGCCCCTTTGTCAAAGATTAGATGTCCATAAGTGTGGGGGGAATCCACTGTTTCTAGTGGCAATTTTTTTCTTTTTTTTTGATAGGACAGAGAGAAATTGAGAGGGGAAAGGGACATAGAGAGGCAGAGAGAAAGATAGACACCTGCAGACATGCTTCACCACTTGAGAACCTTCTCTCCTGTAAATTGGGAGTGGGGCTTAAACCTGGGTTCTTGCACATGGTAATGTGTGTGCTCAACCAGGTGTGCCACTGCCCAGCCCCATTCACTTCCATCTCTTACTAATAATCTTTTTAAAAAACAAGATGCTGATAAATGAGCCCAGGTCCTTGATATGTACACCACCACTGAGTGTCCTCTCCAACCTAATTTTTATATGTTGAATGAGAGCAAGAGAGAAATAGACACAAAGAAGAGACAGCACTGCACCCTGACCCTCCATTAATTTCCCTCAGTACTTTCTGTGGTGTTTACACATGGTTCCAGGATTTGTTCCAGGGCCTAGTATGTGGTAATACAGGTGTTTTACCCACTGAGTTGTCTTCTCCTTTTAACTGATTAATTTACTAATTTATTATATAGAGACAGAGAAAATTGAGAGGGTAGGGATGGAAACGCAGAGAGAAAGACATCTTCAGCACTATCTCATTGCTTGGACCTCATAGGTCTTGGATCTGGGTCCTTGAGCACCGGAACACATACACTCTACCAGGTGCACTATCACCCGGTCTCCTGAACTGTCTTCATAGTCTGTCCTAGTAATCATCTCAATCTCTCGGTCTTTTGTTTGCACTGTCCACACACTGCCCCCATTTCCATTCTTAGCTTCCTGATATAGACTTGCTCTGAGGTTGTTTATTTATTTATTTATTTCTATTTATTTATTCCCCCTTTTTGCCCCTGTTGTTTTATTGTTGTAGTCATTACTGTTGTTGTTACCGACGCCGTTGTTGTTGGATAGGACAGAGAGAAATGGAGAGAGGAGGGGAAGACAGAGAGGGGGAGAGAAAGACAGACACCTGCAGACCTGCTTCACCGCCTGTGAAGCGACTCCCCTGCAGGTGGGGAGCCGGGGTCTCGAACCGGGGTCCCCATGCCGGTCCTTGTGCTTTGTGCCACCAGTACTTAACCCGCTGCGCTACCGCCCGACTCCTTATTTATTTATTTATTTATAAAAAGGAAACACAGAGGTCATTTCTAAGCTCTGAAGGTAAAGACCACTCATGACACAATGCTGACTGCGCTGACTGTGAGAGGACTCAGAGGACCCTGAACCATCTGGGCTTTTTCATCAACCAACTCCACCCCTGTCCTGGCAAACCTCAATGTCAGCTTTGCCTTCCTGCCTTAGATGCTACCATTTTCTCCTTCTCCTCCTTTTTTTTTCTTTTTACCAGAGCACTGCTCAGCTCTGGTTTATGGTGGGGTGGGGGATTGAACCTGGGAGACTTTTGAAGCCTCAGGCACAAAAATCTCTTTGCATAACCATTATGCTATCTCCCCCACCCTGATGCTGCCATTTTTGTATTGCTTTTTCATCAGAACTGGCAGGTGTGTGTGTGTGTGTGTGTGTGTGTGTGTGTGGAGAGGTGGCCTCAGATGTAAACATCTTCCCCAGGTTTCCAAAAAATGGAATATGTGACTTGTCTTTTAATCCTTCAGTTAGATTTTCTCAGAACCTCTGTCAGGTATGTTTTCCTGATGAATGGAGTGGGGAAGGGAGGACAAATACGAATGCATCTAGTGCGAATTTGGTGGGTCTTGCAGAAATGTTTTGCTGGAGAGTCGCTTGTGTGTGAAGAGCCTGAGTTTGAGGCCCAACAACATAACCGCGCACTATGGATGGCACTTGGGGAGCTCTAGGTATGGTGGAGTAATGCAGTGGTGTCTCTCCTCCTTTTCTGTTTTTCCTTCTCTTCTTCCAGAAAATAAGCAGTCAAAAATAGGTCCTAGGTGTCTGCTTAGCAGTTTTATGCATATGGGAGTCTATGAATTCATTCTGCATAAAAAGGATATTATTCCTACATAGTCTCCTCCCCATTTGCCTCCCCCCCTCCACTTTTGTCATCACTGAGAGATTTGATTGTTTTTAATTTTTTTGTATTATCTTTATGTATTTATTGTATAGAGACAGCGAGAGACTGAGAGGGAAGGGGGTACCAGAGAGGGAGATGGAGAGGGAGAGGGAGAGGGAGAGGGAGAGAGACAAGAGAAACACCGGCAGCATTGCTTCATTACTTGCAAAACTTTCCCCCTTCTGCACGTGGGGACTGGGTGCTTGAACCCTGGTTCTTGCACATTATAACATGTGCAGTCAACCAGGTGCAACACCACTCAGCCCTGAGATTTTATTGTTGCAAGCTGATATTTTTTCAGATAGAAAGAGAGAGACAAAAATACAGAGGGTAAGATAACATAGCTTCCTTTACTGTGGTGGGGATGTGCTTAATAGTTTCTTTTTTAGTTTTGATTTATTTTGGGTAGAGACAGAAAAATTGAGTGGGGAGGGGGATTCTACTGCACTGCTGGTGGGAATGCAAACTGGTACTGTCCCCTTGAGAGACTGTATGGCTAGTCCTTAAAGAAATAAAAAGGGGGTGGGGAGGGGCTGGGCGGTAGAGCATCAGGTTAAGCACACATAGGTAGGCAGGTAGGTAGGTAGGTAGGTAGGTAGGTAGGTAGGTAGGTGGATGGATAAACAAAGTCAACCACTATCTATGAGCTTGAGAGAGCTATTGCAGTTTCTGCTGGAGGGGGATGGAGACATAGAACTCTGGTGATGGCAACAATGTGAAATTATACCCCTGCTATCTTAGAGTATAGTATCCTTTAAAAAATTATTTTTATTATTTATTTCCTTTAGTTGCCCTTGTTGTTTTATTGTTGCAGTTATTGATGTTGTCGTTGTTGGATAGGACAGAGAAATGGAGAGAGGAGGAGAAGACAGGGGGAGAGAAAGATAGACACCTGCAGACCTGCTTCACTGCTTGTGAAGCGATTCCCCTGCAGGTGGGGAGCTGGGGGCTTGAACAGGGATCCTTACCGATCCTTGAGCTTCACGCCATGTGTGCTTAACCCACTACACTACCGCCTGACTTCCCTTATAGTATAGTATATTATAGGAGGGGAGGAGGGAGAGGGAAGAAAGAGAGACCTGTAGCACTGATTCACCACTTGTGAAACTTCCCTGCTGCAGGTGGGGACTGGGAGCTTGTACCCAGGTCCTTTTACACTGCAATGTACAGTGTGCTCAAACAGGTGCACCACTACTTGGTCCCATCTCAATAGTTTCTAGAGCTGCTATCCAGACTAAATTAAATGACTTGACAACTGAGAAGGGTTCTCCCTCTCTACCCTTCTCTACTCTCTCTTTAAAAAAAATTTATTTATTTATAAAATGGAAACACTGGCAAGACCATAGGATAAGAGGGGCACAGTTCCCACCACCAGAGATCCATATCCCATCCCCTCCCCTGATAGCTTTCTTATTCTTTAACCCTGTGGGAGCATGGACCCAGGGTCATTATGGGGTGCAGAAGGTGGAAGGTCTGGCTTCTGGAATTGCTTCCCTACTGAAATGGGCGTTGACAGGTTGATCCATACACCCAGCCTGTCCCTTTCTTTCCCTAGTGGGGCAGGGCTCTGAGCAGAGCTCAGGACACATTGGTGGGGACATCTGTCCAGGGAAGTCCGGCTGGCATCATAGTAGCATCTGGAACCTAGTGGCCGAGTAATGATACGGAAAGGTTGACATTCCACACCTGATGTCTCTGGATACATTCCGAAGTGAAACATGCCAAGGTGGTACTCGTTGCATTGAGTAGGTTGGGATTAGCAGATGCAGTATCAGTTGGTAGGAATTGAGAGAAGCATACTGGAAAGTGAGCCCTACCCTAGAGGTTCCAGGACTGGGGGAAATTTGGGCTTTATAGAGGAAGTGGGAAGTTCCTCCTGTCTTAGGGTTTAAGAAGGCAATAGATAGTTATTGTTATAATCAAATTATTTGGCAGTTGAGTTGACTTTGAAAATCCCATTGTTGGGTGGGGGAGACAGCATAATGGTTATGCAAACAGACTCTCATGCCTGAGGCTCCTAAGTCCCAGGTTCAATCCCCTGCACCACCATAAGCCTGAGCTGAGCAGTGCTCTGGTGTTTCTCTCTCTCTCTCCTCTCTTCATCTCTCAAAAATAAAATTAATTAAAAAAAAAAAATTAAAAAAAAAAAAAAAGAAAATCCCATTGTTACAGCTTGCTGTATCATACACAACCTCACCATAATTTGTCCTTTGATGATATATATATATCTGTATCGTATAAAGTAATGCCCCTAGTTGCTTCTGTTCTCCTGGTCTAAGGTTTTAGGAGAGTCAACATTTCAAAGACTCAGCCTGTGGTCTGTGCATTAAAAAGTTTGAGACATTCAGTCAATTTTCCCCCTCATATTAATTAAATATTGATTTCTATGACTGTAAGTTAATAAGAGTGTACATAAACACCATTCCCACCATCAAAAGACTGTGTCCCATCTCATTCTCCCTCCCCACCCCCAGGGAAGCAAAGCATCCACCCTGACCCTCCACTCAGAGATTTTTACTTTGGTGCCCTGCCTTCTCTACTCTTGATCCATGGAGCTTCCCATCCTGAGGACAGGAGACAGACATCACTCTTGGGAATGTAACCTGTGAGGAGTCCCAGGGCACACTGCTTTGTGGGTCTGAGTTCAGCCCTCCCCTGGCTTGCTTTGTGGCCATGGGCCAGTCATTTGGTCTCTCTGCACCTCCACTTCATTTGCTGGCTGCCTCACAGCCTTTGGCCGACCACTATAGCACACAGCCACTACTTACTAATTTGCTCTTGATGAAGGAAGTTTGGTGTGTTAGCTTTGGCTTGTATTCCCCCCCCACCCCCACCCCACAACACTGTTTACCTTTGCCTTATGGTGGAGGTGGGGTTGAACCTGGGACTTTGGAGCCTCCAGCTTGGAAGTCTCTGCATAACCATTCTGCCATCTCCTTAGCCCCTGTGTGGTTAGCTTTTAAAGCTCCCTGGTGATTCTTCAGTTTACTCAGGGCTGAGAAATACTTCCAAGACCAGGGCTCTCAGACTGCAGTATGCATGTGAGATAGATGAGTTCTTGTTAAAATGGACTCCAAGGACTCCAGCTGAATCTGAGGTTCTGCCCTCCTAGCAAGTTCCTGCAAGGGTGCTAGTATTGATTCTCAGATGGAGCTCTGAGAGACAAAAGCTGGGGTAGTCTTTTTAAAATTATTATTAGTGATTTACAAAATTATAAGATAGTAGGGATATAATTTCATATTGCTCCCACCAACAGAGTTCTGTTTCACCATTCCCCTCCAGCAGAAACTGCAATAGCTCTCACTAGCTCATAGACATTGGTTGATTCCATCCATCCATCCATCCATCCATCCATCCATCCATTCATCCATCCATCCATCCATCCACTTACCTACCTACCTTTTTTTTGCCCATTTTTTCTTTTTAAAAATATTTAAATTTATTTATTATTTGATAGAGATATAGAGAAATTGAGAGGGGAGTGGGAGATAGAAAGTGACAGTGAAATACCTGCAGCCCTGCTTCACATCTTGTGACGCTTCCCCCCTGCAGGTGGGGACCAGGGGCCTGAATCTGGGTCCTTGTGCACTGTAATGTGTGCGCTTCACCAGGGGCGCCACTGCCTGGTCCCTTTTGCCCATTTCTTCTATGACCCTGCCTTCACTTCCTTTCTAAGTCACGCCTACACCTGTTACTACTTCTGAGTAACCTTTATTTTCCCTATTCTCTCAGACAAGAGAAACAGCACCTGACTTCCTCTGGTGTTTTCCTATATGTTCCTGGTCAGTGATGGTATAAAAACAAAAATGCCTGGTAACAAAATGTTTCTGGTTCCAGTGGAATTGGGATTCAGAGCCCTCTAGTTATCTTTCCCTACTATCTTCCCCCTCTGGGAATATGAACCAAAATTTGGGGTACAGAAGGTGGGAGTTCTGGCTTCTGTAATTGTTTTCCCACTGGACATGGATGCTGGTAGGTCAATCCATACAGTTGGAGTAGTGTTCCAAGTCCCTGCAGTTAGGGGGCTCTTTAATTATTTTGGGAAAAGCAAAGAAAAGCACAGCAAAATGTGAAAAAACATTTTGATGGTTGGGGGATGAGCTCCTTGTCTTTAGGAAAATGTAATTCAGTATTTGGTGGTTCCATTTATAATTGTGGTGTAGCTCTGTATGTGTGAGAGGGAGAGAGAGAAAGAGATTCAGTGATTTTGTGGGTGCTCAAAGGGTGAACAGTCTATGCTAAAAGAAACCTAAGTTTGAAAAGATCAAAGGACGAGATGTAGACTTCCTGGGGCTCAGTCTTGATGAGATGAGAAGCTGGGGTATTATAGAAGTAGTTTTTATTTCTCCTTGATATCAGCTGCAAAGCTTGCTTCTCTAAGCTGTGCAAAGGCTGGAAGATTCCATCTCCTTAGTCCTATCTTTTTCCTGCACTGAGCAACCATTTGCTCCAATTATTCTTGAGTTATAGTGACAGCTTTTGGCTTATGCAAGGTTTAGCTCATGGGAAACCTCGGAGCAGAAGTGAGATTATGCTTTTCTTGGTCATAGCATTTTAACTGGCTGCTTTTTAAAGACTTTGCTCTTTCCTGCTCTCCATCCCAACCCCAACCCACCCCCATCCTTGCTGTGAGCCATAGACACCACACAGACAAGATTCGCCTGGTATTTGCAAAGTTCCACATATATTGTGAAGTCAGGGTCAGCCAAAGAAAGATGTTGTTTGAGTGTTGCCTTATGTTTTCCTAATCCTGTATGTGAATACATTTTTTGGTTTGGAATTATATTTTATTAAGAATAAATATGTTAGACCTTGTGGTAGTGATTCTTCCCACATAATTGTGGGATTTTTTTTTCTTTTGAATAGGTCTCTCACAGGGCAATTATTTCATGCCCAAATCTACAATTTAGGAGTTTCTCACTGTCTTATTTTTAGGGATTCCTAGATCTGATTTTGTCTTCACTTGTTGTAAGGACCAGGCAAGGTAAGCTAGGGGGCAGGGTGTTGGCACACTCAGTTGAGTGCACACATTATCATGCACTAAGGCCTGGGTTTGAGGCCCTCCCTCCCCATTGGGGGGAGAGTAGTTTCACAAGCAGTGAAGCAGGTTTTTAGGTGTCTATTTTTCTCCTTCTCTAACTTTCCCTCTTCTTTCAATTTCTTTCATCCCTATTATATAATAAATAAATAAATAAAATAAATGGCCTCAGGGAGCAGTGGATTTGTAGTGTCAGCACCAAGCCCCACTGATAACCCTGGTGGCACAAAAAATTCTGAAACTGATGCTATGACATCAGGTGTTATGCACACACTCCAAATTCCTGGTTTTTTATTTGCCTCTGATATGTGAATTATTGCTTTCTTGGTACTTAGTCATTCAAGAAACCCTTGTGAGGTAGGTAGTGGTGAGCCGTGAGATGAGTTGTAGACTGTCACAAGAACATATAAGGAGGTGGTCACAACCTCAGGTCAGCCTAGTCAGGGAGACAGTGGAGGCCTGTGCACAGGCGAGGCTCCTTCCTGACCCAGCCTGGGTGAGGACTGCCAGGCAGACAGGGAAGACTTCTCAGATGCATAAGCGGGAATTAGCTGGAAAGTGAGTGGGAATCAGAAGAGAGGATGTGATTTCCAGGAAACTGAAAATCATTTGTAAGGTTCTTGTGGGAACCAGGCAAATCAATAATGAAGCTCCTCAAAGATGGTGTAGAGCTTGTCTCTTCTGTGGTGGAAGTGATTTTCTGAGGCGTTATGGTAGGGCAGGCATTCTAAACTTCTTTCCACAGACTGAGGGGTTTCCCTCCTCTCTTCTTCTATCCTGCCCACACTCAAGGACTTGTCCCTGGTACCCAGAGTAGAGCTACTGGACGGCAAGGGAAGCTTGTGTACTGTCCCTCCAAAGAGTTAACACAAAGAGTCAACTCCTGCTGTTTGCCAGTGTCTTAAAATTATTATTGGGGTGGGGGGGTGAGTGGTAGCACAGTGGGTTAAGCGCATATGGTGTGAAGCACAATGACTGGCGCAAGGATCCTGGTTCGAGCCCCCGGCTCCCCACCTGCAGGGGAGTCGCTTCACAGGCAGTGAAGCAGGTCTGCAGGTGTTTATCTTTCTCTCCCCCTCTCTGTCTTCCACTCTTCTCTCCATTTCTCTGTCCTGTCCAACAACAATGACATCAATAGCAACAATAATAATAAGCACAACAATGATAAAACAACAAGGGCAACAAAAGGGAAAACAAAAGCCTCCAGGAGCAGTGGATTCGTGGTGCAGGCACCGAGCCCCTAGCAATAACCCCGGAGGCAAAATATATATAAATATATATTATAAAAATATTTTTTAATTTATTGCCTATGAGATAGTTCTACATGAGAAAAGAGAAAGACAAGCCAGAGTACCACTCTGGTTCATGTGGCACTAGAAATGGAACCAAGAACCATAGGCTTGCACATCTAATACGACACCGGTTTAGCTATCTACCCCCAGCCAAATTAGAATTTTTAGTTTATTTTATTTCTGTATTGTCTCCAGTGTTATCACTGGGACTCAGTGCCTGCAAGATGAATCCGCTGCTTCTGATTGCCTTTTTTTTTTTTTTTTCCTCCAGGGTTATTGCTGGGCTCGGTGCCTGCACCATGAATCCACCGCTCCTGGAGGCCATTTTTTCCCCCTTTTGTTGCCCTTGTTGTTGTAGCCTCATTGTGGTTATTATTATTGCCATTGTTGATGTTGTTCGTTGCTGGACAGGACAGAGAGAAATGGAGAGAGGAGGGGAAGACAGAGAAGGGGAGAGAAAGATAGACACCTGCAGGCCTGCTTCACCGCCTATGAATCGACTCCCCTGCAGGTAGGGAGCCGGGGGTCCGAACCGGGATCCTTACGGCGGTCCTTGCGCTTTGCGCCAAATGCCCTTAACCCCCTGTGCCACCGTCCAACCCCCTTCTGATTGCCTTTTATCCTTTTCTTTTTTCTTTTTTTTAAATGTCTATTTATTTATTCCCTTTTGTTGCCCTTGTTGTTTTATTGTTGTAGTTATTATTGTTGCTGTTATTGATGTTGTTGTCATTGTTGGATAGGACAGAGAGAAATGGAGAGAGGAGGGGAAGACAGAGAGGGGGAGAGAAAGACAGACACCTGCAGACCTGCTTCACCGCCTGTGAAGTGACTCTCCTGCAAGTGGGGAGCTGGGGCTTGAACCGGGATCCTTACGCCGGTCCTTGTGCTTGGAACCACCTGTGCTTAACCTGCTGTGCTACTGCCCGACTCCCACCTTTTCTTTATTCTTTCATCTGACAGGATACCGAGAAATAGAGAGGAAGAGGAAAGGAGTGACACCTGCAGACCTGCCTCACCTCTTGTGAGGCTCTCCTCTCCTCTTGCAAGTGGGGAGCTGAGGCTTGAGCCTGCGTCCTTGTGCGTGGTAATAGGTGTGCTCAACCAGGTGTGCCACCACTTAGTCCATCAAATTAAATAAAAAAAAGATTTATCAATGATAGAAAAGATGGAGAGAGAGAAAAGACTAGAATAGCACATTGCAATGCTGGGGATCAAACTCTGGACCTTATGTTTGTAAGTCCAGCAGTCTTGCTTCTGCACTACATCTCAGCCTTAGAATTTTGAATTTGCAAACGTAGTCTTTTATGGCAAAAAACAAGTTCAAATTACAAATAACTGCCCATATTTTATACAAGTTGTAAAAGCATTGATTGCAAATAGTATTTAAACAATAAAATAGAAGAGAAAATCAGAATATATCACACAAACAACGCCTTTATGATACTGTGTGTATGCATAATTGATGCAGATGTTTTCTTTTGTGTCTGTGTGTGTGGTCTATGGAAATAAGTGTATATTTTTAGCCATGGAGGCTAAGATATCTTAAATTCCTACTACCCCTTATTGGTAGTGACTGGCTAGGATACTGTAGAGAAAACACTTGTAAGATGGCTCTAGATGCAGAGAATACCACCATGGGCCAGAGGTGCTTAACATGGTTTCATATTGTGGTCACAGGGCTGTTAGGTCTCTCTATCTGCTATCCCTTTGGGGGAGCACTATCATGTGATAAAACCACTGTCAGCTACAGTGAAAGACAAAAACAGACCTGGTCCCTGATCTTATAATGTTTGAAAACTCCTGAGGGAGATAGTGAGCATGCAAGTACTATGGGAGGAAGACATTCAGGTTTAGCAGCATATCACAGAGCACTGGCCTAGCTGGGTGCTAAGCCTGAGGGGTAGGGTTGAGGGGAAGCCATCAGTGGTATTTGCTGCTGAGGTTTGGGCAACTTTATAATCACAGAGCCCTTGGCAAACAATTGCATTTGTGCCTCAACATGGCATGGAAAATAGACTTCTGAACTCTTCTTACTTGTCCTGTTCACTCCTATTCTTCTCTTACAATATGTCCTCTTAAGACAGACATAATTAATGATCTTTTGATACCATTCATTACTATTTTGCTCTGAGTGACTCTCTGATAGAGGGCAGAAATAAGACAATGTTCTCTGAGATAGCTCTTCCTCACATCTCTGAATCTTCCTCTTTTAAAATACTTATTTATTTATGAGAGAGGCAGAAGAGAGAGAGAGCCAGAACATCAGTCATCAAGATTTAGATGCCTGGGATCAAATTTGGGAACTCATGTTTGAGGATCCAATGCTTTATTCACTGTAACACCTCCAGGGTTGCATCCCTCGATTTTTAAGTACATTTTTTTGGAAGTGACATTATTAGCCTCAGTGAACACACTCATCTATTGTCCCAATCACATTTCTTATTTTCAAAGTGAAATAATACTGTTATGTTAGTTTCAGGGTACACCACTAAAAATCACCCCTTCAAGTCCAATTCTGTCCTCCTCTATATCCATCACATCACATCTTTTTTTTAATTAAAGATTTATTTTATTATTTATTAATAAGAGAGAACTAGAGGAAATATGTAAATTTTCAGAACCGGTTATACAAGACACATTCAACTGTGAATACAGGAAGGCAGAGAAAAAAATGGTTAGCAAAGAGAGAAGAATAAAGCAAAATAAATGAACTAAAAAATAGAGACTAGACACAGGAAAAGTTCCAAGTTTTTCCAGGCCCTGGATCTTAATAAAGTTTATTGGCACTTGGCTTCCATCAGATTCTTTTTGTTTCCTAAAATTAGTTAAAATTTATTTCTGTTATCCGCAAACTTAAATGAGGTACTTATCAAATCCCTCCGTAAAGTCAAATGGTTGTTTTTTACTGACCTACCTTTATAGTACTGTCTTTTTTTATTTGCATTTTCTTAAAGATCATAAATATGATTTTGGAAGGCAGTAAACAGATAAATACAGAAAGCCAGAATCATGCAGAGCATTTTTTAAAAAATATTTTATTTTATTTATTTATTCCCTTTTATTGCCCTTGTTGTTTTATTGTTGTAGTTATTATTGTTGTTGTCGTCATTGTTGGATAGGACAGAGAGAAATGGAGAGAGGAGGGGAAGACAGAGAGGAGGAGAGAAAGACAGACACCTGCAGACCTGCTTCACCGCCTGTGAAGTGACTCCCCTGCAGGTGGGGAGCCGGGGTTCGAACCGGGATCCTTATGCCGGTCCTTGTGCTTTGCGCCACCTGCGCTTAACCCGCTGCGCTACAGCCCGACTCCCGCAGAGCATTTTTAAAAGGAAAAATCATCATGTTCAGGAAATAGAAAATAGAAGGGAAGGGCTGGAGAGACAGCATAATGATTATGTAAAAGACTTTCAGGATGGCCACACCTGATTGGTCTCACACGTTACCATGCACAAGAACCCAGGCTTGAACCCCCATTCCCCTCCTGCAGGAGTGATGCTTCTTGACTGGTAAAGTAGGTCTGCAGGTGTCTGTCTTTCTCCCCCTCCCCCCCGCACTTTTTTTTTCCCCCTCCAGGGTTATTGCTGGGGCTCTGTGCCTGCACTACAAATCCACTGCTCCTGGAGGCCATTTTTTTCCCATTTTGTTGCCGTTGTTATTGCTGTTGTGGGATAGGACAGAGAGAAGTTGAGAGAATAGGGGAAGATAGAGAGAGGAAAGACACCTGCAGACCTGCTTCACCGCTTGTGAAGCAACGCCCATGCAGGTGGGGGACTGGGGGCTTGAACTGGGGTCCTTGTGAACTTAACCCTCCAGCCTTATTACCCTGGTGAGACCTTTCCTAGCTAATAGGACTCCTTAATTCCATTTTGAGTGGTGCCCTTGTTTTTGCCTCCAGGGTTATCACTGGGGCTCGGTGCCACCACTGCAAATCTACTGCTCCTGGAGGCTATTTTTCCCATTTTGTTGCCCTTGTTGTGTTGCTATTGTTATTGTTGTTATATCTGTAGTTGTTGGATAGGACAGAGAGAAATCCAGAGAGGAGGAGAGAAACATACCTGCAGACCTGCTTTACTGCCTGTGAAGTGACCCCCTCCCCCTGATGCAGGTGGGGAGCTGGGGGCTCGAACTGGGATCCTTACGCCTGGTCCTTACGCTTTGCGCCATACGCGCTTAACCTGCTGCACTACTGCCCCACCCCCATGTGGTGCACTTCTTTTTTTTTTAAAAAATTTATCTTTATTTATTGGATAGAGACAGCCAATGATCGAGAGAGTAGTGGGTGATAGAAAAGGGAGAAAGACAGAGAGACACCTGCAACACTGCTTCACCACTTGCAAAGCTTTCCCCTTGCAGGTGGGGATCTGGGTTGGACCCCAGGTCCTTGCACATTGCAACATGTATGCCCATCCAGCTGTGCCACCACCCAGACCCCTGTGGTGTACTTCTTAACAAAAACCTCAAAACCTAGATAATAGACCAAGGCCCATGAGATAGGGCATATGTACATGTATCCATAAGTTAGGGGAAAGTATATACCTTAAAGCAAAAGTGTGTAATAGTTTTCAGTGTGTCAATAAATGCAGCAAGTAGTAAGACCTAAAAAGACACCATAAAATACCTAATGAAATAGTTTCTACTTAGACCTACATACCCTCCTCACCTACCTCCTGTTACACATCCCTCAATCACTCCAAAGCTAACCTTGTCAGACAAAGTAAGGACTACAAAAGCTGAATAAGTGCAAGAGACTGGCATACTTTAATGATGACTCTAGTCACTACCAAGCCACCCTGTCACCTGGGGCCCTAGTCAGGGAGTCATAGGATTCCCACACAGGCATGATGGGCCTAGACCCCTAACAGAACTCTTTCACCACTGTCACTGGTCATCTCCATCAGGAACAACATAATGGACCCCTTTGTGGGCTCCTATAAAACCTTGCCCTCAATGTGGATCAACAATGGTAGGGAAAGTTCCATTCTTGGAAGGGAGATTGGACAAATTCTCAACCTACCACCCGAGGAAGATGGGTCCTGAAATTAGTGCAGTCTGGAATGTTCCTAGACATGACCACTGAATGCGAGCTCAGACCTACAGGGATGCAGAGGTTACATAGGCTCCTGTGCTGAATATGGGCCCCAGATCAAATCAATGGGGATTACAGTTAACCATATTTATATACTTTCTCCATATTTGGGAGCTACTCTCCTCCCTGATCCAGCTTTCTAGTCCTTTTTCCAACCATGACATCATCTCCCCAGACAAATAACCTGGGTCCACCTGCATATTAGATGTCAAGCTTAGGCAAAAACTAGTAAAACCATGACAAGTCTAGCAGATGGAGACTTGGTGACAAGTCTAGCAGATGGAGACTTGTCTCAAGTGGCCTCCCCCAGGGCTCTGTTCTGGCTCCTACGCTATTTAATATTTACATCAATGACCTCCCAGAAACTTCTTCAAGGAAGTTCATCTACACCGATGACATCTGCTGTGCAACTCAGGCATCCAAGTTCGACATCCTCGAGGAAACACTCATGAAAGACATGTCTCTGATATCTGATTACTGTAAAAAATGGCGACTAATCCCTAGCACTGCAAAAACGGTATCATCTGTTTTCCATCTACACCATGCCTCGGCCTCGCGTGAGCTTAATGTGCAGCTTGGCGGTACGAGAATCCGGCATGAAGCCCAGCCAGTCTATCTTGGCGTTACTCTCGATCACACTCTGTCATTTCACAAACATCTCATAAAAACTGCAGCAAAGGTGGGCGCGAGGAATCACATCATTGCAAGACTGGCCAGCTCCTCATGGGGTGCGAGCGCTTCCACACTACGATCATCATCTCTGGCATTATGCTATTCCACTGCAGAATACTGTGCCCCAGTATGGTTCCGTAGCTCCCATGTCCACTTGGTCGATTCCAAATTATATTCCTCCATGAGGATAATTTCTGGAACCATCCGTTCCACCCCGGTTCCATGGCTGCAGTTCTTAGCAATATTGCCCCGCCAGATATTCATCGGGATGCGGCATCATCTAAGTTCATTTCCCACGTCTACGCTCGACCGGACCTGCCAATATACGTGGATATCTTCACCCACCCTGTCCAACGCTTGACGTCTCGTCACCCAATCTGGTCCCCTACACCTACACTGAACTTCTCTGTTCCAGACTCTTGGAAACAGAGTTGGCAGTCAGCTGAGGTAAAGAACAAACACCTCGTCACAGACCCCTGCAAGCGTCAACCCGGCTTTGACCTAGCATGTTACGATTGGGCCCTCCTCAATCACTATCGAACAGGCCATGGCCGGTGCGCCGCTATGTTCCATCGCTGGGGAGCCAGAGACGACCCGAACTGCCCCTGCGGCTACAGACAGACTATGACCCACATAGTCAACGACTGCCACCTCTCCAGGTCTCCTTTCGAGACCTCAAAGGAGGTCTCGAAACTTTACATCAGGCTCAACCTGATGCTGTTGACTGGCTACGGAAGAAGGGCAAACGCTAGAAGAAGAAGAAGGAAAACCATGGGCCCCTTGGAATATACCTAAAATAGATCTACTAGCTTTTTCCAAAACAGAGACCCCAAATCTTCATCTGCAATATTCTCGTCTTTAGGTTCATAATTAGTCAACAATATATTCTGCTTTATATCTTAACTCTTTTTCAGCCACCGGGTTCCAGATGCTACCATGATGCCAATCTGACTTCCCTGGGCAGATGACCCCACCAGTGTTTCCTGGAACCCCGCCTCCCCAGAGCCCTGCCCAACTAGGGAAAGAAAGAGACAGGCTGGGTGTATTGATTGACCTGCCAACGCCCGTGTTCAGTGGGGAAGCAATTACAGAAGCCAGACCTTCCACCTTCTGCACCCCATAATGACCCTGGGTCTATACTCCCAGAGGGTTAAAGTATAGTAAAGCCAGACCTTCTACCTTCTGCACTCCCAGAGGGATAAAGAATAGGAAAGTTACCAAGGGAGGGGATGGGATAGGGAGTAGTGGTAGTGGGAATTGTGTGGGGTTGTATCCCTCTTATCCTATGGTCTTGTCAATATTTCCATTTTATAAATAAAAATAAAAAAACCAACAACAACAAAAGCGAGGTGTGGGAAGAGAGGGAGAGGAGAGACACATGCAGTGTTTCTTCACAGTAAAGCTTTTACCCAGTAGGTGGGTACCAGCGACTTGAGCCTGGGTCCTTATATACTGTAATATGCCTCAACCAGGTATGTCACCAGCTGGTCCCCCCATCACCTGGTGAGCTACTTCCTCTGGTCTCTATTTTCTCCCCCACTATGAGTATCTGAGGCAAATACTATTGCTGTTTCCACTTACAGATAAAGAAACCAGGCCAAGGCAAGGAGAGTTACTTGCTATAGTTATACACACCTACTGGAACTTGAGCCTAAGAAATCTAATTCCACTCTTTTTCTTAGTTACTACTTTTCTAACATCTCCCTTAATGAATATAAAGTATGCCTGGGGGCTGGGCAGTAGCTCATTGGATTAAGCAGACATAGCACAAAGCGCAAGGACTGGCATAAAGATCCTGGTTTGAGCCCCCAGCTCCCCACCAGCAGGGGAGTTGCTTCACAGGCGATGAAGCAGGTCTTCAGGTATCTGTCTTTCCTTCTCTCTGTCTTCCTTTCCTCCCTCAATTTGTCTCTGTCCTATCCAACAACAACAACAGTTATAACAACAATAAGAAAAACAACCACAACAAGGGCAACAAAATGGGAAAAATAGCTTCCAGGAGCAGTGGATTTATAGTGCTGCCACCGAGCCCACTCGATAATCCTGGAGGCAAAAAAAAAAAAAAAGTATGCCTGGGGTAAAAAGTCCAAGGTCATTACAGATGACTAAACCTCAAATCAGAATGAGGCTGAAAGTGACAATTTAAACAACTTAAGGCAGCTCATCAATGACTTCTAGGACACGGATCCCCAATATTCTATTATCACAACTCCCCTTTAATCACTGGATAGTTTAGAAGGAAATTGTATGATGTTGGTGGTAGAGGCTGTTTCTCTGAGTCTCAAACCATGTGTGGCTTCTCCCCAGAAAGTTGAAGGTAGGTTTTTTTTTGTTTTGTTTTTTTTACCAGAACACTGTTCAGTTCTGGTTTATGGTGGTGTGGGGGGTTGAACCTGGGACGTTGGAGTCTCAGGCATGGTAGGTTTTTATAATACGAAGATACTCAACAATTTCTAAGAATAATGCACTGGCCATTTGACCTAGCTTGTGTTGTAATTTTTTTTTTCTGTTTATGTACGTGTTTTGCTTCCTTAAGTACACTTGAGAACAATGTCCTTAAGTGACCCAGATGCTGTAGTGCATTATACTAACTTGTGATGGTTGTGATAATAATAATAATGGCAGTGCCACTGTTCTCACTTCCTTCTGGCCTTTTCACTGAAGACTGTTGTTCACTGAGTACATGACTCACTAACTCAGCCCAGTTTTGCAGTGTGATAAGTTTAACACTGTGGATGCTTCTTCTTTCTTCCCTGTTTTTTCTTTCGTTTTCCCTTAACCTCCATGTATCCCCTTGTATTGTTTCTTGGACTTTAGAGCTGTCTGCCACTCTCTCAATAAGTGACCATCTGCAGATTTAATACACATTTTAAAAGTCCCCTTTGGTAGCATAATAAAGAGGCTTTGCAGCTTCTGTTTGCCTGCCTCAGGGACTGTAGCAGATGTGTTAATTCTCAGCCAGACAAATTTTAAAAATAAATACCATTGCCTATAGATGATTTAAACTTAAATTCTCAATCCTGGCATTGATGACCTGGCTTAGCTGAAGGAAACACAGCTGTATTTTATATCCTCATCTCATTGATTAAAAACGTGTGCATGATGGGGGGCAAGAGATAGTTCATCAGATAGACTGTACCTTTAAAAAAATTTCCCCTTATTTATAAAATGGAGATATTAGGGAGTTGGGCTGTAGCTCAGTAGGTTAAGCGCACTTGGCGCAAAGCGCAAGGACTGGTGTAAGGATCCCCGTTCGAGCCCCCGGCTCCCCACCTGCAGGGGAGTCCCTTCACAGGCGGTGAAGCAGGTCTGCAGGTGTCTGTCTTTCTCTCTCCCTCTCTCTGTCTTCCCCTCCTCTCTCCATTTCTCTCTGTCCTATCTAACAACAACAACAACATCAATAACAACAATAAAACAACAAGGGCAACAAAAGGGAATAAATAAATATTTTTAAAAAATGGAGATATTAACAAGACCATAAGATAAGAGGGGTACATGTCTACATAATTCCCACCACAACTCTCTACCTCCCCCCCACACACACACACCGAAAGCTTTCATATTCTTTATCCCTCTGGGAGTATGGACCTAGGATCATTATGGAGTGCAGAAGGTGCAAGGTCTGGCTTCTGGAATTGCTTTCCCACTGAAATGGGTGTTGACAGGTCGATCCATACTTCCAGCCTGTCTCTCTCTTTCCCTAGTAGGGCAGGGCTCTGGGGAAGCGGGGCTTCAGGAAACATTGGTGGTGGGATTATCTGCCCAGGGAAGTCAAGTTGGCATCATGGTAGCATCTGGAACCTGGTGGCTGAAAAAGAGATAAGATATAAAGAAGAACAAATTGTTGACGAATCATGAACCTAAAGAAGAATATTGCAGATGAAGATTTGGGGTCTCAGTTTTGGAAAAAGCTAGTAGGTCTATTTTAGGTATATTCCAAGGGGCCCGTGACTTTACTAGTTTTTGCCTGAGTCTGACAGCTAACATGCAGGTAGACTGTACACTTTACCATGCATGAGAACCTAGGCTTGAACCCTGGCTACCACATGGGAGCATCAGCATCTTCATGAGTGATGCTGAAGTATTTCTTCTTTTTCAACTTTGTCTCTCACCCCAAAAAAAATTTTTTTTTAGAAGAGTCAGCCAGAAGGGTGCCGGGTGGTAGTGTACCCACTAAAGCCTGAATGTCACCGTGCATAGGACCCAGGCTCAAGCCCCCAGACCCCACTTGTGTGTGTTTGGAGGCTTCATTATTTCACTGGAACAGTGAAATAATGCTACGGGAGCCTCTCTTTCTCCCCTCTCCCCTCAATGTCCTTCTTCCCTCTCAATTACTGTCTGTCTCTATCCAAAATGAAAATAAAATAAAATAAAGAGTCCATTCGGAGTGGAGGAGTTTTCAGAGGCGCAGAACCACACTGATAAAATGGAGTGGGAATAGCTTAGGTTTGATTTTGTGTCCTCTTCTCCCCTGTGCTTGCTGAGTTAGATGAACCTGAGCCCTGAACCTGGTCACTTCTTTGTTGGCCCGTGTATTGTTCCTGGTTTCTGGATAGAGAAGCTTCTCATATTTTTCCTCTCCCAGTTTGATTCTGCCTAAGCTCTGGCTCCTACCTAAGTCTCTGGAAATTAAATCTTTCTCTTTCCAGTAAAAAGAGGTTCAGAAAGCCTGATTAAAGTCTTGAAACCCTAAGTCCTTCACTCTTCTGTGAAACTACTTCTTCCTACAGCAACATGAGCAAACGTTTTCACATAGATCCCCGAGTAATTCATTTTCCCCTAGTGACAGTCTCCCTGCCTTCTATATATAACTCATTAAATTCATTCTGTTTGAGACTAACTCGACTGTGGTCTCAAGCATTATGTCTTCCATTCTCCCTTCTTTGTTCCATAAACCCTAACGGAGCCCTTTCAGATTAGTGCTGGTCTCATTTTATTTTTCACCTCTATTGCTGGGGCTCCACACCTATGTGATCCTGCTGCTTTCAGTGGACTGTTTTTTTTTTTTTTTTTTAGTAGAGAGTAAGAGATTGAAGAGAGTGAGACAAAGAAAGAAGAAACACCACAGCATTGCTCCAACATTCAAGGAGCTCCCTCCTTGTGTGCTGCTCCCAGGTGGTGGCTGGGTCCTTGCTATAATAAAGTATGTGCCCTACCAGGCAAGCCATCTTTGACTCTAGTCTCCTTATTTTATTCTGCTTTTATTATCTATCGGTGGCACTTGCCAAATAAAATGTCAAGGGCATTGTCCTTATAGAGAAGGATTCAAAGATAGCTGGCCAGATGGTATGTTGTGGCCTGCACTGATCCACTAACTTTCCATATTATGTAGGCTAAAAGCAACTCTAGTCAGCCTTGTGAGGGTTGGTATAACAGTAATGATCATTGGCATCTGTTTGAACATTTACTGTGTGCCAACCTTGTTGTTAAATACTTGGACAAACATCTGATTTTATTTGCACAAACTCCTATGAGGGAGGTGCTGTTATTCCCCCAGTCTTATACAAGAGGCAGTCAGGTGAGGTTTGGAGAAGTTAACTAGCTTGTACATGGTGTAGACTCTATATTCTTATTCTAAAACTAATGTAGCCTTGTGAAAGTGAAGGCGTGAGCTCTGAAGGCAGGGTATCCGAGCCTGAATACAGGCCCTTATATTTACTAATGGGGAGACCAGATAGTCTTTCACCTTCTTAAGTGTAGGCTTCTGTAAATCATACCATCTACTTCTTGGGACTATTATGAAATTGTGATTGATTATTCTGATATGTGTAGCACTAGGCCTAACACATAGTAGGTGCTCACTCTCTCTGGTAAATATATAGCTTATTCTTCCTTTTTTATTAGGTAGGACATAGAGAAATTGGGAGGGAGAAGTGGAGGGGGAGAGAAAAAGACTCGTGCAGGCCTGCTTCATTGCTTGTGAACCCTGGTTTACTCTTTTTTTTTTTCAAAAGCATTTGTTTTTATTATTATTCTTATCTATGGAACATGAAGTGCTTGTGGTATTAAAGTTAGGGCAAAGTGTGAGGTTTTGGTTCTATAAAATTCAGATATTTATTTTTTAAAATTTATTTGATCTCACTCTCAGGCAGAAGTTGAAAAACAAGATCAGAAAAGAAAACACAAGTAGAACCTGAAATGGAATTGGCATATTGCCCCCAAGTAAAAGACTCTGGGGTGGGTGGGTGGGGAGAATACAGATCCATGAAGGACGATAAATGACATAGTGGGGGTTGTATTGTTAAATGGGAAACTGGGGAATGTTATGCATGTACAAACTATTGTATTTACTGTTGAATGTAAAACATTAATTCCCCAATAAAGAAATAAATTTAAAAAAAAGAAAAGGTGAAATAACACCTACATATTACTATAAAAAATAAAATAAAATAAAATTTATTTTAAAACGGAGCTATTAATAAAACCATAGGATATGAGGGGCAGAACTCCACATAATTCCCACCACCAGATTTTCATATCCCCTCCCCTCCCCTGATAGCTTTCCTATTCTTTATCCCTCTGGGAGCATGGACCCAAGGTCATTGTGGGATGCAGAAGGTTGAAGGTCTGGCTTCTATAATTGCTTCCCCGCTGAACATGGGCGTTGACTGATTGATCCATACTCCCAACCTGCTTCTCTCTTTCCCTAGTAGTTGGGGCTCTGGGGAATCAGAGCTCCAGGACATATTGGTGGGGTCGTCTGTTCAGGAAAGTCTGGTCAGCATTATGC
This sequence comes from Erinaceus europaeus, assembly GCF_950295315.1. Classification (NCBI taxonomy): domain Eukaryota; kingdom Metazoa; phylum Chordata; class Mammalia; order Eulipotyphla; family Erinaceidae; genus Erinaceus; species Erinaceus europaeus. The sequence goes on along the minus strand of NC_080164.1, from coordinate 131,944,141 downwards.
TAGCATCTGGAACTTGGTGGCTGAAAAGAGAGTTAACACATGCAAAGCCAAACAAATTGTTGAGCAATCATGGACCTAAAGGCTGGAATAGTGTAGATGAAGTGTTGGGGGTAGTCCTCCCATTTTGTAGACAGTAGTAGGCATATTTTAGTTATATTTCAAAGGGCCTGTAGCTATACTAGTTTTTTTTTTTTTTTTCTCTGAGCCTGAAATCTGATATGTAGGTGGATCCAACTTAATGTCTGGGGAGGTGATGTCATGGCTGGAAAAGGGACAGAAAGCTGGATCAGGGAAAAGAGTAATATGGGAAAGGGGTATAAATATTGTTGACTGGGGAGTAGGGTGGTAGTGCAGCGGGTTAAGCACACGTGGCGCGAAGCGCAAGGACTGGCGTAAGGATCCCAGTTCAAGGCCCCAGCTCCCCACCTGTAGGGAAGTTGCTTCACAAGCAGTGAAGCAGGTCTGCAGGTGTCTTTCTCTCCCTCTCTCTGTCTTCCCTTTCTCTCCATTTCTCTCTGTCTTATCTGGCAACGACGATATCAATAACAACAGTAATAATAACTACAACAACAATTAAAAAAAACAAGGGCAACAAAAGGGAAAATAAATAAATATAAAAAAATATTGTTGACTGTAAACCCCATCAATTTGATTTGGTCTGGGGCCCATATTCAGCTTAGGAGCCTGTGTGACCTCTGCATCCCTGTAGATCTGAGCTCATATTCTGTGGTCATGAGTAGGAACATTCCAAGCTGCCCCAATATCAGGACCCATTTTCCTCAGGTGTAGCATAGAGTATGCTGTTCATCCTTCCTTTGGAGGATGGAACATTCTCTACCATTGTTGATCCAAGTTGAGGGCAAGGTCCTATGGGGGGCCCACAAAAGGGCCTATTTTGTTGTTCCTGATAGAGATGACCGGTAACAATGGAGAGAGGGATTTATTTGAGGTCTAGGCCCATAAAGTCTGTTTGGGCCCCAAATGAGGCCCCAGCTGATGGGGTGACCTGATAGTGACTAAAGAGTCATTGTTAAAGTATGCCAGTCTCTTGCCCTTATTTAGCTTTTGCAGTCCTTGCTTTGATGAGGTAAACTTTGGAGTGAGTGAGGGAACTGTAATAGGAAGTAGGTGAGGAGGGTATCTAAGTCTAATTAGATACTATTTCATTAGGAACTTTATACTGGCTCACTGCAGACTATTGTGTGCTTTTGCTTTCAGGTATATATTTTGCCCTATTTTATGGACACGTGTGAACATATGCTCTATCTCACGGGACCTGGTCTATATCTAGGTTTTGGGACTTTGTTAGGAAGTGAACTGCCTGGAATGGAATTAGAGAATACTATGAAAGGAAAGGTCTCATCCGAGTAATGAAGCTGAAGGGTTGTCATTCCACACGTGAAGTCTCTGGACACAGTCTGAAGTGAAACATGCTGAGGTGGTACTCATTGCGCTGATTAGGTTGGGATTGGTGGATGCAATATTATTTCTTATGAATTGACAGAAGCATGCTGGAAAGTGCGCTCCACCCTAAGGTCCCAGGACTGGGGGAAATATAGGCTCTATAGTGGAAATGTGAGGTTCCTGCTGTCTTAGGGTTCAAGAAGACAATAGATAGTTATTGTTATCATCACATTATTTGGTAATTGGGTTAACTTTGAAAAATTCCTTTGTTAGGATTTGCTGTAGAATACCCAACATCACCATAATTTATGTCTTTTGACATTATTTGTATATAGCTGTGCCACCAGTTTCTTCTGTTCACCCTGGTCTAGGCTTTTGAGAGAGTCAACATATCAGAGACTCAGCCTATGTCTGTGCTTTAAAAAGTTTGGGACATACAATCAGTTTTTCCCCTTTCATATTAATTAAATAGAGATTTATATGACTACAAATTAATAGGAGTATACATAAACACCATTCCCACCACCAAAAGACTGTGCCCCACCCCACCCCCCTACCCACCTGACCCTCACCCTCACCCCAGGGTTTTTACTTTGGTGCCCTATTTTTAACTCATCTGTAGTTCTCCTTTATGATGAGAACACAGGGCAATTCAAGGTTATCTGAAGGTGTTTTACATGGCTTGTCTTTTAAAAAAGCGTCTCTGTTTTTCAACTTAGTCTAACTCTAATGTGAGCTCTCCTATGTATCTCCTATTTTACTGAATACAGATTGGCACCCCTTAGTGTGATAGTATGAATTACCCATGCTAATTTCTCATTTAACAAATCATTAAAACAAATTCATCTCATGAATATAGTAATTTTAAAATACACTTCATAATAAACTTCAAAAATAAACACAGTCCATACTTTTAAAAGGTATAAATTTAAACAGTTACTAAAAGAAAAAATCTTTACAACCATATGCTTTTTTAATGTTTTCATTGTATGCAGCTGATTAAATGCACAAGCTGGTTGATATCAAATTTAAAGAGTGTCAGAAACAGAATTAGATTCATAACCTCCTTTCACTGACATTTTAATAACCCCCTAAAAGTATATTTTATTACTTTTCTTTTTTTTTAATTTCTTTATTGGGAAGTTAATGTTTTACATTCAACAGTAAATATAATAGTTTGTACATGCATGACATTTCTCAGTTTTCCATATAACAATACAACCCCCACTAGGTCCTGAGTTTCCTGCTTAGTTCTCTGTTCCCTGGTGTCAGCACAGGGCCTCCCTGCTGCTGCTCCAGATTCTGAGGGTAGTTGCAGTGGAGACTCACAGTTGCATTTGGTGAGTCTTAGGGGAGTCTTTTCCTCCCTCCTACTGTCTTTTTGTTGGTGAAACTGGAGGTGGTGTCTCAACTGGTAAACTGCGGGACTGTTACTAGCCACTTAATCTCTTCCTAGGCTCCTCCTCCCTGTCACACAAGTTTGCACTCACCGGTGGTTTCGTGGGTCCCTGAAGTCCCTGAGTCCTGTCTCCTTGCGGCCCCAGGTGGTGTCCTTTGGTATTCCTAATTGACCTGGGAGAGGAGAGGAGAAAAACACAGCTGCTGCTGCTCCATAGCCCCGCCTCTGGAAGTCTCTGGTTTACTCTTAAACACGGTGGAAGTTAGGGACACAGGACCCTCATGTAGCAAAACCATGTGTCACTTTGTATATATGTGTATGTATGTAGGCTAGTCTTCATGCAGGCACAATCTCAGGTCATTTTTTTTTTTTTACTGTTTTTATTTCAGATGGAGAGAGACAGGCAGAGATGGAGAGAGGGATGACATGACACCATTGTTTCACCATCGGTGGGACTTCTGGTGACATGGTCTTCCCAGGGCTTCATGTATTGTGTGGCTTGCACCCTACCAGCTGAGCTATCTCCCAGCCCTTGTATATGACTTTTAACAACTCTAGACTTAGCTAGTTTTAAATTTACAATATTTTATTAGTGAATTAATAATGGTTTCCAAGATTATAAGATTACAGGGGTATAGTTCCACACAGAACCCACCATCAAAGTTCTGTTCCCCACCCCATCCCCTCTGTCCCCCAATCACCATAGTTCTCACAAAGTCTTAGAGACAGTTTGGCTGCTGTCTCGTTCTTTCTTTCTTCCTTCCTCCCTTCCTCCCTTCCTTTCCTTTCCTTTCCTTTCCTTTCCTTTCCTTTCCTTTCCTTTCCTTTCCTTTCCTTTCCTTTCTCCTTCCTTCCTTCCTTCCTTCCTTCCTTCCTTCCTTCCTTCCTTCCTTCCTTCCTTCCTTCCATCCCTTAGTTCCTCCTTCTTTTTGGGTTACAAATTCACATTTTTTCAATTATCTGTTGATGAGTGAAACCATTTGGCAGTTGCCTTTCACCTCCTTGTCCATTTTATCCTGAAGGACACAATATCATCTTTTAAAAGTGTGAATAATTGTCTATTGATATGTGTATATCCCATAATTACTTCTCCTCCTTCTCCTCCTCCTCTGCCTCCTCCTCCTTCTCTCCCCTCCCCTCCCCTCCCCCTTCCTGTCCCCTCCTCCTTCTGGGGGATATAGCTGGGGCTCAGAGCCTGTACTACGAATCCACTGCTTCTGGTGGTCATTTTTTCCATTTTTAAGAAATTGGATAGGACAGAGAGAAATTGAGAGAGGAGAAGACTGGGGCAGGGAGGGGTGTGGAGGGTGCAGAGAAAGATAGACACCTGCAGACCTGCTTCACTGCTTGTGAAGTGACTCCCTTACTGGTGGGGAGCCGGGGGTTTGAACTGGGATTCTTGGGTGTGTACTGTGTGCTTAACTTGTGTCACTGCCTGACCCTTATCCTATAACTTCTTTATCCAATCCTCTGTCAGTGGACATTTGGGTTGCTTTTATTCTTTGGTTATGCAGATGTGGATATAGTCATGTCCCTTCAAATAAATCTAAACATAACTATTAATAACCTACTGGTGACCAGCCTTATTAGTAACAATAATAAGTGATCAACACATATTTTGTACCTTGTATGTATTATATGCTGTATTCTTGTAATAAAATAAGTTGGAAAAATGTTATCAGGAAATATATAAGAAAATACATGTAAAATAATATACTGTATTTATTTATTTTTATTTATTTATTTTAAAAAGGAGACATTAACATATTGTATTTATTGATGCCTAGGTTTACTCCATTTGTAAAAATAGCTGAATAAAAGTGGATGTAGTTCGGGAGGTGGCATAGTGGATAAAGCACTGGATTCTCGACCATGAACTCCCAAGTTCAATCCTCCACAGCACATGTACCAGAGTGATGTCTGGTTCTTCTCTCCTGTCTTTCTCATGAATAAATAAATAAATATATATATTTAAATGAATATCTGAATATAAGTAGACTAGTTCAGTTTAGACCTGTGATGTTCAAGGAACATCTGTAATACATATTCTAATTTCTACTTGAGTGTTATTATTTTTTTAAAAATATTCTATTTATTTATTCATGAAAAAGATAGGAGAGAGAAAGAACCAGACATCACTCAGCTACATGTGCTGCCAGGGATCAAACTCAGGACCTCATGCTTGAGTCCAGTGCTTTAGTCACTGCACCACCTCCTGGACCACTCTACTTGAGTGTTATTAACTCTCCCCCATCTGCCATATCAGATCTTCACAGATGTTTTCTTACCAAAATCATCTTCTAGATGCCTTCCTCTACCATGGGACTTTTCACTGAATTAAAAGTGCTACCCATCCCATTCGCTTAAAAGCACTTTGGCTTACTAGAGATCTATCCTGGGCATAGGGGTGTCCTTTTGACTAAATTCCTCTGGCTCTCAGTCATCTATCTTTCCAGATCTCTTTTGGAACATGGAAAAATATATGAAGGAAGAACTTCGGGTATTGGGTAGAATAATATATGTGATACACTTGAAATTGAGCTAAGGTCTTGATCTGAAGAGAGGAAATTCAAGTTCAAATTTAAACTAAAACTTAGGGATCTATTCTGATGGGTACAAATATGTCATAGTGGTCTCAGATGAAAGAAAAAAGGACAAGTGTACATGCATCTCAGGATGAGAATTCTCTCCAGGAAAGGGAAATTTATGGCATCTCATCTCAACAAAAGCACTTTCATCTTAATTCACTGAAAAGCACTCTCAGTGAAGAGAGCTCTATCCAGTCTGGTCATCTGGGATGTCCTTTTGGATAATTGCCTCTGATTCTCATTTTCCTGCAACCTAGCAATGCTTCTGTGTATGATTCTCTCACTTAAGCACAGTGGAGAGCTCTCCAGCACCTGGCTTCTCTTGTGCGTTGCTCCTCTCAGACCTCAGTTGTCATAGGAACTTGATTCTGGTATCTGGGTTGTAGGCAAGAGCTTCACAAAGCAATTCTTACTCAGTATGAAAACTTATGTAGAGCTTACCTTGAGCCAATGCTGTTTTATGCCATTAATGGTTACTAGGTTATTTAATTTTCACATCCAGCCAGGGGAGTCAGTACTATTATTATTCCCATTTTGCAAACAAGTAAACTGAAGCATAGATGCAGTAATTTGCTCAGGATTATATGACTGGCATTTGGATGAGTCAAGATTTGTTCCTATTTAGTGTGCTCTCTAGCCATCAAAACAGCTCACCTGGGAGGGTGTGTGTGTGTGGTCTGCTGTACCCATGACCTATGCTCGAACATGGCCCCCACTGCACTGGATGAAACTTCAGTGCCGGGCTGTCTTTCCCCCTCTCTCCCTGTCTCTATCTTTAAAAAAGTTGTCTCAAAGTTATGAAGTCCTGGTGATTAAAAAAAAAAAGTGTTCTCTTAACCCCAATTCTTGCCTGTCTCAGTTATTGACATATAAAGTAGTCTCAGATAATTTTGATATCCAGTATTTTTTTTTTACTTATTTAAATTAAAAATTCATTTAACAAGCTAGAAGGAGAGTGAGAGGCCAGAGCACTGCTCAGCTCTGGCGTATGTGGTACTGGGAATAGAATCTGGGAGCTTCAGGCGGGCAAATCCTATGTTCTACCTACCAAGTTGCCTCCCTGACCCATCTCTTATTTTATTTTTAGAAGATCCATTTATGAAAGAGAGAGAAAGAACAGCATTGCTTAGTTCTCACTTATGGTGCTGGAGATTGAATCTGGTGCCTTTGGAGCTTCAGCTGTGCAATTCTGATGCATCTCCACTATTATATTATCTCCTTGATCCTTATTATTTTATTATAAACAGTCGTTTGTTTTATTGATGAGAAAGAACCAAAGCATCATGCTGGCACAATATGATGTCAGGATTAAACTCAGGAGCTCATGCTTGATAGTCTAATGCTTTATTCACAATCCACTCTGCTATCGTTTGGACTGCTTATTTTATTTATTTGTTCATTTGAGATTTTTTTTTTTTGCCTGGCAGGGTTATCCTGGAGCTGCATGATCCCTCTGTTCCTAATGGACTCATCTTTCTTTCTTTCTTTCTTTCTTTCTTTCTTTCTTTCTTTCTTTCTTTCTTTCTTTCTTTCTTTCGCCTGCAGAGTTATTGCTGGGGCTTGGTGCCTGCACTATGAATCCATTGCTCCTGGAGGCTATTTTTCCCCTTTTTTGTTGCCCTTGTTGTTTATCATTCTTGTTATTATTATTGTTCTTGCTGTCATTGTTGGTTAGGACAGAGAGAAATTGAGGGGGGATGGGAAGACAGAGGAGAGAAAGACAGACACCTGTAGACCTGATTTACCCCCTGTGAAGTGACCCCCCTGCAGATGGGGAGCTGGGGCTCAAACTGGTCCTTGTGCTTTATGCCCTGTACGCTTAACCTGCTGTGCCACCACCTGCCCCCCTCCTTTTTTTCTTTTAAGATAAAGGGTGAAAGACAGTTGAGAGACACCTCAGCAATGCTTCACCACTCATGAAGCTTCTCCATGTAGCAGGTGCTCTCATGTGTTGGCCAGAGTCTTGAATGTGGGTCCCTGAGCATGGTAAAGCGTGCACTTTACCTGGTGTGTCATCTCAGCCCTTATTTTATTTTTCAATGGCATATGGGTATGACAAGCAAAATGATTCCACAACTCTAAGGCATTGGAAAACAGTTTGAAAACCACTGGGTAGACAGTCTCCTGCGAGAGGGACACCTCAGCTACATTACCTGGTGTCTGAAATATTTCACTCACATGGCTTCCTTTCTTCTGATGCTGTGCCCACCCAGCAGCCCAGAATTCAGGACCTGGCATTCTGGGCAGAATGCATCATCAGCTTTATAGACTTTGAGCATCCCTGTGAATTAGTGAGCTCTCTTAATGGTTAAGTTTATGAGTCTGGATGATGCAAATTCATTCCCTAGGAAATGGGGAGTTGGAGGCTTGAGAAAAAGAACCATTATCAGGCTTCAGTGCTGGTATGGTGAGGGCCATGCCCTGGATTCTGACAAAATTGACAAGGTCCTCCTTGATGTAGGAGAGACTATGTTTCGTCTCTGGGGTGGTGATTCCTGACACTATGGCAGCATGGATGAAATTCCATGGCAATGAACGTCATTTGTTCCACAACCCGAAGCAGATATTAACACCCCTGCTCTTCATCTCACACTTATCCTCATTGACTCACATATCTTCCCACAGAAAAGAAATGGTTGTTGTTTCCCACCTCAGTTATGAATAAATGCATCACATCACCTGCAGCTAATCAATTGAAATGCAATGCCTGCTTTAGCCAGTCTCTCTCCTAAGATGGTGTTCATTGGGACCATGTCTTCATGCATTATGCATCTTTGCGATTATGCATAAAATTGTTGAGAACTAGCAAGTGAGACCCAAATTCCTCAAGCATGTTTGGTTAGGCTAAATAATTGATTGCATCTTTTATTTATAAAAATTTACTTGCTGGAAGTTGCAGCACAGGTTCTGCCAACCCACTGTCTCTGTTGGATTTCAACTTCCCAGCATGATGTCAATGACTCTCCTACAGATTTTAGTCTTTGAAAGCTTTCAGGCTGGTGGCCAGGTGAAGTCTTGCATTTTGGACAAGCGAGACTGGCCTGAAGCCGGCAGACACTGGCACTGACCTCTTTCCATGGTCATGGGGAGAAAGCTTGCCAAGGCCCCAACTGCCCAGATATCTACTTCCCAGTCGATAGCCTCACTGGCCGCCATGTTCTGAGGGGTGAGCAGCCAGGGGCTGGCTGGACCTGAAGAAATGCACTCCAGTGATTGGCTCTTAGCCCACTTCATTTGTATGATGGGAAGGATAATGCAAGCCAAGAGAAATATGAGTAACTGGAGAGGACACTGAACAAAGAGAAGATTCTTTTTGTCTTTTGAGAAGTGTATTCCAGGGAAATGATAAACAAGACACAGTAAATGCAACTAATGTGTTCAACAAACACATTACAGTGATGTATTCTATAATTATACCCCTTCCCTGTTGCCCTTTTAAAGTTAATTTGATAAGGGAAAGTTGATGTGAAAATTCAGCAGACTTGTAACTTTTCTTTAATTTTTTTTTTGTATTATTTTAAGGAGGGATGGGAATGGGGTGGGGGTGGGGGGAAGACCAGAGCACTGCTTAGCTCTGTCTTATGACAGTGCCAGGGATTGAACCTAGGACCTCAGGCATGAAAAAAAACTGGTACATAACACTCTACAATCTCTCCAGTTTGTGATTTTTCAACTCATCCTTTGGAAACAGACAAACCTCTTGCCATTCTAAGTTGTACTTAGTTCTCAGTTGTTTCAACTCAGAAATCAGAAATTTAGTCCAAGAAGAAAAGCCAGTCCTTCAGACTGACTTAGTGTGGACTGTTGCCCCATCTCCATCTCAAACCTGTAACATCTGGGCAGCTGCTTTAGGTGGTTCTGTGGGGCTGTGGTTCCTGCTGGAGAAAGCATCCTCCCTCACTTTTCAGTTTGTTGGCTAGTTTCTGAGCTCCATGGGTTGTTGGCAGGTGTGTAGCTAGTGATGAAGGAATGAGAAAAGTCAGTTCCTGCTCTCTGAATCTGGCTGTGGTTTGATCTAGTTGCTTTAAGTAGTTGGATGTTGTTTTCGCTGGGCTATGTTGTTTTCGCCGGGCTGGCTTCACGGGTGGGTAACAGACGACCAGGGACTCATGGTTGAGCTGTAGGCAGTATCTCTTTATTCATGCAGGATGCAGCACAATCTAAGACGAGCTGAGCTAAACTAAAGGTACCGTAAAACTCACAATGCTGTCTTTATATATACTTGCCAAGTAGGGTGGAAACAGGATGTGACATAGAGAGGGTGGAGAGAAAAGTGACGGGTGAAAATCAGAGTGTGACAAGGAGGGGGCAGAGCAGGCGAGAATCCTATTACTGAACCACAAATGCCCTGGAGGGAGGGTGGTGCTTGTTAACAGTGGTTATGTAAATAGAATGAAGTGGTTATGTAAACAGAATAGTGTTAAGCAGGGGGGATTTAAACCAAATGAAACAGAAGGGGTCTCATGCATACCAACAGTTGGACATCATTTTGGTGGGATATTTAGAAACTATCACTGGGGTTGGGTGGGGCTCACCTGATTGAGCGCACATATTACAATGCACAAGGACCCAGGTCTGAGCCTGGTCTCCACCTGTAGGGGGAAAACTTAGCAAGTATTGAAGCAGTACTGCAGGTGTCTCTCTGTTTCTCTTCCCCTCTATCTCCCCCTTCTCGATTTCTGACTGTTTCTATCCAATAAATAAAGATATTTTTTTTAATTAAAAAAGAAAAGAAACTACCATTATAGGGGACCACATGTGACAGGGTGCAAGGACCCAGGTTCAAGCCTCTAGTCCCCACCTGCAGGGGGGAAGCTTCACAAGTGGTGAAGCAGTGCTGCTGGTATTGCTCTTTCTCTTTATCTTCCCTTTCCCTCTTGATTTTTCTGTCTTTACCCAATGAATAAAATACAAATAAGTAAATAGATAAACTACCATATTGACAGTCCCTTTCCAATAGTTGTCTGGACATATACAGGTGCAGCTTTGGTCTGGGGAACTAGCTCAGTGTGTTAAGATTCCTGTTATTTCATGCCTGAGGTTCAAGAGGTCCCAGCTTCAACCCCCGGCACCCCCATAAGCAAGAGTGTCTCTAAAAAAATAAGGTGCAGGGACCAGGTGGTGGTGCACATGGTTGAGCACACACTCTACCATCCGAAAGAACCTGGTTTCAAGCCCTTAGTCTGCAACTGTAGTGGGGGAGCTTCATGAGCAGTGGAACAGTGCTGCAAATGTCTCTCTCTGTCTCCTCTTTCCCCTCTCAATTTCTCTCGGTCTCTATCCAATAAAATTAAAATTTAAAAACATATTAAAAAAGTAAGATACAACTCCACCCCCAGAAGGCCCCTTAGTATTTCTTTCTAAGACCCTAGTGATCCAGTGCCTGTCCTCAATTACTTCTAGGCCCCTTCAGTGGTCCTGTGAGATAGGACCCAGGTGGACCTATTGTCAGTTCTCTCTTCTGAGTGGCCATATATGATCCATAAAACACACTTTACCCAAGAAGTCTTCTTTCTCCCCCAGTAAGGGACATGCACCTGGGACTTGTATATCTGCCACTTCCCAGCTGCATTTTAGAATGCAGCCCATGTAAGCCCATGTCATTGGACTTGGAATGAAGGTGATACAACTCTAGTCCCTATCTCCTTGGGTACTAAGGGGCAACTCAGATCATTAACTTTCCCCCAAACTCTTCACCTGTCTACCTTCCCCTACTCACTTCCCTTTGTAGATCCTCGATATCTTTCCTTCCCTTTTCTCTTTTCTTTCTTTCTTTTTTTTTTTTTTTGCCTCCAGGGTTATTGCTGGGGCTCAGTGCCTGCACCTTGAATCCGCTGCTCCTGGAGGCCATTTTTCCCCTTTTGTTGCCCTTGTTGTTGTAGCCTTGTTGTGGTTATTATTGTTATTGTAGATGTCATTTGTTGTTGGATAGGACAGAGAGAAATGGAGAGAGGAGGGGAAGACAGAGAGGAGGAGAGAAAGATAGACACCTGCAGACCTGCTTCACTGTCTGTGAAGTGACTCCCCTGAAGGTGGGGAGCTGGTGGCTCGAACCAGCATCCTTCCACCGCCCTTGTGCTTTGCGCCACATGCACTTAACCCGCTGTGCTATCGCCTGACTCCCCTTTCCTCTTTTTTTAAATTGCCACCAGGGTTATTGCCCTGGCACTGCATGGGAGCATCACAGACAGCACTTTGAGGTGGGTGGGGACTTTTGGATGGCAGTGGAGCAATGCTGTGGTATATCTCCTTGTTTCTCCCTCTTCACTCTTTAAGAGACCAGAGAAAAGGGCTATTCAGCCATGGTATCATTCCCTAGTTCTGTATTAGAAAAAAATTAGTAAAATAAAAACCATTTGTAAAAATAGATCTGAGGAGAGAGGAGAGAAAGCAAACCCCCATGGTTACCTTTGGGGAAGCATTGTTAACTGGCAGATGGGCCAGAGTTGGGATAGGATACTTGCCTTAGCCAACTGGCAGACCAACTTCTTCATTTGTGAAAGTATAAGTCCCTTGCATGAATTGACCTTCTGGAGCTAACTGTGAAAGTGGGCTTCCCCACTGACTGGCCTTCTCCTGGGGCCTCTTCTTCCACTGCGCCCCCTCCCCCCCATCTATCCTCTGACTGTGCTCACAAGGGAGTCAAGTGACTTCAAGGTGAGGTGCTGGCTTCTGCAAGGAGCTTTGGGTGTGAGGTTTCTGGAGGGCGGATAGCATAAGAAGGAGATGGTGTCAGCTCCCTTTCGCCTCTCTGCTGTGGGCTGTAGATTCAGGGCTCAGGGGTTCTCATCTTTTAAAGTCCTTTCTAAGGTTTTTAAATGTTCAGATGCCTTATATAGGTTTGAAAAGTCCTGTGCTTCCCTTCAAGTGGCCCAGAAGGAAGGAAGTAGAGACTGATGACCTTGGAAAGCCAGGCCAGACTGCTGAAGAGTGTAGTGCAAAGTTTGAGTTTTCAGCTGGCAAAGGTGAACAGGCTCAGAAGGCAGGGTGTTGAAGCTTTTTTCCTTTTTCCATCAGCATTTTTGCTTGGTCTCTACAGTTGTATAATTCTACTGTTCCTGGTAGACTCTTTTGTTTTTAGATGATCTAAGAGACAGCAGAGACACCATAGCACTGCTCTACCACTCTTGAAACTTCCTTCATACATTCCTTCATTCCCTCCCACCAGGGGTTCAAACCCAGGCCTTCCTGCATGGTGAAGTATTCAGCCTACTAGGTGAGCTATGTCCAGGCTGTGTGTTATATTTTAGCACACAAGCTGTAAAATAGTTTATTTTTCACTTTTAGATAATAGTTACATGCCACCCTTGAAGAGAATATTCCAGCAGCCAGGGAGTGGCTCAGCAGGTAGGACAAGACATGTATATCTGGATTCCCCACATCACATATGCTAGAGTGATAGCCTGATCACTTTTCTTCTAATGATTTAAATAGAAAAACAAGTCTTAAAGATCAACTGGTAGGTTCCTGATTTAATTCCTGGCACTGCATGTACCAGAGTGGTGCTCTGGCTTGTCTCTCTTCCTTTCTATCTTGTGAAATTCTGTTATGTGTAACAAATGAAACAAATCTTTAAAAAAGGTGAGAGTATGAGAGAAGAAAACATTCTATGTGAGCAGACAAAAGCATTTTTTGAATCGTAGCTTTTCATTATCACAATTGAGCACACTAGTTTGCTGCCCCCAACCCCACCATCTATCTGTTTCTCCCGGCGGAACAGGATAGTGTACACTTTCCAGCCTTGTGGGCTTGGGGCTTGATGGCTAGCATCATTTTCTCTGCTGGCAAACGCTAGAAGAAGGATTTTCTCTGCTGTCCTTTCCTTGCCTGCAGCAAGGCCACTGTGGACACCAGGCCAGCAGGGGGCGCGCTGCACTGACGAAGCCATCGCAGAGTGCAGAGGCTGCCGGTAGGGGGCGGTGCGTCTACACATCTGGGCACCAGTGTGATGACACTACCAGGTTTTCCTAAATTGAAAGCTGGAGGGGATGTTAGAAATCCTATCACCCATTATTTTGTTTTTTACGCGAGATGCCTCTGGTGTTAGTGGTAGAGGTGGGGCGAGAATATAACCCTTTTGACTCTCGGGTGGGGACCCCTTCCCCTCCCCTTCTTCCGCATCCCTCTTCCATGAGCTCAGTGATCTCAGAAGTTTTACCAGAAAGAGGAAACTTTACTTGAGGAATGTGGAATAGAGGGCGGTCAGGTGTTTACTGCCTTGTGTCTGGGAAGTCCGGGTTGGGACTCTTGCATTTGACCACCCAGGAACCCTCAACTTTTTTTTTTCTTCTCAGGGATTTTGAAGCCTGAGACGTGAAAATCTTTTTGCATAATCTTTGTGCTATCTTTCCTGTTCCCGCCCCCTTTTCTTTAGGATTCATTTATTAACATGAGAAGGAGAAAGAAACAGAACATTATTCTGGCACAGACCATGCCGGGGATTGAATTTGGGACCTCACCCTTTTAAGTTCAGTGTTCTATCCACTGTGTCACCTCTGGGACACAAGCCTTCAGCTCTTAACTAGTAAGAATGTAATTAACCCCCCCCCCTCGTGTGTATGTTTGGTATAGTTAGAAATAGCACAGTTATGGAGAAATTATGGCTTAATGCATATCATCAGAACATTCTCAGTTTTGTTATTACAAACCGAGGGATTTTTTCCCCCCCTAATTCAGTGATAGTGAATAAACCAAGGACTTCACATATGTTTGATACTACTGTTGAGTGGACTCCTAGGCCCACTTTTTTCGTTCTTTATTTTTTTTGAAATATTTATTTATTTATTCCCTTTTTGTTGCCCTTGTTGTTTTATTGTTGTAGTTATTATTGTTGTTGTTATTGATTTCGTCCTTGTTGGATAGGACAGAGAGAAATGGAGTGAGGAGGGGAAGACAGAGGGGGAGAGAAAGATAGACACCTGCAGACCTGCTTCATTGCTTGTGAAGCGACTCCCCTGCAGGTGGGAAGCCGGGGGCTCAAACCGGGATCTTTATACCGGTCCTTGTGCTTTGCGCCCGCTGCGCTACTGCCCGACTCCCCTTTCTTTCTTTATTTTGAGAGAGACAGAGAGACAAAGAGGAGAGACACCATTCATGGAGCTTTCCCTCTACCCACTATGGTACTCCGGTGTGTTGGGATTCAATCTCAGGGCCTCATGTGTGGAAACTGTATACTGACCCACTAACTGAGTGATCTTTGCTGCAGTTCTGAGCTTCACTTTAACTCATAGGTGTAATGGAATAATAATGTTGGTGAAGATGAACTGAGATAAGACATAGAATATGGTGATTTAGATCAGGGAATATTCTAAGTGCTCAGTAAGTACCAGCAGCAACAACAGTAATAGTAGTAGCAGCAATAACAACAGCAGCTTCTTGGAATGTGTCACTTGAACTGCAGTGTGGTTGCAGCCACCGCCGATGCACATGCCCCTCCTCACAGGTCAGATGCGGGCCTCTTTAAAGCAGTTTCTCTGCCATCTGGCAGTAGGCTCTTCAGAAACCATAGCTGTGCCACACTTGCCCCCCCCCCCCAGATAGTGGGTGAAAGAGAGAGGAGAGACACAGCATTGCTCTTTTGCTCGTGAAGCTTTCCAGTGCAGGTGTGCAGGTGTTCCCTTTTGGTGACTGGGGACTCAAACCTGGGTCTCCTCACACATGGCAAAACATGTACTCTTTAGGACCTTACCCTCAACATGGATCAACAATGGTGGAGAATGTTCCATCCTCCTAAGGGAGGCTGGACAGCATACTCTTATCTTCCACCTGAGGAAGATGGGTTCTGAAATTGGAACATTCCTACTCATGACCACAGAATGTGAGCTCAGACCTACAGGGATGCAGAGGTCACATAGGCTCCTAAGCTGAATATGGGCTCCAGATCACATAAAATCAATGGGGTTTACAGTCAGCAATATTTATACACCTTTCCCATATTTGGGAGCTACTCTTTTCCCTGATCCAGCTTTCTCGTCCTTTTTCCAGCCATGACATCATCTCCCTAGACAATAATTTCGATCCACCTGTATATCAGATGTCAGGCTCAGAAAAAACAAACAAACAAAAAAAACTAGTATAGTCATAGGCCCTTTGGAATATACTTAAAATAGACCTACTATCTACAAAACAGAGACCCCCCCCAGCTCTTCATCTGCACTATTCCAGCCTTTAGGTTCATGATTAGTCAACAGTTTGACTGTGCTATAATTCAGAGGGTCAGAAAGGCGAGCGTGGAAATAGTACCCCGCCTTCTTTTTTTATTTTTGTCTCAGTGGCACACTGAATAATTGCTGTATATTTGGTGAATCAGAGATGCAGTTCATTTGGGAGTTGGGCAAGTTAAAAACCAGGTTGCCTTCAGGAAAATTTATGAGGGGATTGCTGTGTGCAGCCACCAGTAAATAGGACACCAGAAGCTGGCTTGAATTGATGATCTGCTGGAGTGGGACCTCAACAAAACTTTCTGGAGTGAAAGTGACTTAAAGGGGAAGTTGTTTGTGAAAGAACATGGATGGAAAACATCTAACATCCAGAATCTGTAGGCAGTGAAATCAGAGCCACAAGGGCAATCAATGTTCTTTTTACTGCATCTATGGCCAGAAGAATCTGGATGTGGTAGTCACACAAAGGTCATGCAAATAGAAAACAGACTCCAGAAAACAAGTCCACCTCCCTTGTAAATTACTGGGACTTAAAGCACAAAATCATGGACTGGCAGCACAACTGGTGAACACAAATTACAGTTACAAAATCAAAATCTGGCAAGGCTTTTGAGAAAGCTGTATTCTTATAGCTACATAAATGAGTACAATATTTCTGGAAAGCAATACAGCAAATTTAGTGAGCCATGAAATACCACATTCTTTGGCCTGTTAGCTGTTTGAGATCATGTGCTAGAGATATAATTCAAAAGAGGGAAAATAGGGGAAAAGCCCTAATATGATGAAATAAAAAGAAACCATGTCACACGATATGATACATACTTCTAATAAGAATGACAAATGTGTGTGCCACTCAGAAAACAGAAAAGTTGATATAATGCTAAGTGAAAAATAGCTGAACTTAAATTTTGTGACTATTGACTATAGGTATACATAGAAAAAAAAAGAGCTAAAAAGTGATTATTCCATTTTGCTGCAGGGTGAGATGTGAATTTTGATTTTTCTGTCATGTTGATATTTCTGTATAGCCCTCATTATAAAATAGGTTAGAGAGGGCCGGGCGGTGGCACACCTGGTTAAGTATACATAGTACAAAGTGCAAGGATCTGCACAAGGATCAGGGTTCGAGACCTCGGTTCTCCACCTGTGTGTGGGGGGGATCGCTTCACAAGTAGTGAATCAGATCTGCAGGTGTCTATCTTTCTCTCTCCTCTCTCTCTCGCTCTCTCTGTTTTCCTGCCCTCTCAATTTCTCATCCAATAAAATGGAAAAAAATGGCTTCCAGGAGTAGTGGATTTGTAGTGCTAGCACCAAGCCCCAGCAATAACCCCGGAGGCAAAAAAAAGAAAAAAGTAGTGTGTGTGTGTATGTGGGGGGGGGTTAGAAATTTTTGCCTGAGGCTGACAGCTAACATGCAGGTAGGCTAGGAGTATTGTCTGGGAAGATGTTGTCAGAGTTGAGAATAGGAGTAGAAAGCTGGATAAAGGCAGAGAGAAGCTCCTAAATATGGGGAAAGTATATAAATGCCCTTGACTGTAAACCCCATCGATCTGACCTAGGGCCTATGTATTATTCATATTTAGCATAGGAGCCTGTGTAATCTCTGCCTCCCTGATAGTTTAAAGCCCCACTTCTTATTCCCACTTTGTCCTGTCTTTTTACCTAGAGTGGGGGAGCCCAGAGACTATGACACTGGCAGGGTCATCCATAGTCAGAAGCTAGCAGGGGCCCTGTGGTTAAACAGGATTAAGTGGTAGTGAGGCTTCAGCTTGAGGAGGCTTCAGCTGTAAGAAGACAGGTGCTCCCAGGTACTGATCTATAGAAACTCACCAGGATGAGAAGCCCATGGGTAAAGACAGCAGTGGTTCTGGAAATGATAGAGAAGAGGGAGGAATGTTTTCTAGAAGAAATGTCCTTTGAGCAAAGACAGAAGTGATGAAGGGGCATGAGAAGAGGCAGAAGGGTCCCAAGGAACCTATGTGTGTTTAGAATTGTGGGGTCTTAGAAAAGCAGGCATTGGAGCCACTTGGTCCCAGGCAGGCCAGTGACATCTTGCCTTTTCCAAAGTTTCTACTGTATAATGAGAAAAAACTTAAACTACAGTTAGTTTACTCCCTCAAGGGGGTGGGGTTTAGGAGTCAACTGGCTTGTCCTTATGTTGATATGACTACCAGTGTAGAGAGCATTCTCTGCTGCTCCCTCACCTCCCACCTGTGTTGGAAGGGGGATGAGGTAGGTTTGTGACATATGTGACAGTTCCCTTGCGCCCACCCTCAAGAAACTGGGTCATTAAAATTTTATAATGTTTCCTTTGCAGTTTCAGCTTTTGGAGGCTGTGTGGGATGCCAATAAGCTTTGAAAATTAGGGTGCTATTAACTTTTGAGAGCTGGGTTGTGACCAAAGTCTAGGCTCTGGGCCCCTAAAATAAGGTTCTTTCTGGGGGGTGTCAGTAGCCCCAATTCTGTTGTGGAAGGGCTCCCAACATGTCTCATTGCATCTGTCTATCTATCTATCTATCTATCTATCTATCTATCTATCTATCTATCTATTTATCACTGGGGTTCGGTTTTGACATTACAAATTGGCCACCTACTCTCCCCCCTAGTTTTAATTAGGACAGAGAGAAATGGATAGAGGATGGGGAGATAGAGGGAGAGAAAGATAGGCACCTGCAGATCTCTTCACATTTGTGAAATGAACCCCCTGCAGGTGGGGAGCAGGAGCTCGAACCTAGGTCCTTATGTTTAGTAATATGTGTACTTAACCAGGTGTGCCACCACCTGGCCCCCTGGCCCCTTCTCATTTCCTTTAAAGATTTATTTATAAATGTGAGGAGGGAGGGAGGGAGGGAGGGAGAGAGAGAGAGAGAGGTCACTCTGGCACATGAAATGCCAAAGATGGAACTCAGGAGTTCTTGCTTTTAGGTTCAAGGCTTTAGCCACTGGGCCACTTGCTAGGCTTCCGTACCTCATTGTTGCTGCTGGGCTAGGACAGGGAGGAGGAGGAAGGGCTGGTCCTTTCTTCAGGGGACCTGCTCTGCTCACAGGCCCTGCAGTGGTGCCAGACCTCACTGCCCAGGCCTCAGCAGTTGCCAACTGCACCTTGAATTCATGACAGAAGCAAATTAATTGCTGCTTTCAGTTACAACCATCTGGCCACCCAGGAAGCTTCTAGGGAGAACTCCCCCCCCCCCTTCTGTTTTGAGAATAGTGGACTTTAGTGGTTCTCTGTGCATCTGCTCCTGAATAAAAAATGAACACAAAACAAAACATTGAAAAGCACCTAAACATCTTAGTGAGACAGAGCATCCCAGTCTAGTAAGCAAGGTCTGGAAGCCTCCTGTGTACCTCACACAGGAGAAAGCTTCCACTTGCTTTTATACTGCTGGATCTCAACTGGAAATTTCCTTAGGTGAAGCAGGTTTTCAAGAGAGTAAACTCTTTGACATTCAAGAAGAGATTGGTGTGTGTGTGTGTGTGTGTGTGTGTGTGTGTATGGATGAACTTAGGGTATTGGGCATGTGTGATACCACTCAGCCTGCTCTCCAGCCCACAGTTTTTACTTGTTATTTTTTGGGAGGAGGAAGGGGAGAATGAAGAGAGACATCACAGCACTGCTCCATTATCCATGAAGCCCTCCTATTGCCATCCATGGTGCTACCATATGGTGCTGAGGACTGAACCCAGGCTCTTGGAATGATAGGATGAGCCAGCTCCTGGATGTTGGTGTATTTATAGTGTTTTCTCTTAAATATATCCCTTCTACCCCCACACCCCCATTAATGCCGAGCTGTCATTATTGCCCTACACACAGTAAGGCATGCACTCTACCAAATGAGCTATCTCCTGGTCCTTGGCCTTGAGCATTTCAGAATGCAACACTCTCTTGTCTCTTGCTCTTCTTGTTACACTAGTTAATAAGTCGTGGTCATCTACAAGTCATCACCTTGGACAGAGAAAGTGAGAGAGAGGAAGAAAGAAAGAGAGAGAAGAAAAAGAGAAATGAAGATGAGAGGGAAGGGAAGGGTGAGGTGCAAAATTATATCACTGAAATCTTATAATTTTGTAAGCCAACATTAAATCACAATAATAAATTTCAAATAATAAGAGAAAAAAGAATCATCACTCTGTACCAGGTGATAGCACAGCAGTAGAACACAGGACTTGCACACATTAGAGACTGGTTCAAGCTCAGGACTGCATATGCCAGACTGGTATCCTGGCTCTTTCTCTCAAGTAAGTAAAAAATGTTTTCTAGAAAAGATATTGCTTCCTGTCCTTTCTATTTTTTCCCCTTTGAAGAACATATTTTACCCACAGTTCTTCCCTTAAGTTACCAATATCAGGGTTTCCTCCCTCCTATAGAGACTACAGTCATCTGGGAGCCAACATATAGGTGATAGGCAAGGGTGGGCTAGCATATTTATCTGTGGAGGGTGAAAATGTCCCCCAGAAACAACAGCCATCTTATAAGACACTGTTTCCCCAGTCGTAATTAACGAAAGAGCACAGCCTCTGGAGCCCTGACTGCATCCCAGCAGTGGGGGTTTCAAAGCTCTCCCTGGTCACCAAGTGCAGTGGAAGGAAATACTGGCTACTATTCCCACTTGCACTTCCTGCTTCCATATGCAGACACTTCTGCAGCCAGAGGGAGATCAGGAGCTCCAATGTGAAGAGTGAACACTCTCCGGGCCCCATAGTTCAGAAAGGTCACATGCAAAGGTCACATCTCAAGCCAAGACATGTGTCTCTGAGAAGCAAGCTTTTGAATGAAGCAAATTCCCAGCACAGACAGTATGAGAGAGAACCTTTAAGGGATGAGGCTTGCTCACCTGCACTGGAGGCTCTGGCCTGGTAAGAAAGAAATACTGGGGTGAATGTTCCTAGCGATGACCACAAAGTGTGAGCTCTGACCTACAGGGATGCAGAGGTTATATAGGCTCCTGTGGTGTCTATGGGGCCCCAGATCAAATCGATGGGGTTTACAGTTAGCAATATTTAAATACTTTTCCCATATTTGGGGGCTATTCTGTTCCCTTATCCAGCTTTCTAGTCCATTTTCCAACTATGACACCATCCCCCCCAGACAATACCCTGGGTCCACCTGCATATCAGATGTCAGGCTTAGGCAAAAACTAATAAAAACCATGGGCCCCTTGGAATATACCTAAAATAGGTTTTTTCCAGAATGGAGAGCCTAAATCTTCATCTGCAGTAGTCTTGCCTTTAGGTTCATGATTAGTCAACAATTTGTTCTGCTTTATATCTTAACTCTTCTTCAGCCACCAGATGCTAACATGATGCCAACCAGACTTCCCTGGGTAGACGACCCCACCAATGTTTCCTGGAACCCTGCCTCCCCAGACCCCTGCCCTACTAGGGAAAGAAAGAGACAGGCTGGAAGTATGGATCCACCTGCCAATGCCCATGTTCAGCGGGGAAGCAATTACAGAAGCCAGATCTTCCACCTTCTGCACCCCATAATGACCCTGGGTCCATACTCCCAGAGGGATAAAGAATAGGAAAGCTATCAAGGGAGGGGATTGGATGGAAGTCTGGTAGTGGAAACTGTGTGGAACTGTACCCCTTTTATCCTATGGTCTTGTCAATATTCCATTATATAAATAAAAATAAAAATAACAAAAGAAATACTGAGGTGATTGCCTTTCTGAGGGTTGACCTCAGGGGCTCAGAATTAAGATGCAAACTAGCCAGGAGAAGATCTATGGGCAATAATGACAGCTTCTATGTAAGAAATTGAGAGGGCTTCAAAGAGGAAGTGACTTTTGACCTAGGTTTTTGTGAAGGAACAGGAATTCCCCCAGGTAGAAAGGAAGAAGGCCAAGACACAGACATAGTAGACGAAGGGCAGTCGCTTCACAGGCGGTGAACCAGGTCTGCAGGTGTCTATCTTTCTCTCCCCTTCTCTGTCTTCCCCTCCTCTCTCCATTTCTCTCTGTCCTATCCAACAACGAATTGCGTCAACAAGGGCAATAATAATAACCACAACGAAGCTACAACAAGGGCAACAAAAGGGGAAAAAAAAAAACTGGCGGACTTCCGGAGGCGGAGTTACGAGCAGCAGATCGCTTTCTCTCCTCTCCTCTCCTCTCCCGGATCAACTAGGAATACCAAAGGAGACCACCCGGACCGAAACAAGACAGGACTAGAATGACCACAGAAACCCAGTAAATCACCCGTGAGTACAAACACGCGTGGCTGGTGACAGAGAGGAGAGAGGGGCCTAAGGAGAGATTAAGTGACTGCTAACAGTTCGACAGTTTGTCAGTGGAGACACCACCTCCAGTCTGCTCCACCAACAAGGGGACAGCTGAAGGGAGGAAAGGACTCCCCAGAGACTCACCAAGTACAACTCTGAGTCTCCATTGCTACTACCCTCAGAATCTGGAGCAGCAACAGGGAGGGACACCAGGGCACAGAGATCTAACCGGGAAACTCAGGAGAAGACCTATACCTCGGTGGCATAGCTGAAGGGCTGTGAAAGTCTCTTTGCATAACCACTGGATTATCTCTGCCACACCCTGCTTTATCTCTTGGTCAAGAGTCATTGATTAAGCCAAGAAGCCTATTGATAGTTTAAAAGCCCTCAGGCTACCATAGCCTACAGGGGAAAAAAAAGGCTTTTACACCACTGAACTCCAACTCAGGGATTGAAAAAACTGTTAACTTATATAAAATGGTTAAAACAACAAGAAAAAATAATGGAGACTCGAACCAGGACAAGAATCCAGCTAAAAGTCCTCCAGAGGGCAAAGCACAAAACAACGAGTTCAACATCCAAACATTAGCTAAGGAAATAATAACAGGAGTGAGTAAAGAATTTGAAAAAATTGTAATCAGAACTGCAGGAACAACAAATGAGAATATGGAAGAAAATTCTAATAATCTCATGGTTATTAGAGAGCTGAAAGCTGAAATTGCTGAGCTAAGAAGGCAACTAGCTGAACAAGCTAAAACAGTATCAGAGCAGGGCAACAAAATAGATGAACTCCAGAAAGCAGTAGAGGGCAGAGAGAATAGAATCAATGAGGCTGAAGACAGAATTAGCAAGATTGAGGATGAATTAGAGACAACTAAAGAAGAAGTAAGAGATCTCAAAAAGAGATTAAGAGATGCTGAAAACAACAACAGAGTCCTATGGGATGACTTCAAAAGAAACAATATACGCATTATTGGCTTACCAGAGGAAGAAAGAGAAGGGGAGGAAGAAAGCGTTCTCCAGGCCATAATAGCTGAAAATTTCTCTAGTCTAGACAACACCAAAGACATAAAGATTCAAGAAGCCCAGAGGGTCCCAAACAGAATTAACCCAGACCTAAAGACACCAAGACATGTCATACTTAGATTGGAAAGGAATAAGGATAAAGAAAGGATCCTCAAGGCTGCAAGAGAAAAACAAAGAGTCACCTACAAAGGAAAACCCATAAGATTAGCAGCAGACTTCTCCATACAAACACTACAGGCCAGAAGAGAATGGCAAGATATCTATCGAGTGCTCAATGAGAAAGGCTTTCAGCCAAGAATACTATATCCTGCTAGATTGTCATTCAGACTAGATGGAAGCATCAAAACCTTCTCAGACAAGCAACAGTTGAAGGAAGCAACCATCACCAAGCCTGCCTTGAAAGAAGTTCTGAAAGGTTTCCTACAAACAACCAGACCACCACAAATAGAACATATATCAAAACACTCTAAAACTCTACAAGAATGGCGTTAAAATATCTTCAATCTTTGATATCAATAAATGTGAATGGCCTGAATTCACCTATTAAAAGACACAGAGTAGGAAGATGGATCAGAAAACACAACCCAACAATATGTTGTCTACAGGAAACTCACCTAACGCAACAAGACAAACACAGACTTAAAGTGAAAGGATGGAAAACTATCATTCAAGCCAATGGCCCACAAAAAAGGGCAGGAACAGCTATTCTCATATCTGACATGATAGACTTTAAAATACATAAGATTAAAAAAGATAGGAATGGACACTACTTAATGCTCAGAGGATCAGTCAATCAAGAGGACTTAACAATTATTAATATCTATGCACCCAATGAGAAGCCATCTAAATACATCAAACTTCTACTGAAAGAGCTACAGCAATATATTAACAGTAACACAATCATAGTAGGGGACTTCAACACCCCACTATCTCAACTTGACAGATCATCCAGGAAGAAAATCAGTAAAGACATAAGGGAGCTAAATGAAGAGATAGATAAACTACAACTATTGGACATTTTCAGAGTCATTCATCCCAAGAAACTGGAATACACATTTTACTCAAATCCACATGGATCATTCTCAAGGATAGACCATATGTTAGGCCACAAAGACAGCATCAGCCTATTCAAGAGCACTGAAATCATCCCAAGCATCTTCTCAGACCACAGTGGAATTAAACTAGTGCCAAAATGTGGAAGCTCAACAGTACACTTCTTAACAACTTCTGGGTCAAAGAGGAAATCAAGGAAGAAATCAAAATGTTTCGAGAGTTCAATGAAAATGAAGACACAAGCTATCAAAATATTTGGGACACAGCTAAAGCAGTCCTAAGAGGGAAGTTCATAGCTATACAAGCACACATTAGGAAACAAGAAAAGGCACAAATAAACAGCCTGATTGCACATCTTAAAGACCTAGAAGAAGAACATCAAAGGAACCCTAAAGCAACCAGAAGGAAAGAAATTACTAAAGTTAGGGCAGAAATAAATAACATTGAGAATAGGAAAACCATACAAAAGATCAATGAAAGTAAATGTTGGTTCTTCGAAAGAGTAAACAAAATCGACAAACCTTTAGCCAGACTCACAAAACAAAAAAAAGAGAAGACCCAAATAAATCGGATAGTAAATGAAAGAGGAGATATCACAACAGACACTGCAGAAATTCAACATATCATGCGAGGCTTCTATGAACAACTATATGCCACCAAGTTAGAGAACCTGGAAGAAATGAATGATTTCCTAGATACCTACCAACTTCCAAAACTAAGTAAAGAGGAAGTGGATAACATGAACAGGCCCATCACAGCTAATGAAATTGAAACAGTTATCAAAAATCTTCCCAAAAATAAAAGTCCTGGACCAGATGGTTTTACAAATGAATTCTACAAAACTTTCAAAGAAGAACTAATACCTCTACTTTTAAAAGTCTTCCAGAAGATTGAAGACACTGGAATACTCCCTGCCAGCTTCTATGAAGCCAACATCACCCTGATACCAAAAGCAGACAGGGACACAACCAAAAAAGAAAACTACAGACCAATATCTCTGATGAACATAGATGCGAAAATATTGAACAAAATTCTAGCCAACCGGATACAGCAGTATATCAAAAAGATTGTTCATCATGACCAAGTGGGGTTTATCCCAGGCATGCAAGGTTGGTTTAATATACGTAAATCAATCAATGTGATCCACCACATCAACAAAAGCAAGACCAAAAACCACATGGTCATATCAATAGATGCAGAGAAAGCCTTTGACAAAATACAACATCCCTTTATGATCAAAACACTACAAAAAATAGGAATAGATGGAAAATTCCTGAAGATAGTGGAGTCTATATATAGCAAACCTACAGCCAACATCATACTCAGTGGTGAAAAACTGGAAGCATTTCCCCTCAGATCAGGTACTAGACAGGGCTGCCCACTATCACCATTACTATTCAACATAGTGTTGGAAGTTCTTGCCATAGCAATCAGGCAGGAGCAAGGAATTAAAGGAATACAGATTGGAAGAGAAGAAGTCAAACTCTCCTTATTTGCAGATGACATGATAGTATACATGGAAAAACCTAAGGAATCTAGCAAGAAGCTTTTGGAAATCATCAGGCAATACAGTAATGTGTCAGGCTATAAAATTAACATTCAAAAGTCAGTGGCATTCCTCTATGCAAACACTAAGTTAGAAGAAATTGAAATCCAGAAATCAGTTCCTTTTTCTATAGCAACAAAAACAATAAAATATCTAGGAATAAACCTAACCAAAGAAGTGAAAGACTTGTATACTGAAAATTATGAGTCACTACTCAAAGAAATTGAAAAAGACACAAAGAAGTGGAAAGATATTCCATGCTCATGGGTTGGAAGAATTAACATCATCAAAATGAATATATTACCCAGAACCATCTACAAATTTAATGCTATCCCCATCAAGATCCCAAGCACATTTTTTAGGAGAATAGAACAAATGCTACAAATGTTTATCTGGAACCAGAAAAGACCTAGAATTGCCAAAACAATCTTGAGAAAAAAGAACAGAACCGGAGGCATCACACTGCCAGATCTCAAACTGTATTATAGGGCCATTGTCATCAAAACTGCTTGGTACTGGAACATGAACAGACACACTGACCAGTGGAATAGAATTGAGAGCCCAGAAATGAGGCCCCACACCTATGGACATCTAATCTTTGACAAAGGGGCCCAGACTATTACATGGGGAAAGCAGAGTCTCTTCAACAAATGGTGTTGGAAACAATGGGTTGAAACATGCAGAAGAATGAAGCTGAATCACTGTATTTCACCAAATACAAAAGTAAATTCCAAGTGGATCAAGGACTTGGATGTTAGACCAGAAACTATCAGATAGTTAGAGGAAAATATTGGAAGAACTTTTTTCCGCATAAATTTTAAAGACATTTTCAATGAAACGAATCCAATTACAAGGAAGACTAAGGCAAGTATAAACCTATGGGACTACATCAAATTAAAAAGCTTCTTCACAGCAAAAGAAACCACTACCCAAATCAAGAGACCCCTCACAGAATGGGAGAAGATCTTTACATGCCATACATCAGATAAGAGTTTAATAACCAACATATATAAAGAGCTTACCAGACTCAACAACAAGACAACAAATAACCCCATCCAAAAATGGGGGGAGGAATTGGACAGAATATTCACCACAGAAGAGATCCAAAAGGCCGAGAAACACATGAAAAAATGCTCCAAGTCTCTGATTGTCAGAGAAATGCAAATCAAGACAACAATGAGATATCACTTCACTCCTGTGAGAATGTCACACATCAGAAAAGGTAACAGCAGCAAATGCTGGAGAGGATGTGGGGTCAAAGGAACCCTCCTGCACTGCTGGTGGGAATGTCAATTGGTCCAACCTCTGTGGAGAACAGTCTGGAGAACTCTCAGAAGGCTAGAAATGGACCTACCCTATGACCCTGCAATTCCCCTCCTGGGGATATATCCTAAGGAACCCAACACATCCATCCAAAAAGATCTGTGTACACATATGTTCTTGGCAGCACAATTTGTAATAGCCAAAACCTGGAAGCAACCCAGGTGTCCAACAACAGATGAGTGGCTGAGCAAGTTGTGGTATATATACACAATGGAATACTACTCAGCTGTAAAAAATGATGACTTCACCGTTTTCAGCCGATCTTGGATGGACCTTGAAAAAATCATGTTGAGTGAAATAAGTCAGAAACAGAAGGATGAATATGGGATGATCTCACTCTCAGGCCGAAGTTGAAAAACAAGATTAGAAAAGAAAACACAAGTCGAACCTGAAATGGAATTGGAGTATTACACCAAAGTAAAAGACTCTGGGGTGGGTGGGTGGGTGGGGAGAATACAGGTCCATGAAAAATGATGAATGAAATAGTGGGGGTTGTATTGCTAAATGGGAATCTGGGGAATGTTATGCATGTAAAAAAAAAAAAAAAGTAGAAACGCAAAGCAGAAATTGACTGAGTTTGGAGTATGGCACCAAAGTAAGAAAGCAGAAGTATACTAGAGTTTGCAGTGAGTACCTCCCTAATACTTCCTCTCCACTTTTCCAAGCTTTGGGTCCATGATTGCTCAACAATTTGTTTGGCTTTGTATGTTAACTCTCTTTTCAGTCACCAGGTTCCAGGTGTCATCAGGATGCCGGCCAGACTTCCCTGGATTGAAGACACCACCAATGTGTCCTGGAGCTCAGCTTCCCCAGAGACCCATCCTACTAGGGAAAGAGAGAGGCAGACTGGGAGTATGGACCGACCAGTCAATGCCCATGTTCAGCGAGGAAGCAATTACAGAAGCCAGACCTTCTACCTTCTGCAACCCTCAATGACCCTGGGTCCATGCTCCCAGAGGGATAGAGAATGGGAAAGCTATCGGGGCAGGGGGTGGGATATGGAGATTGGGCGGTGGGAATTGTGTGGAGTTGTACCCCTCCTACCCTATGGTTTTGTTAATTAATCCTTTCTTAAATAAAAAAAAAAACAAAACTGGCCTCCAGGAGCGGTGGATTCATGGTGCAGGCACCGAGCCCAGCAATAACCCTGGAGGAGGAAAAAAAAAAAAAGGAACACTAACTAAAACCATAGGATAAGAGGGATGCAACTCCACACAGTTCTCACCACCAGAACTCCGTATCCCATCCCCTCCCCTGATAGCTTTCCTATTCTTTTTTTTTTTTAGTGTCATTATGGGGTGCAGAAGGTGGAAGGTCTAGCTTCTGTAATTGCTTCCCCGCTTCTTCTTCTTCTAGCATTTGCCCTTCTTCCGTAGCCAGTCAACAGCGTCAGGTTGAGCCTGATGTAAAGTTTCGAGACCTCCTTTGAATCTGGAGAGGTGGCAGTCGTTGACTATGTGGGTCATAGTCTGTCTGTAGCCGCAGGGGCAGTTCGGGTCGTCTCTGGCTCCCCAGCGATGGAACATAGCGGCACACCGGCCATGGCCTGTTCGATAGCGATTGAGGAGGGCCCAATCATAACGTGCTAGGTCAAAGCAGGGTTGACGCTTGCAGGGGTCTGTGATGGGGTGTTTGTTCTTTACCTCAGCTGACTTCCAACTCTGTTTCCAAGAGACTGGAACAGAGAAGTTCAGTGTAGGCGTAGGGGACCAGATTGGGTGACGAGACATCAAGCGTTGGACAGGGTGGGCGAAGATATCCGCGTATATTGGCAGGTCCGGTCGAGCGTAGAAGTGGGAAATGAACTTAGATGATGCCGCATCCCGACGAATATCTGGCGGGGCGATGTTGCTAAGAACCGGCAGCCATGGAACCGGGGTGGAACGGATGGTTCCAGAAATTATCCTCATGGAGGAATATAATTTGGAATCGACCAAGTGGATATGGGGGCTACGGAACCATACTGGGGCACAGTATTCTGCAGTGGAATAGCATAATGCTAGAGATGATGATCGTAGTGTGGAAGCGCTCGCGCCCCATGAGGAGCTGGCCAGTCTTGCAATGATGTGATTCCTCGTGCCCACCTTTGCTGCAGTTTTTATGAGATGTTTGTGAAATGACAGAGTGCGATCGAGAGTAACGCCAAGATAGACTGGCTGGGCTTCATGCCGGATTCTCGTATCGCCAAGCTGCACATTAAGCTCACGCGAGGCCGAGGCATGGTGTAGATGGAAAACAGATGATACCGTTTTTGCAGTGCTAGGGATTAGTCGCCATTTTTTACAGTAATCAGATATCAGAGACATGTCTTTCGTGAGTGTTTCCTCGAGGATGTCGAACTTGGATGCCTGAGTTGCACAGCAGATGTCATCGGCGTAGATGAACTTCCTTGAAGAAGTTTCTGGGAGGTCATTGATGTAAATATTAAATAGCGTAGGAGCCAGAACAGAGCCCTGGGAGAGGCCACTTGAGACAAGTCTCCTTCTGCTAGACTTGTCACCCAGATGCACCCAGAATCTTCTGTTTTGGAGAAGAAGCGATATAGTGTTGGCCACCCATGGAGGCAGGCATCTTGAGATCTTGACTAGGAGACCACGGTACCAGACCGTGTCATAGGCTGCTGTGAGATCAACAAAGACAGCACCCGTCTTTAAATTCTTCTGGAATCCATTTTCAATGTAAGTTGAGAGGGCCAGGGCTTGTTCGCAGGTAGATCTTCCTGGGCGGAAACCAGCTTGGGCGGGTGATAGGAATTTCTCTGTAAGGTGAGAAATACGTGACAGAAGCAGCCTCTCAAGGAGTTTGTAACACATGGAGAGGAGAGAAATTGGTCTATAGCTGGCGGCCAGTGTTGGGTCTTTCTTTGGTTTCAAAACCACTATTACCTTCGCATGACGCCAAACTTTGGGCATAGACTCAGATTCCAAGATGTGGGACAGGAATGAAGCAAGCCACTTCTTTGCCGTGGGGCCCAGGTTAAGAATGAGTTCTGGGGTGATGTTATCATAGCCAGCAGCCGTTCCCGGTTTAACCCTCTTCAAAGCGTCTTCCAGTTCAGACAGTATAAAGGGAGAGAGTTTTGGAGATGGACAAGATAACCGGAAGTGGGATGACCACTCATGGGAAATTTCTCTTTTCCAGACTGGGTCGATCATAGCACGTCCAACTTGAGTTAGGTGACTGGCCACTGAGTTTGGAGATACGGGAGGATGGGAGACGGGAGGGGGTTGGCTACCGGCACCCAGTCTGTGAAGAAGCTTCCAGGCCTTCCTACTTGAGTGGGTGAAGTTCAGACTTTCCGTGAGTTGTTGCCAGCGGGCTTGGCGTGCAGCATCCAGGGAGGCAATGAGATGGTCAGCCACATCTGGGTTGCCCGACTCATCATACTGCTTTAGTAGTTGCTCGCATTCAGCATCAAGACAAGGCATATAGTTAGCACGTCTCCCACGAGGAATGGCTTGGGAAGCTGCTTTGAAGATGGCTTGGCGAAAGCGCCTGTAGGAATCTTCAGAGGAGATAGAGTTAATTGGAATTGCAGGAATAGATTTGTTGGTAAGATCACTGAACAGACGCCAGTTTGCTTTCCGAAAGTTCCATCTTAGTTTCTCCGAGCACAGAATCAGTGGGAGCTGGAGACCAATGTGGATGATAGCTGGATGGTGATGACTGTGCGGGAAGATCTTGAGAACTTGTCTCGTAGCGGGAAAGGCTTGGCCATTGACTGTGCTAATCCAGCACAGGTCGGGTGACGAGTCTTTATTCCATCTAGTACTGTGAAAAGAGCCTGGCTGTTTGGGATCATATAATAGGGAGAGGTCATTCGCTGAAGCCCAGTCGGCTAAGATAGAGCCGTCAGCACGAGTGGAGGAATATCCCCATTCTTGGTGATGACTATTAAAGTCTCCAACGTAAACGGCTGGGTGGACCTCATTATCCCATGAGGCACTGGGAGGCTTATATACGTTGACGAGCTGAATAGTTCCAATAGTAATGGAGTTGTAGAAGAGGCCGTATGGTAAACGTCCGCAAGACACCATTTGGCGTAGATGGCTCGGCCGTGTTTAGGATGGAGATTATAGCATATTAAATAGAATCCACTGATGGTGAATCGAGCAGCTTCATCGACTGTTATATGTGTTTCTTGTAGGCAGATAACATCTGCCTGATGCTGTATCGCCAATTGACCAATAAGAACACGTTTGGCAAAGGACAGCCCCTCAATATTAAGTTGGAGGACTCGAAGAGCAGGACCAACAGCTTGAAAGCTGGCAGGAGCTGTTGTTGCTGGCTTTGAAAGTGACTGGGATCCATGTGGATTCAGTCGGCTAGGAAAGATCGTCAGTTTCCCCAATGAATGGGTACTCACGAGATGCACCACGGGAAGGTCAATCCCCGCTGAACATGGGCATTGGCAGGTCGATCCATACTCCCAGTCTGTCTCTCTCTTTCCCTGGTGGGACGGGGCTCTGAGGAAGTGGGGCTCCAGGACACATTGGTGGGGTTGGCTGTCCAGGGAAGTCAGGTTGGCATCATGGTACAGTCTGGATCCTGGTGGCTGAAAAAAGAGTTAACATATAGAGCCAAACAAATAGTTGACTAATCATGAACCTAAATGCTGCATGGACTCTTTGGAACATAACTAAAATAGGACTTCTATTTAAAATAGGACTACAAAACAGTGGTCTGTCTTATAACATGGCATCATGACACCATTCATGGGGCTCTCTGGGTGCTGTCCATGGTGCTCCCAGGTGGTGCTGGCCCTCCAACTCAAGGCCTCTTCCACAACAAAGTGTTTGCTTTATGGGTGCACTATCTCCTGGCTCCATGAAACACTTAAGATTACCAACATTTAAAGAATAATAATAAAACTAACAAAATTACACTGCATTGTAATTTAATCCTTAATAAGGATTAATGATCATTTTATGAAGTTAACTTTTATTTACTTATTTACTTACTTATTACTGAGAGGGAGAGTGAGCATCACTCTGACACATGCAATACTAGGGTAGAACTCGGGACTTCACACTTGGAAGTCCAACGTCTTATCCACTACGTCCTCTGGCTACTATTTCATGAGAATTCTGTCTTGGTATTGTTTGTGTGTGCTCTAAGTTGTAATGTATAATGTGTTTTATTTCAAGCCATATTAACACGTGGAATAAAAATAATCAGTCTTTCCAGTCTTTGACTCCAAGTAACTCAAGTTTGCTTGGCTGGGAAAGTGCTATGATCTTTACTGCAAAAGCCCAATATTAGTTTTTAGTAGCAGACATGCTGATAGCAGGAAGAAGTTGTGTGTGCTTTTGAGAGCTTTTGGGAAGGATTCTGTCTCCATTCCACTGATCTGGAGCTTTCAGGTAGCAGAGGCCATCAGCAGAGGTCCTCCCGGTAGTTTCTTCTCTGTGATTCACATTGTGACTTGAATAGTTACTCCCTTTAGGGTTGGGTCAAACTCAGATGCTTCATCTGGAGGTGTTTTTTTTTTTTTTTTACAAGGCATCATGCCTTTGGATTTTCATGGATGAGATAATAAAGCTGTCAAAATATCAGATGGAAAAAAAATATACCCAGGCCACACAGAGCTGTCAATTGTGCTTGTTTGGTGAGACAAAAAGGTGCCATTGAGGTATTAGGAGTAGTTGATGGTGACATGAAAATAAAACTCAGGTGTGGGTTTCACATGAGAAAGTCTGGGCTGCCTGACAGGAGTGATAGCTTTCTTGGGGTTTAAATTGAATTTACGTTCAAGATTTTATTATAAATATCAGAAGCCTTTTTGCCCTTGAGCCCTTCAACTCTGAAGAAAGCCTACATCTTCATTGCAGAGAGACTGATTTATCTTCAAAGGTTAGGAAGTGTTTTTTTTTTTTTTTTAATTTCTTTACTGGGGAATATAAAACATTAGTTTTATATCCGACAGTAAATGCCATAGTTTGTATAGATCTTCTCCTGAGTTTCCTGGTTATTTCTCTGTTCTCTGGTGTCAGCACAGGGCCTCCCCCCTACTGCTGCAGCTTCGGAGGGCAGTAGCAATGGAGACTCACAGTTGCATTTGGTGAGTCTCAGGGGAGTCCTCTCCTCACTTCAGTCATCTTTTTGTTGGTGAAACAGACTGGAGGTGGTGTCTCAACTAGTAAACTGCCAGACTGTTACCACTTAATTAAGTGACTGTTAGTCACTTAATCTTTCCCTAGGCTCCTCCCTGTCCATGAGCCACACGTATTTGCACTCTTTGGTGATTTGATGGGTTCCTGAAGTCCTTCGAGTCCTGTCTTGTTGTGGCCACAGGTGGTGTCCTTTGGTATTCCTAATTGACCCCGGAGAGGAGAGGAGGAAAACACAGCTGCTGCTGCTCCATAGCCCCTCCTCTGGAAGTCTCTCTCTCTCTTTTAAACTATAAAGTATTCTAAGGTCTTAACAGAGACCACAGGAAAAGTTTGGCTTCCTTGCTGAGGAACTACTGTGCCCTGGTTGTGTTAGACCCACAAGAAAACTTCTTGGATTTTTTTCTTCTGGTTATTATGCTAAATAAAACGTGTAATTGAAAATGTAAATAAATTATGTACTGTTGTCTTTCCCCAGGTAAGAGGAAGGTTCCCTCTTATTTACCTTTACACTATTCATTAGTGGGGCCTCTGGAGGACCTGGCTATTTCCTTTGATATACATTATTGTACTTAGCAGGAAAACCTGTGGCCAGAGCCAGCTGGATCTGGGCCTGGGCCTAAGATGCCCATCAGAATTTGAAGGAGAAGAAAAACCTGTGGTCAGAAGCCGAAGAGAGTGATAGCCTAATGGTAGAGACTTGCCTTAGCAAGCTGGAGCTCCACAAGTCCAAAAACCGTCGAGTAAGATGCAGCATTTCTTATTGCAACTATTTTAAACACATATATAAATTGTATAGTGAACTTTTAAAAGCCAAGTTATAATCTCATTGTGTGTAACTTACAACCAAATTCACTTTAAATCTCTCCCCCAACCCCCCCAAAAAAGCCATGCTGAGAAATCAGATACAATAATAAAAGAAAAAAAAGAGGGGCTGGGTGGTGGCAGACCTGGTAGAGCGCACACGTTACAATGGGCAAGGATGCAGGTGCGAGCCCCAGGTCCCCACCTGCAGCGGGGAAAGCTTCACAAGTGGTGAAGCAGGGTTGCAGGTGTCTCTCTGTCTCTCACCCTCTCTATCCCTCCCTTTCCTCTCAATTTCTGACTGTCTCTATCCAATAAATAAAGATAATTTAAAAAAATTAAAAAAAAAGAGAGAAAACTGAGTTCCTCCCTTTAAAAAAAAATTCTTTATTGGGGTATTTATGGTTTACAGTTGACAGTAAAATACAATAGTTTGTACATGCATAACATTTCCACATAACAATACAACCCCCTCTATGTCCTCTCCTTCCTCCCTTTTTTTAAAAAATTTTTTTATTTAAGAAAGGATTAATCAACAAAACCATAGGGTAGGAGGGGTACAACTCCACACAATTCCCACCACCCAATCTTCATATCCCACCCCCTCCCCTGATAGCCTTTCCATTCTCTATCCCTATGGGAGCATGGACCCAGGGTCATTGAGGGTTGCAGAAGGTAGAAGGTCTGGCTTCTGTAATTGCTTCCCCGCTGAACATGGGCGTTGACTGGTCAGTCCATACTCCCAGTCTGCCTCTCTCTTTCCCTAGTAGGGTGTATCTCTGGGGAAGCTGAGCTCCAGAACACATTGGTGGGGCCTTCAATCCAGGGAAGCCTGGCCAGCATCCTGATGGCATCTGGAACCTGGTGATTGAAAAGAGAGTTAACATACGAAGCCAAACAAATTGTTGAGCAATCATGGACCCAAAGCTTGGAGTAGTGGAGAGGAAGTGTTAGGGAGGTACTCACTGCAAACTCTAGTGTACTTCTGCTTTCAGGTATATATTTTGCAGTAGTTTATGGATAGGTGTGAACATAAGCTCTCTCTCACAGAAACTGGTGTATATCTAGGTTTTGGGACTTTGTTAGAAAGTGAACCACCTGAGATGAAATTAGAGTGTACTATAAAAGGAAAGGTCTCACCCGAGTAATGAAGCTAAAGGGTTGTCATTCTACATGTGAAGTCTCTGGACACAGTCTGAGCTGAAGCATGTTGAGGTGGCAATCGTTGCGTTGGTTAGGTTGTGATCGGCGGATGCAATATTATTTGATATGGATTGGGAGAGGCATACGGGAAAGTGGGCCCTATCCAAGGGTTCCAGGACTGGGGGAAGTAGGGGCTCTATAGTGGAGATGTGAGGTTCCTGCTGTCTTAGGGTTCAAAAAGACAATCGATAGTTAATGTTATCATCACATTATTTGGTAATTGGGTTAACTTTGAAAAGTCCTTTTGTTAGGGTTTGCTGTACAGTACCCAGTATCTTGTATATAGCTGTGCTATTGGATGCTTCTTCCTCCCTTTCTTTTCTTTTTCTTTTTTCTTTTTATTTCGCTTAAATCTTTATTTATTTATTGGATAGAGACAACCAGAAGTTGCGAGGGAAGGGAGTGATAGAGAGGGAGAGAGACAGAGAAACACTTGCAGCACTGCTTCACCACTCATGAAGCTTTCACCCTGCAGGTGGGGACTGGGGACTTGAACCTGGGTCCTTGGGCACTGTAACATGTACACTCTACCAGGTGTGCCACCACCTGGCCCCTCTGTTTCTTTTTTATTGCTGGGGCACTGTGAGCTGACTTTGGGTCATACGTATGGCAAAGCAGTGTACTATCCAAGTGAGCTGTTTTTGCCTGCTGGCATTTTCTTAAAAACTGAAAAACTGGGCCAGGAAGATATGTCAGTATTAGAGCACAGGACTTGCATGCCTGGGACTGTTAGAGACCTCAGGTTCAATTCCTAGCACCACCACATACCAGAGCTGTACAGTGCTCTGGGCTTTCTCCGTCTCATTAAAATTAATTAACAACAACATCAGGGCCAGGCGGTGGTGCACCTGGTTACACACTCACATTACAGTGAGTAAGGACCAGAGTTCAAGCCCCCAGTCCCCACCTGCGGGGGAAAGCTTCACAAGTGGTGAAGCAGGGCTGCAGGTGTCTCTCTCCCTCTCTATTTCCCCCTCCCCTCTCCATTTCTCTTTGTCTCTATCCAATAATAAATACATATCTTTGAAAAATAAAAAAAATTAATTAACAACAGCAACAACAGCAGAAAACAACTATTCCTTCTCCCCAACCATTGAGTTTGGTCAACTTGCTTTACATTATCTCCTTCAGGAGAAAGGCTGTCAACAATATTCGGTGATGACTAAGAGCTCTTGTAGTTTCTGTAGAACACATTGCCATTCCCATCAAGAGATCTTGTTTCTGTAATGAGGCCTCTTCCCACTTCAGGCAGGCAGGCAGGAAGGAGGATCTATAAAGTGCTCCAGAGCATTGGCGCTCAAAGTGTAGGCCTTGGGAGAGCACTGGTGACATGACTTGGCAGCTTGTTGGAGCTGCAGAATCTCAGGCCTCAGCAGACCTAGGCTGCAGCTGAACTCTGGGTGATCTGTGGTACATGAACACTTGAAAAGCACTGTCCTTGCCTGAATCCCTTGAGGTCCCAGAGTTAACAGGCACTGCCTTGTCAGTATAAAAGTTTGAGGTTCCTCAAAGTATTCTACTGCAAGAACTGGGACAATGGATTAGTGGATAGAGTGCAGGACTGCAGTGGTAGAATTCTGGACTTATAAACTTGAGGTTGTGAGTTTGATCCCTGGCATTGTATAAGCCAGAATGATGCGCTAGTTCTCTGTCTGTCTCTATCTCTATGTCTCTCTCTTTTATGAAACAAAATACAACTTACAGCAAAAGGGAGAGCTGATTAAATTTTTGCTGTAAAGGAGAACAGAAATGGAACAGGATCTCATTAGGGTAGTGGGATCAAGAGATCTTAATTTTTTTTTTTTTTAGCATAAGAATTAGCAACATGAGTGTGGCCTATGGGAGAAATACTGAAGGAGCATATGTGTGAATTAGAGAAGAAAAGAGAATGGCAGAGCAATTGAATAGGATGAACGGGAAATGCACAAAGGGCATTCACTGTCTTAACAGAGAAGACAGGGAACAGGTTTGGGGTGGAGTAGGTAAAGGTGATGGAGTCTCAGGAGGTTTCTGCTATTCTCAGTGAAGTCAGACACAAAGCTAATGGGCTGGAGGAGAAGGTGGTGGGGCTTAGTGATTGGAGCTGGTATGAAATAGATAAAGAAAAGAAAGGGAGCACACATGAACCAGGAAATGAAATGTTGACTGCTAGCTCATGCATATTTAAGCTCTATTGAGGTTTGTGGTCATGAACTGTCAACTGAGACACATCTGTACAGCTGCTTTTTTTTTTTTCTCTTTAGCTCGATTGCTCAGGAAGCAGTGGAACAGACATGAAAAGACAGACATTTCGTTATACTCCGGAGGATTATGGTTTAGAAGGGGAAATGGCATTAGATCAGTAATTCCTTGTTTAATTTCAAAATGATGATTGCTGCATTGGAAAATACAGAAAGGGCACATGGAATAATGGTGTTTGATCTTGCCTAAGAGCCTGACACTAGCCCTCTTTTTATTTTTTAATTTTTTTTAGGGTCTATGGTACAACATCAAAGAGCATGGATTTATTTTGGTCTGTAACATATTTTATTTTATTTTTAAGGTTGAAAGATTTTTTTTTTTATTTATAAAAAGGAAACAGTGACAAAACCATAGGATAAAAGGGGTACAACTTCACACAATTCCCACCACCAGAACTCTGTATCCCATCCCTTCCCCTGATAGCTTTCCTATTCTTTATCCCTCTGGGAGTATGGACCCAAGGTCATTGTGGGATGCAGAAGGTGGAAGGTCTGGCTTCTGTAATTGCTTCCCTGCTGAACATGGGCGTTGGCAGGTTGATCCATACTTCCAGCCTGTGTTTATCATTCCCTAGTGGGGAAGGGCTCTGGGGAAGCGGAGTTCCAAGACACATTGGTGGGGCTATCTGTCCAGGGAAGTCTGGTCGCATCCTGCTAGCATCTGGAATCTGGTGGCTGAAAAGAGAGTTAACATACAAAGCCAAACAAATTGTTGATTAATCATGGACCTAAAGGCTGGAATAGTGCAGATGAAGTGTTAGGGGGTCCTTTGTTTTTTAGATAGCTAATAGGCATATTTTAGTTATATTTCAAAGGGCCTGTAGCTATACTAGTGTTTTGTTTTTTTTTGCCTGAGCCTGAAATCTGATATGTAGGTGGATCCAAGTTATTGTCTAGGGAGATGATGTCATGGCTGGAAAAAGGACCAGAATGCTGGATCAGGGAAAAGAGTAGCTCCCTAATATGGGAAAGGGATATAAATATTGTTAACTGTAAACCCCATCGAGTTGATGTGATCTGGGGCCCATAATTAGCTTAGGAGCCTTTGTGACCTCTGCTTCCCTGTAGATCTGAGCTCACATTCTGTGGTCATGAGTAGGAACATTACAGGCTACCCCAATATCGACCCATCTTTCTCAGGTGTATCATAGAGTATGTTGTCCATCCTTCCTTCGGAGGATGGAACATTGTATACCATTGTTGATCCAAGTTGAGGGCAGGGTCCTATGGGGGCCCACAAAGGGGTCTATTTTGTTGTTCCTAATAGAAATGACAGGTAACAATGGAGAGAAGGATTTATTCGAGTTCTAGGCACAACTAGCCCTCTTTTTAAAAAAGACTTATTTATTTCAGGGGGCTGGTTGAGCTCATTTGTTACCATGCACAAGGACTTGAGTTTGAGCTCCTGTTCCCCACCTAACAGGAAGAAAACTTCACAAGCAATGAAACAGGTCTGCAGCTGTCTTACTTTTCTCTCTTCCCATCACTCTCCTCCTCTCTCTCTCTCTCTTTTTATTATTATTTATTTTTCCTTTTGTTGCCTTTGTTGTTTTATTGTTGTGGTTACTATTGTTGTTGTTGATGATGTCGCCGTTGTTGGATAGGACAGAGAGAAATGGAGAGAAGAGGCAAAGAGAAACATAGACACCTGCAGACCTGCTTCACTGCCTGTGAAGCGACTTCCCTGCAGGTGGGAGTCGGGGGCTCGAACCGGGATCCTTACGCCAGTCCTTGCACTTCGCACCACGTGCACTTAACTCACTGCACTACTGCCCGACTCCCCTCCTCTTTTTTTAAAGATTTTATTTATTTATTAATGAGAATGATAGGAGGAGAGTGAGAAAGAACCTGACATCACTCTGGTACATGTGCTTCTGGGGATTGAACTTGGGACCTCCTGCTTGAGAGTCCAGGGCTTTATCCACTGCAGCATCTCCTGGATCACTCTATCTCCTTCTCTTCTCTTAATTTCTCTGTGTCCTAGCAAATAAAATAGAAAAAAAAAAAAAGACTTCCTGGAGTGTTGAATGCATAGTGGTCACATTGAAAGAAGTCCATCAAGAAACTTGTGGCAATAACCCCATCATCCTAGGTCCTAGTCAAGGAATCCTGGGATTCCCACACAGATATGATGGGCCTAGAATTCTAACAGATCCCTCTCTCCACCATCATTGGTCATCTCCATCAGGAACAACATTATAAACCTTCCTGTGGACCTTTCCTCAATGTAGAACAACAGTGGTGGAAACTACCCCACTTTGCAAAGGGAGGCTGGGTAAATATTCTCTGTCACTCGAGGAAGACTGGTCCTGAAATGAGTGCAGCCTAGAATGTTCCTAGCTATGACCTAGGAATGCACGAGTTCAGACCGATAGAGATGGAGAGGTTGTGCAGCCTCCTGTGCTAAATAGGAATAGACATGTGCCCTTGGTCAGATTGATGGGATTTACAGTTAGTGATATATATGTTACCTCCAGGGTTATTTCTGGGGCTCAGTGCCTGCACTACGAATCCACTGTTCCTGGAGGCCATTTTTCCCATTTTGTTGCCCTTGTTGTTATTATTATTGTTACTGTTGTTATTGCTGTTGTTGTTGGATAGGACAGAGAAATTGAGAGAGGAGGGGAAGACAAAGAGGGGGAGAGACACCTGCAGATCTGCTTCACTGCTTGTGAAGTAACCTCCCTGCAGGTGGGGAGCCGGGGATCCTTGAACCAGGATCCTCATGCTGGACTTGGTGCTTCGTGCCATGTGCGCTTAACATGCTGCGCTACTGCATGGCCCCCTAGTTAGCAGTATTTATCTATTTTTCCCATATTTGGGAGCTACTTTCTTCCCTGATCCAGCTTTCTAGTCCTATTTCCAACTCTGACACTATCTTCATAAATAATACTTTGAGCCCACCTGCATGTTAGCTATTGGGCACAGGCAAAATTTAGCAAAGTCATGGGCCCCTTGGAATATACCTAAAATTGACTTTCTAGCTTCTTCTAACATGAAGACCCCAAGTCTCATCTATGTTCTTACCTTTAGGTTTCTGCTTACTAAACAATTTGTTCTGCTTCATATCTTAATGCTTTTCAGTCAGCAAGTTGCAGATGCTACCATGACACCAGCCTGACTTACATGGACAGATGACCTCACCAATATGTCTTGGAACCCTACCTCCCTAGAGCCCTGCCCTACTAGGGAAAGATAGAAACAGGTCATATGAATCAACCTGTCAACACCCATGTCCAGTGGAGAAGCAATTATAGAAGCCAGCCCTCCCACCTTCTGCACCCCATGAAGATCTTTGGTCCATACTCCCAGAGGGATAAAGAATAGGGAAGCTTCTAATGGAGAAGATTTGGTACTCTGGTGGTGGGAATTGTACCCCTCTTATCCCACAGTCTTTTTGATTATTATTAAATCACCAA
Source organism: Erinaceus europaeus (assembly GCF_950295315.1). Classification (NCBI taxonomy): domain Eukaryota; kingdom Metazoa; phylum Chordata; class Mammalia; order Eulipotyphla; family Erinaceidae; genus Erinaceus; species Erinaceus europaeus. The sequence continues at coordinate 131,903,646 of NC_080164.1, read as the reverse complement.
TGGAAAAATTGTGGCAATAAAAATGTTATTTCTTTTACATGAAATATTTGGAGAGAGATGCACACGAGAGAGGGGAGGAGGGAGAATGGAAGAGGAGAGAGAGAAAGAAAAGCTAGAACACCACTCAGATATGAGTTAGATGCTGTGCTGATGATTGAACCAGAGGCCTCAGGCATGAAAGTATTGTATAACCACTATGCTGTCTCCCTGGTCCTGACACAGGCCCTATATATGTGAAATGAGGTCCTGGAAAAGAGTTCCATCCTTCCATTTTGCTGGTTTGAATTATAAACAGTGTGGGACAATAGAAGCATGGCAGTGAGATACGCTGTTAATTATGTGTTTCTCAGTGGTTTCGCTGAATAATAATGTCATCTAAGCTGTAAGCCAACCAGGAAAACTGAAATTGGCCAGGATTCAAGAGTCATCTGTGTGGACCTAACAATGTGGGAATGATGATTGAAGAACAAAAACAGCATGTATAAAATCAATGAAGTTGTATCTTTTCTTTCTCATTCCATTCCCTTTTTTTAAAGATTCCTTGTGAGGGAAGAAAGAGACTGTCCTTCTGCAGCCTACTGAGAGGAGATGGTGGTTATTGTTAGTATGGCAGAATTGAGATGATTTTCACAGTGAAGAGAAAGACTTTACTTCTCAACTTAGACTTGTCAAGACCCTCTAAAAATGGCTTGATTTGGAGAAACTTGTAGAACTAGTGCCTTGGAAGAAATTGTAGCACACTCTTGAATTTTGTAAGCTAAAGCCTATAAAGTCTAGTCGCTGCTCTTTGAAACACTGCTTCCTGAGATGAGTGGCTATAGAGGTTCTTGCTCTGTCACTGGAGGTGATTAAGGCAGGGAATATGTTGCAGAAACAGTGGAGTAGCATTCACAAGGGGCAGTAAGAGGTGTCAGTGCCTCCCACTCACCACCACTCTACATTGCAGATTATTGTCTGTGCATATACCTTGGATACATGCATCTATACATACACTTATACATACATCTATACAGGTACTCATACATATATCTATAGCTCCCACATATAGTTTCCTTTGTTCCTCTATGGATTTGTGTCTTTCCCCTTCTGTCTTCCAATTCAGAGTGGGAAGTCCTAAAGATAGAATAGTTATTTACTGAACCAGAAGTGACTTTCAAAATACTTAAAGTGCTGAGGAGACAGCACAGTGTTGGTGCACCAGACTTGCATGCCTGAGGTTGTGCTTCAATCCCAGGTTTCACCACATGCCAGAACTGGTCTGGCCTGTTTTCCTTTTTCCTCTCTGTCTCTCTCTGTGTCTCTGTGACTCTGTCTCTCTATCTCTCTCACACACATACACACATACACCCCTACATGTGTGAAAGAAATGAAACCCTTGAGGCCTGGGCCATGGTGCAGTGAATAGGATGCTAAACTTGGAAGGTTTAGCACAAGGTCCCGAGTTCAATTCCCTGTATCCCATGTGCGAGAGTGATGTTATGGCTCTCTCTCCCTTACCCTCTGTATCTAGTGTTAATAAGTAAGTAAAATCTTTTATACAAACCAAACTCTTGAACTGGCTGGCAAAGCTGCTATCAAGGTTGTGTCTCCTCCCACGGCCTCTCCTCACCTTTCCCTGTCCTTAGAAGCCTTCACCTTCTGCCTCCCAGGGTGGAAAGTTGTTGTATATGTGCATTTCATGCTTCTGCCAGTTTTTGCAGCCTGAGCCCTGAGCTCAGCTGCATACCTGTTCCTGGGCTTTGCCTGGATATCAAAGGCTCAGCTGCTCAGGACCTGGAGAGCAGCAGGCACTATCAAAGGGAGTGGATGGGATCAGCCAGACCTGATATCAAAGGGCAGTCTGACTTCTCATGATCCTGACGGGGCCTCTCATATAACAGCTCCCCACCCCAGACTCCACAGAGGCTTAGAGGGCTGGAAGTTGACATCACTTCCTGGTTTGTGAATTGAGGAAGTGGAGTCAAATTCATACTGTCAGAACACAGAGGATTCAACCACGTGTCCTCCCATCTAGAGACCACAGACTCAAGTCCTATGAAAAGTGTTCTGGGCCCCAATTTTGACTTAACTGGCTTGCTATCTAAGATCCCAGGGAATTGTACTGGCCTGGGCTGAGAATCACCCACTTGCTGCTGGAAGGGATGGGTTTGGTTGTTATGGTGTGTGGACCCAGTTCTGGCATTATGTGTGAGAGAGATTCCCAGGCCTTTGTTTTAGTCTTTGGGCTCCACTGGGCACATCTGTAAGTAAGTTTGTTGGTAAAGTAACAGCACAAGTCACACTGACCCCCTTCTCCAGAGTGTGTGTGTTTCCATAAGAGATGTTTTACTGTATGTTGATTTCAGAAATCAAAGGAACTTTCTTTTGAAGTCTGTTCACATATATTGATCTTTTCACTTTATCACTCCCAGAATAGGATCTGAAGGGATCTTAATGCACACACAGTATTTGAAGGTGGATAGTAGAGGATTGTTTAAGATATGTTACAAACACATGGAGTCATGGAAAACTTTTAACAGGTTGATTGGAAGTAGTGAGGTTTTTTTCCTCCTTTACTGCGAGTTTTCCTTTTCATTAGTTTGTTTTTATGGGGTCAGGGAGATGTACCCAGGGCTATACACGCACGATTTTACCCAGAGATCTTTGTGACCCAACTTAAAAAAATTATATGATTCCCCCAATAAAGGAAAGAAAAAATTCTATGTACTGGTCTGGGGGTACAGCACAACAGTTATGTAAAGAGTCTTTCATGCCTGAGGCACCAAAGGTCCCAGGTTAAATCCATAGCACCACCATAAGCCAGAGCTGAGCAGTGCTCTGATAAAAATAATAAGTAAACAAATTAAAATAAATAAAATGTTAAAAAAGGAAAAGCTATCTTTAAAAAAATTACATGTATTTAAGAGTGTGGGAAAGACATCACTGGCTCCCCTAGTACCATGCACTGTGGCTCAAACCCAGGGAGTATGTTGGTTGACATATCAAGGAGTGATATGGGGAGAGTTTCACTGGATCAAAAGCAGGGCCATAGAACCCCAGAGCCTTCACCCAATGATGCACTTTCCCTAGCACTAGCTGACATCTCTATTATCTGCACATCTCATTTCCCTGGCCTTGTTCTTTATTATTGCAATTGTGCTTCTTCAGCTTATTGGTATGTGACCTTAGAAAAACTCAAATTTAGACTTTGACCAGAAGAAAAATAAGACCTGTATTAGGTGTTTATTCCCAGTACCAGGAAGCTAAGATACTATGCCAGGGCAGGCCTGGATCACATGCCCACATTCCTACTGCCAGGACCATTCATAACCAACAAACCAAAAGCCATACTTTTCAGTGCTCTGGGCATGAATAGATCAACCATGTAAATAGTCCTTAAACCAATGGAGCTGTCTCAAAGGACAAGACAATGTCATAGTCTGTAGCGAAGACTTCTCTGAATACCATGGATTGGGATTGGAGGCATTCTGTTTTGGGCCAATGATTTTTTTTTTTTTTTTTTTTGCCTCCAGGGTTATTGCTGGGGCTCAGTGCCTGCACTATGAATACACTCCTCCTGGAGGCCATTTTTTTCCCATTTTGTTGCCCTTGTTGTTATTGTTGCCATCATTTTTGTATTTGGATAGGACAGAGAGAAATTGAGAGAGGAGGGGAAACAGAGAGCGAGAAAGATAGACCTGCTTCACCGCTTGTGAAGAGACCCTGCAGGTAGGGATTCGGGGGCTCGAACTGGGATTCTTGACAGTCCTTGCACTTGGTGCCATGTGCGCTTAACCTATTGCCTACCACCTGACTCCCTTGGGTCAATGATTTTTGGGAAGGTAGGATTTTTTTTTAAGATTTAAAAATATATATTTATTTATTTATTCCCTTTTGTTGCCCTTGTTTTTTTATTTTTTAAAAAATATTTATTTCCTTTTATTGCTGTTGTTGTTTTATTGTTGTTGTTATTGATGTCATCATTGTTGGATAGGACAGAGAGAAATGGAGAGAGGAGGGGAAGACAGAGGGGGAGAGAAAGATAGACTCCTGTAGACCTGCTTCACTGCCGGTGAAGTGACCTCCCCTGCAGGTGGGGAGCTGGGGGCTCCCAATGATTTTTATGCCAGTCCTTGTGCTTCGTGCCACCTGTGCTGAACCCGCTGCGCTACCGCCCAACTCCCTGCCCTTGTTGTTTTATTGTTGTAGTTATTATTGTTGTTGTTATTGATGTTGTCGTTGTTGGATAGGACAGAGAGAAATGGAAAGAGGAGGGGAAGACAGGGGGAGAAAAAGATAGATAACTGCAGACCTGCTTCACCATTTGTAAAGCGACTCCCCTGAAGGTGGGGAGCCGGGGGCTTGAACTGGGATTCTTAATGTCAGTCCTTGCGCTTTGTGCCACCTGCATTTAACCTGAGTCCCTGGGTCAATGATTTTTATGACATCTTGGGATTCACTTTATTGACCCAAGACCAGGATTTTAGCCTTTTGGTAAAATCAGTCGAATTTCCAATAGATATCATTTTCTCCCGAGTATTTGACATTTGAGGAAAAATTATTGGGATAGTCATGAAGATTAAAGATGACATGGAACATAGCTGTCTTTGGACTTATAATCAAGGATTAAATTACAGGAACAAAAGAAGTCAAACTCTTTTTTTTGTCAGTGATTTAATTAGAATTGACAAGATTTGGGGATAAGCGTGGTACAATTCCATACAATTCCCACCACCAGAGTTCTGTATCCTATCCCCTTCATTGAAAGTTTCCCTGTTTTTTTTCTTTATTGGGGGGGAATTAATGGTTTACAGTCAACAGTAGTTTGTACATGTGTAACATTTATCAGTTTTCCACATAACAGTTCAGCCCCCTCTAAGTCCCCCTCTGCTGTCATGTTCTAGGACCTAAACCCTCCCGCCCACCCCAGTGTCTTTTACTTTGGTGCAATACACCAAACCCATTCCAAGTTCTGCTTTGTGTTTTCTTATTTTCAACTTCTTTTTTACTATTAGTGATTTAATAGTGATCGACAAGATTGTAGGATAAGAGAGGTACAATTCATACAATTCCCACCACCAGAGTGTCGTATCCCACCCCCTCCACTGTAAGCTTCCTTATTCTTTATCTCTCTGGGAGTATGGACCAAAGATATTCATGGGGTGCAGAAGGTGGGAGGGCTGGCTCTGTAATTTCTTCTTCACTGGACATTGGTATTAATAGGTCAATCCATACCCCCAGCCTGTTTCTATCTTTCCCTAGAAGGGTAGGGCTCTGGGGAGGTGGGGTTCTAGGACACATTGGTGAGATTGTCTGCCCAGGGAAGTCAAGTTGGTGTCATCTGGAACTTGCTGACTGAAAAGTGTTAAGATATGAAGCAGAACAAATTGTCTAGTAAGCAGGAACCTAATGGTAAGAATACAGCAGGTGAAATTTGGTGTCTTTATATTAGAAGAAGCTAGGAAATCTATTTTAGTTATATTCCAAGGGGCCCATAATTTTAGTAATTTTTGCCTGACCCTGACAGCTAACATGCAGATAGGCTAAGAGTATTGTCTGGAAAGATGGCATCAGAGTTGAAAATAGGACTAGAAAGCTGGATAGGACAGAAAGAAGTTCCCACTTATGGGAAAAGTATATAAATACCATTAACTGTAAATTATATCAGTCTGACCTAGGGCCCATTTCTATTCCTGTTTAGCACGGGAGCCTGTAAATCCTTTGCATCCCTGTTGGTCTGAACTCGCATTCCATGGTCATAGCAAGGAACATTCTATGCTGCACTCATTTCGGGACCCATCTTCCTCAAGTGGCAGAGTGTGTTTACCCAGCCTCCCTTCGGAGAGTGAGGCAATTTCTGCCATTATTGTTCTACATTGAGGGCAATGTCCTATAGAAGAGGCTAAACTTTTTATTTGCCACTATCTTCTGTGATTTGTGAGCTTGTTGGTTTTTGTTGTTGTTCTTGTTTAACTTTTCAAGTAAGGAATGATTTATCAAGTTCACGAAAACCACATGTATTCTGAGACTCATTAATCTTAATGCCAAGGTCTTATTCTCAGATCCATGTAAATATGGTTTGAGATCAAGATTAGACTTGCCTTTTGGAAGATGTGCTGTTGTGTTCTCTCAACATTTATATATTGACACTAAAGTTAAACTGGTAGTTCTTCCAGGGAAGTGCTGTAGTGTACAACATTTATTGTCAGGGATTTGCTCCCTGGCTGTAGAAACTGAGATATTAGCACATGTTGTGAGGACTATATTGAAGTGTGTGACTGATAGTAAACTCCCTTGTAGATTGACTTAAAAAAAATCGCCTCCTGGCTCGCCTTTGCCATCCCAGGTCACAATGAGACCCTCTGGAAGACAGATTGCTGCTTCTGCTGTGAGTTTCAATCTCATCTTTCGTGATTGTGAGCCAGGCTTCATTGGTTTTAGTTCTGACCTGATTCCATTCCAACCATAGCCTGCGGCACTGTAACAGTGAGTGTGGAGACACAGATGTGTGTCCTCCATATGGCACTCATCCTGGCAAGGGCTCAAACCCAGAGGTAACAGAAACCATGCTCAAAGAGGGTATGCAAGACTGAATTATAAATATGCACTAAGGTGGTTGTGACTTTGTGTTGGGATGGACAAGACACCTGAGCAAATACAAGATGTGTTTGATAGAGAAGGTGTTATTCAAGGGCCAGGGTTTCTTGAGAAAAACTCTCTTCTCTTCCTGCCTGGTACTGAAAATCCATGAATCAATTAAAAAGACTGCATTTCTCAAGTTACTGATTCTTTCCACTGTAGTCTTCCCTGGACACTCTGCTACATGGGTTCCTCTTTTAGGAGGAAGAAGACTGTGGGGGCTGTGGAAAGGCGGTGGCATTTGCTGACATTATCCTTGCTTGTGTCTTTCAGCCTACTTCTGCTTCCTTGTGACTGCTCTGGGCGTGACAGCTGGTGCCCATCGCTTGTGGAGCCACAGGTCCTACAAGGCCAAGCTGCCTCTGCGGATATTTCTGGCTGCCGCCAACTCCATGGCTTTCCAGGTTGGATAGGGGATGGGTCCTCTCTGCCTTTAGGGACCCAGCACAGGTGACACCAGTGGGTGAGAAACTGAATATACTCCCTGTGGAGTAGGCAGTCCTTCACCTCCATTCTAGGCTCCCAACTCATAACTAAAGTACTCCCAGTCTGACCAAAGTTTTTCTCTCTTCCTTGCTGTAGATGTGGGAAACAAAAAAACCAAAAAACCTGTATTGGAGGTGGGGGTTTGCCCATGGCAGGCTGAATAAATGAGGAGGAGAGTCCTTCATTCAGAAAGAGTCCTAAACAGGCCTCTAAGCCCCCAGCATTTGTCTGACTCTAACAAGAACTGGGTATGTGCTGAACATAATATGTACATATCCCAGTTGATCCTCATAACAATTCCATTAACTGGGTATTGTTTGTGCCCCTATTTTGCAGATGAGAAAATTAAGGCTTAGTGAAGTGTAAAAACATACTTTGATTAGGGGTGGATAGTGTAGTGGTATAGTATAATGGTTATGTAGAGAGGCTCATGGCTCCAAAGTCCCAGGTTCAGTACCCTCCCCCACCATAAACCAAAGGTCTGATTTAAAAAAAAAAAAGAAAAAAACATGCTCAGGGTGGGGGTAGATAGCATAATGGTTATGCAAAGAGATTCTCATGCCTGAGGCTCTGAAGTTCCAGGTTCAGTCCCCTGCACCATCATGAGCCAGAGCTGATCAATGCCTCTGGTAGGGAAAAAAAAAAAAAATTGAGGCCAGATGGTGGTGCACCTGGTTGAGTGCACATGTTACAATGCTCAAGGACCCAGGTTTGAGCTACTGGTCCCCACCCGCAGGGGGAAAGCAGTGTTGCAGGTGTTTTTCTTTCTCCCTCTTTATCACTGACTTTTCTCTAGATTTCTGGCTATTAAAAAAAGATGATTAATAACAGATTTTTAAAACTGACTTGGAAAAAAGGCCATTCAACATGGAGTTGGAAAACTCAGGATTAAAAAAAAAATTTTTTTTTAATTATCTTTATTGGATAGAGACAGCCAGCAATCGAGAGGGTAGGGGACATAGAGAGGGAGAGAGACAGAGAGACACCTGCAGCACAGCTTTACCACTTGCAAAACTTTCCTTCTGCAGGTGTGGACCAGGGGCTTGAACCCAGGTCCTCTAGCACTGTAACATGTGCACTCAACCAGGTGTGCCATCACCTGGTCCCTGGATTTGAATCTTCATTTTGGTGTTTAGTTGTAAATTAAACTCATCTCCAGTGTCTGCATGTGTAATTGAAAACATGGTCTTGTTCTCAGAATTGTTGTGAAATCATTGGAAATGGCAGGGAGCTGTAGAAATGGAAGACAGACAGACAGACTGCACTAAGATTGGGCCATATCTTTTAGGACTATCCCAGTCCTCAGCCTTTTCCCAACCATGCTGAGCTGCTAGGATCTTGGCTTGATCATGGACCTCTAGTTCTTTACTTTGTCATCTGATCCAGTGAGGATGAGTCAGAACAAGTGGTTTTTAAAGTTTTGAAGCCAAAGAATGGCCTGCCAGGTGCTACAGAGAGCAAAACACTATATCCCAGTTTTATAAAAAGGGAGAAGACTTTGCTATTGGATCATACAATGGAAGTGAGATCAATGTTCAAACCATCCTCCGTGTTTCTTTGTTTCAGAGAATATTTTTCTAAATTTTTACTTATAAAAAGGAAACACCGACAAAAAACACAGGATAAGAGGGGTACAACTCCACACAATTCCCACCACCAGAACTCCATATCCTATCCCCTCCCCTGATAGATTTCCTATTCTTTATCCCTCTGGGAGTATGGACCCAGGGTCATTATGGGGTGCAGAAGGTGGTTATGGAGTGCAGAAGGTGGTTATGAGTGATATGAGAAGGTGCTTATGAGTGATATTTCATATTATACCTTTTTTTCCTGGCTTGTCTCACTTAACATGATACCTTTAAGCTTCATACAAGATGTGAAGAAAGTGATTTCATTCTTAATAACTGAGTAGTATTCCATTGTGTATATGTGCCACAGTTTTTTTAGCTACTCATCTGTTCTTGGACACCCAGGTTGCTTCCAGGTTTTGGCTATCATAAATTGTGCTGCTGTGAAATACATATACAAGGATTTTTTTGGATGAGTGTGTTTGATCTCTTAGGATATATCCCCAGGAGAGAAATTCCTAGGTCATAGGGCAGGTCTACTTCTAGATTTCTGAAAATTCTCCAGACTGTTCACCATAGGGCTTAGAATAATTTACATTCCCACCAGCAGTGTAAAAGTGTTCCTTTACCCCTCCAACCCCTCCAGTATTTGTTGTTACTGTCCTTTTTGATATATTATGTTCTCAAAGGAGTGAAATGGTATCTCACTGTTGTCTTTATTTTATTTTATCTGGTAATCAGTGACTTTGAGCATTTTTTCATATGTCTATTGGTTTAGTGTATTGCAACAGAACAAAATACTCTGAATAAGAAAGACAGGGAGAGGGGTGTGGCTTTCAGGTCCTGGTGCTTGATGATGGAGAAGGGCCTAAGTGAGGAATGAGAATGTTTTACAGACACCTGTTATGGTGAGATGAGAAATTGAACCAATGTTCTAACAATTGTACTGTAAACCACTAACCTCCCAGGAAAATGAACAAATGAAAACAGTAACAACAACAAAAAAGAATTTCTTTTCCTAGTTCTGGCTTCCCTACAATTTGAGAATTCATATAGTAGAAAGGATGCGATAATGGACCACTTAGCGAACACAATTCACATTTTGGATGTCTACCTGTTATAATTCAACCACAGTCATAAATTAGTACCAGGGTCCTAGGGGAAAAGCTGTTGTGCACAGAGGGGTTGGCAGTTCCTTTGATCATGTTATTTGTCATTGGCAGCGTGAACTGTGCTGCCCTTTATTTTGACTTCAGTCATATTAGTTCAGTGTTGTGCTTTGTTTACATAACAATGAGTTATGGTGATGATAATTTAGAAATTCATTGACTTAGAACTGAGATGCTATTTAGAACTTAACTTGATAATTTTCATTTATTTTGTTAAGCCACCTATTTTTAGTCTCCAAATGCATACTCTACCTGAGTAGAGTATGAAGGAAATTTCAGTAATAGAGGTGCTTCACTACATGTTAACTACTCTATTACTGAAATTTCCTTCCAACAGAAATAACTTGAAATTTCTCATTTCCTCTTTTCCCAGCAAAACTATTTGTTTATAACTCAAGTTTTGAGAGCCCGTTTCCTCAAATATCATATAACAGAATATCATATATTAGATTATCACATATCATATATAACATAATGGAAAAAAATCACAATGTGATTTTATGTTTTCTTTAGGGGGGAAGAACATTGTACAGGAAATTATCCAGCAGTGAATTTTTGTCTTTGCCATTTGGTAGGTGTGAACCTTTGTGTATATTTATCTGCAGAGAGGTGGAAATAATATTTATCTCATGGTGTTAGAAGGATGAAATCATCAATAAAAAGTACCTAGATTATATCATCACCCAGTGGATATTATTTTCCCTCTTCTCTATGAGAATTGGCATATTGTTTCATTCATTTCTCTATTTTGGTGTTTATCATTTAGGAAAAAACTCAATGATTGCTAAATAAATGACAAATGGATGTTTTTTTAAAGTACTTTTAGAAGTCATTGCATTTTAACTTTGTTTGGACTTCTTTCAGGTTCTTATTTGAGGTGGATTGTTTTCATTCATTCACTGAATATTTATTGAACATCTACTATGGGGGCAGGAGTGAACTCAGCACATGGAAAATAGTGATTAGCAAATACAGTTACAGTCCTTGCTTTCATGGACTGTTCTATCTAGTGGGATATTAGAATTTCCACAACTCCCCATAGACAGTGTTAGTGCCTCATGGACTTGGGGTTTAGAGCAATGCGCTTAGACCGAGGTAAGATGTGGCTGTAAAATCAGCACAGGGCCAGCTTCCATGTAGTGTGTATCTGCATCAGTGGGAAAGAATGGGGTCGATTTAGACCACTTCACCCTCAGAGAGAACCTTACTAGGATCTGTTGATAGAGAGTATTGACCTGTAAGCCAGGCTTAATGCAGTCATTGATTTGGTTTCCTTTTTTTTTTTTTTTTTTACCTCTAGGGTTATTGCTGGGGCTCGGTGCCACAAATCCACTGCTCCTGGAGACCATTTTTTTCCCCCTTTTGTTGCCCTTGTTGTTTTATCATTGTTGTGGTTATTATTATTATTGTTGTTGTTCCTGTCGTTGGATAGGACAGAGAGAAATGGAGAGAGGAGGGGAAGACAGAGAGGGGGAGAGAAAGACAGACACCTGAAGACCTGCTTCACTGCCTGTGAAGCGACTCCCCTGCAGGTGGGGAGCCAGGGGCTCGAACTGGGATCCTTATGCCAGTCCTTGGCTTCGTGGGTTTCCATTTTTTTAAATTTATTGTTTTTAATTTCTTTATTTGGGATTAATGTTTTAAATTTGACAGTAAATACAGTAGTTTGTACGTAACATTTCTCAGTTTCCCACATAACAATACAATCCCCACTAGGTCCTCTGCCATCCATTTTGGACCTGTACTCTCCCCTCCACCCAGAGTCCTTTATTTTGGTGCAATACACCAACTCCAGTGATTTGGTTTCCATTTAATGTCCTCTGGGCTTTAAAAAAAAAATTTATTTATTTATTCCCTTTTGTTGCCCTTGTTGTTTTATTGTTGTAGTTATTGTTGTTGTTGATGTCATCATTGTTGGATAGGACAGAGAGAAATGGAGAGAGGAGGGGAAGACAGAGAGGGGGAGAGAAAGACAGACACCTGCAGACCTGCTTCACTGCCTGTGAAGCGACTCCTACAGGTGGGGAGCCGGGGTCTCGAACCGGGATTCTTAGGCCGGTCCTTGCGCTTTGCACCACATGCGCTTAACCTGCTGCGCTACCGCCCAACTCCCTTTTTTCTTTTCTTTCTTTTTTTTTTAAGATGCCAGAGGTTGTATTCAAAGTCTCACATTGTACTCTACTGCTGAACTATCTTCCTGGTTTTTTTTTTTTTTTTTTTTTTATAAACAAGCAAGTGAGATATTAAGAGCTGGAGATAGCTCAAAACACTACACTGCTGTCCACGGTGCTCTGATGTTGGTCTTTTTTGCTCTCATGTGGTGCTGGAGATCAAACTCAGAGCTTCAGACCCAGTCCTCATGCATGTAAGAGAGGCACTGTGCTGCTGAAACCTCTCCTCACTCCTCCCCCTGTTCTTAAAGCCAGTTTCAGAGATTCTCTTCTGTGTTCCTCTATCAGGATAGCCATGCTTTCTTGGCCAAAATACCAAGTCAAGCCATGGTTATCTCTGAGGATCAGCTGTTCTCTTATGACGTGCTGCAAGTGATGGTTTGATTATCCAGAACAATCACTTCAAAACTGGGATTTTAATTTTAAATTGAGGTAGCAGTGCTTTACCAGGCTGTATGGTTTAGGGGTACAATTTCATGTTTCTTTGTGATGTGTATTATCACACACACTGACACTTGGCTCATCCATACATGTTCTTATGTGATTCCAGCCCCATGTGATTTCTAGTCAACATACATACATTTTTTAAAATATATTTTTTCTAATTGGGTTTGTTTATTTGGTTTGGATGTTTATTAATTTATGCCAAGACCCCATGTATGGGAACTTCCACTGTTCCAGGGCTGCTATTTTTCTTTAGATCAGACAGAGAGGAAGGGAAACAGACAGAGGAGAGACATTACAGCCCTGCTTCACCATCTGTAGAACTTCCCCTGGTTCTGTGATGTGTTCATGTCGTGCCAGGGGTACCTTACTGAGGAAACTAGCTCCCAATCTGAGGTCTTGATTTTTATATACTTTGAGCATCTCTATATTTTAATTGGTATAGTTGGACAATTAAAGTAGTTGGACAATTAAATTAATTAAAGTGATGATTGATAAAAATAGATTAATATCTACCATGTTTCTGTATGCTAGTTGCTGTCCTTTCTTTCTTTCTTTCTTTCTTTCTTTCTTTCTTTCTTTCTTGTCACAGTGTTTTTTCTTTCCTGTTTTTTTAATATTTATTTATTCCCTTTTGTTGCCCTTGTTGTTTTATTGTTGTAGTTATTGTTACTGTTGTTATTGATGTTGTCATTTTTGGATAGGATAGAGAGAAATCGTGAGAGGAAGGGAAGACAGAGATGGGGAGAGAAAGACACCTGTAGACCTGCTTCACCACTTGTGAAGCGACTCCCCTGCAGGTGGGTAGCCAGGGGGTTTAAACTGGGATCCTTATACCAGTCCTTGCGCTTTGTGCCTCCTGCACTTGACCCGCTGTGCTACAGTTTGACTCCCTCTCTTTCCTGTTTTAATTAAGCATTTTATGTGATTTCTTTTTCTGCTTCTCTCAAAAAAAAATCTTATCGAAAACCTTTGACTAGATTTTGCCAAATTCACCTTAATGTAACACTATGTCACTTTTTAAAAATAATATTTTATTAGTGATTTAATAATGATTGTTTGACATGATTGTGGTATAAGAGGGGTACAATTTCATACAATTTCCACCACCAGAGTTTCATATCCCCTCCCCTCCACTGGAAGTTTCTCTATTCTTTATCCCTTTGGGAGTATGGACCAAAGATCTTTATGGAGTGCAGAAAGTGGGAGGTTTGGCTTCTGTACTTTCTTCTTCACTGGGCATGGGTATTGACAGGGTTGATCCATACCCCCAGCCTGTTTCTTCTCTTTCTTTTTTTAAATTTTACTAGTGATTTAATATTGATTTACAAAACTACGTGTCAACCGGGGTATAAATCCACTCCATTCCCACCACCTGGGTTCTGAATCACTACAAGCCACTGCAGTTCCCCTGTAGACAGCTGTAGACATGGGCTAACCATCATCTCTGCAACTGTCTGTCCACATTTGTACATAATTGTCCCCCTTTTTCTCCTGATTCAACCCTCCTTTCCCCTCCAAGCCACTCATGATAACATTACTACCTTCATATGTTCCTCTCCTTTTCCTCCTCTCTCTGGGTGCTGATGGAGCTGGAGTTAAGAGTCTTCTTATCTGGTTCCTCCTATCACTTCTCCCTCACTGGGAGTATGTATCAAGGTTGTTTTTGGGCTGCAGAAGGTAGAAGTTCTGGCTTCTATAATTGCTTCTCCTGTGGATGTGGGCATTGACAGGTTGATCCATACCCCCAGCCTGATTCTGTCTTTCCCTATTGGGCCATAGCTCTGGAGAGGTGAGGTTCCAGGACACACTGGTGAGGTCATCTGCCCAGAGAAGTCAGGATGGAATCATGGTAGCACGTGCAACTTGGTGTCTGGAAGGTGGCAGGATATAAATTGAGACAAAATGGTTAATGAACAGGAACCAAAAAGTAAGAATAGAATAGATGAGATTAGGGATCTTAGGGTAGAAGAAAACTAGAAAGTCCACCTTAGGCATATTCCTGGGGGCACACAATTATGGTAGTTTTCCTTGAGTTTGATAGCTAGCCTAAAGTTGAATAAAAATATTGTCTGAGAAAATGGTGTCAGAGGGCGGAGGGTAGATAGCATAATGTTATGCAAACAGACTCTCATGCCTGAGGCTCCAAAGTCCCAGGTTCAGTCCCCCGCTCCACTATAAGCCAGAGCTGAACAGTGCTCTGGTTAAAAAAAAAAAAAGAAAAAGAAAAAGAAAATGGTGTCAGAGTAGAGAAAAGGGCTAGAAAGTTGTATTAGGGCAGTGAGTAGCTCCCATTCTTTAAAAAATCCTGTGGATGCAATTACCTCCATCTACCTGACCCAGGGCGTATATTGCACCAGAGCCTGTATAACCTCTGAGTCCCTACTGATCTGAGCTTGCAGCTCATGGTCACATCTGGGAATATTGCAGGCTGCATTCATTTCAGAACCAGTCTTCTTCTAGTGGCAGGGCAGGATACCCCAATATCCCTTTGGAGACTTATCCCCCCGCCTGTTTCTATCTTTCCCTAGTAGGGTAGGGTTCTGGGGAGGTGGGGTTCCAGAACACATTGGTGAGGTTATCTGTCCAGGGAAGTCAGGTTGGTGTAATGGTAGCATCTGCAACTTGGTGGCTGAAAAGCATTAAGATATAAAACCATCTCTTCTGAGCCCTGTCCTACTAGGGAAAGATAGAAACAGGCTGGGAGTATGGATTGACCTGAAAATGCCTATGTTCAGCTGAGAAGCAATTACAGAAGCCAGACCTTCCATCTTTTGCACCCCATAATGATCCTGGGTCCGTACTCCTAGAGAGATAAAGAATAGGAAAGATTTCAGTGGAGGGGATGAGATATGGAATTCTGATGGTGGGAAATGTGTGAATTTTACCTTTCTTATCCTATGGTTTTGTTGATATTTTCTATTTTATAAATAAATTAAAAAAAGACACAAAGCAGAATAATCTATTTAATGATCAGGAACCGACAGGTAAAAGTATAGCAGATGACATTTGGGGTCTTCATGTTGGAAGGAGCTAGGAATTCTCTTAGGTATATTCCAAAGGACCCATGACTTTACTAATTTTTGACTGAGCCCAACATGTAAGTGGACTAGTAGTATTGTCTGGGAATATGGTGTCAGAGTTGAGCATAGGACTAGAAAATTGGATAAGGACAAAGAGAAGCTCCCACATATGGGAAAAGTCCCATTAGCTGTAAACCCGACCAATCTGATCTCAGGCCCATGTCTATTCCTATTTAGCACAGGAGCCTGTGCAACCTCTGCATCCCTGTCAGTCTGAGCTTGCATTCCATGGTCACAGCTAGGAACAATTTAGGCTGCACTCATTACAGGGCCCATCTTCCTTAAGTGTCAGACTATGTTGACCCAGCCTCCCTTCAGAGGGTGGGGAATTTCTACCACTGTTGTTCTGCATTGGGGGCAATGTCTTGTAGAGACCAAAAAGAGAGTTTATGATGTTGTTCCTGAGGAGATGACCAGTGATGGTGGAGAGAAGGATCTGTTAGAGGTCTAGGTTAATCATATTTGTATAGGAATCCAAGGATTCCCTGACTATGTCACTTTACAGTAATACAATAGCCTTATAACAAAATATTCCCTGTTCCTTCTTCCTGTCCCCATGACATTGCTGTTATTCACTTGCCCACATGCTGTGTTCACCAAATACATTCCTGTAATTGCTTTTTGAACAAACTTTTCTATTAGAAAAATTAAGACTAAGATAAATAGTTTATTTCATGTATAGTTTTTCATTCTCTTAATTCCATACTTTCTTTAATTTTGTTTCTGAGTTTCTAACCTATGACATTTTCTTTTCTAAATAACTTCTGTCATTTGTTGTGAGGCAAGTCTATTGGTTATAAATTCCTTCAGCCTTGTCAGAGACAGTATTTGTTTCTTGCTCATATCTAAAGAATAACTTTTCTGAGTACAGAATTATAGGTTTGTGAGTTTTTCTTTCAACTTTAAAATAATTCAGACCATGCCTTCTTATTTACTCTTAAGGTAATTAAAGTATGATTCTTTTTTTTTCTTTTTTAAAAAAAATTTTATTTATAAAAAGGAAACATTGACTAAAGCATAGGATAAGAGGGGTATAACTTCACACAATTCCCACCACCAGAACTCTGTATCTTGTTCCCTCCCCTGATAACTTTCCTATTCTTTTTTTTTTTAATAATTTCTTTCTTTATTGGGGAATTAATGCTTTACATTCAACAGTAAATACAATAGTTTGTACATGCATAACATTCCCCAGATTCCCATTTAACAATACAACCCTAAAGTATGATTCTTATTCTTGCTTGTCTATCAGGAAAATGCCCCCAATTTTTCTCAAGATTTCTTGCAGCTTGAATATAATATTCCTAAGAATATATCTTTTGGAGGGAATATGTTTATTCTTCCTTGTTCTTTCTAAACTTCTTGGGCCTGTGATGTGGTGTCAGCCATTAATGTTTGAAATTGTCACATATTTCCGCTGTTTCCCCTCTCTTTTTCTCCTACCTTCTTCCTCCTCCTTCAGGATATCACAGTGAGGGGGTGACGGGGTGACCTCTGCACTTGAATCCCTTCTGTTACTGATGCCTGCCTATCCCTGGACAGGTTATAATGCCTTGTTTCAGGGGCTGGGTGGTGGCACACCATTATAGTGTGCAAGGACCCAGGTTCAAAACTAGGTCCCTAGCTACAGGGGGAAAGCTTCATGAGTGGTGAAGTGGTGCTGCAGGTGTCTCTCTGTCTCTGTCCCTCTCCATCTTACCCCTTCCCTCTCAATTTCTCTCTGTCTCTATCTAATAAATAAATAAATAAATAAATAAAGCCTTGCTTCTTTCCATTTCTTACCTCTAAGTGGAAAGTAGGGGCCAGGAGATAGCTCATCTGGTAGAATGCATGCCTTACCATGTGCAAGGCACTGAGCATATACTAGTGGAAATAAAAAATAAACAAGGAATTAGGTGGTGGTGCACCAGGTTAAGTGTACATACTAACATGTGGAAGGACCTGAAGTCAAGTCCCCGGTCCTCACCTGCAGGGGGGACTCTTCACGAGTGGTGAAACACATCTACAGGTGTGCCTACCCCTCTCAACTTCTCTCTGTCTTGCCAAATGAAACCAAAAAGAAAACAAAAACAAAACAAAACAAAACAAAGAGCAACAACAACCAAAAAAAAAAAAAAGGAAAAATG
The DNA here is from genome assembly GCF_950295315.1 of Erinaceus europaeus. Taxonomy (NCBI): domain Eukaryota; kingdom Metazoa; phylum Chordata; class Mammalia; order Eulipotyphla; family Erinaceidae; genus Erinaceus; species Erinaceus europaeus. Next base: position 131,885,981 of record NC_080164.1, on the reverse strand, counting down.
TCTTCTGGGAATGGTGATGAATTCATAGTGCTGGCACTGGGCCCCAGCAATAACCCTGGTGGCAATGAAACCAAAACAACAACAAAACCAAACAAACAGAAGAAATATTGGGCAAAAAGGGGTATTTTTGTAAACAAATAGCTACCAGATTTTCTATGCTAATGTGATTCCACATCTATGTTGAAAAGTACCTTTGCTTAAGATGAATTCCACATTCAGTTCTATCAAATTAGAGTCTATTCTGAAACCTGTTTCCAAGCACATTATTTCCTTCTGTCTTCCCTCTCCCCTGGCCATTCTCTTCCTCTCCAAGAAGCTAGAGGATGTTAGATGCCAAGTCAGATCTCTCCCTCTCTTTTTAAAAATATTTATTTTATTTATTCCCCTTGTTTTTATTGTTGTAGTTATTATTGTTGTTATTGCTGTCGTTGTTGTTGGATAGGACAGAGAGTAATGGAGAGAGGAAGGGAAGACAGAGAGTGGGAGAGAAAGATAGACACCTGCAGACCTGAAACAACTCCTCTGCAGGTGGGGAGCCAGGGGCTCGAACTGGGATCCTTATACTGGTCCTTGAGCTTTGCGCCACCTGCGCTTAACTCACTGAGCTACCGCCTGTCTCCCCATATCTCTTTTCTAACGGCTGAGGAAACTAAGGCCCCATGTTTTGAATATATTCTTTTGTTTTCTTTTTATTTTCTTACATTGTTTCCAAAAAAATGTTTATGAAGGAAACTGTCCAAGTGCACTTCCTTGATGAGCTCCTTCCTTTTCTACCTGCTGCAAACCATTTGGGCTGAGCTAGCATGTTGTCGTGGCTTGTTTATTCCCCGGCTGTCCTGACAGATGCTCCTCTGTGACTGCTTTCTAGGTTTCCCGGCCCACTGATTATTTTGCTTTTTTGATGATTTCTCTCCCAGCTGCCTTCACGTGCCTTTTTCTTAAATCAGATCTCATTGTGATAATTTCTGTTCATACTGTTAACTTCTTTATATCCATCTGTGTCATTTTCCTGTCCTCAGTGATGTCTGTAACACCTTCTAAATTAGTACCAACCAGAAATACTATGAGCAAAATGTCATTATTGAAGATGCTAAATAAAACTAGACCTAACAGAAACTTTGGGGCTTTCAATTAACTGCCTCCCCTGTCCCCTTATGTAATGAGCTATTTTTCATCCCTTATTTTCATCATCTTATTTATCATGGTTCAGGTTTTCAAACACCCTGCCCTATTTCCAGCTAGCACCAGCCAGAGCTCTAATCACAGGGATATTTCAGAGGTGCTGCTTAGCATACTTTATTAGCTACAAAATGATGAAAGCTGCAAGAGTCATTGAATCAACAATTTTAATTAACAGGAAAAATTAAAGGAATTTCTAGCCTTGCATTAAAAAACTCTTTTAGGGGGGTCGGGCGTTGGCGCAGTGGGTTAAGCGCATGTGGCGCAAAGCGCAGGGACCGGCGTAAGGATCCCGGTTCGAGCCCCCGGCTCCCCACCTGCAGGGGCGTCGCTTCACAGGCGGTGAAGCAGGTCTGCAGGTGTCTGTCTTTCTCTCCCCTTCTCTGTCTTCCCCTCCTCTCTCCATTTCTCTCTGTCCTATCCAACAACGAATTGCGTCAACAAGGGCAATAATAATAACCACAACGAAGCTACAACAAGGGCAACAAAAGGGGGAAAAGAAATGGCCTCCAGGAGCGGTGGATTTGTGGTGCAGGCACCGAGCCCAGCAATAACCCTGGAGGAGGAAAAAAAAAAAAAACTCTTTTAGAAGGCAGGCACGTTATATTATTTTCATCTGTTCCTACTGACCCTCTATGGCTTTTATGTAAATCTGCTAGTTGATTCCCTGTGCCTGTGAGGTTCCTAAGAGATGTACGAGAAATGCCTCTTATCACAAGGAGCTTATGCTCTGGTACAGCTGACTAAACTTCCCTATAGTGAAGACTTTCATAAGATACTATGGAATTAAATTGCTCAAAAACTGCATACCAACACCCAGAAAATATGAATGTGATTAGGGGTAGTTGGAGAAAGCTTGATGCAGAAAGGGAATTTTAAATTTAGAAGGTAAAGAGGGTTTGCATAGATGAGAAAGAACTGGGGGGAGACAGTGGAGCTAGATGAGCAAAGATAGGGTGAGAGGAATAGTCATAACATACTCTTTTGGAATCTGGCTAGATAAAAAACTAAGTCTTTGGGCGGAAGGAAATTGACTGGCTTTGGAATGGACCAAAAGTGGACTATTAGGTAAAGTGTGTGAAGATCCCTGACCCAAGACTTTCACTGTCTGCCTATGAATCAGTGTGAATCACCTTTCTTGTAAATCAGCGATTTGCCAACAAAGAATTTTAAATCTCAACATTTAGAGTTCTCACTGGGATTTCATCTTGGAGGCATGATTGAGGAAATCACTGGCCATGTGATGGATCTCCATCCCCAGTCCCTTTCTCCATCCCAAGTGCTAGCCCCCTCATCATGTGACTCTTTCTGGTGACCAACTCTGAATCTACAACTATCTAGTGATTCATCCTGACACTATCTCAGTAACATAACAAAGACATGTCAAGTATCTCAGAATTTTTTTAAATTTTATTATCTTTATTTATTTATTGGAGAGAGACAGAAATCAAGAGGGAAGGGAGGGATAGAGAGGGTGAGAGACAGAGACACCTACAGCACTGCTTCATTACTTATGAAACTTCTCCCCTGCAGGTGGGGACCAGGGGCTCGAACCTGGGTCCTTGCGCACTGTAACATGTGTGCTCAACCAGGTGCACTACCACCTGGCCTCTCTTTTCTTTTTTTTTTTTTGCCTCCAGGGTTATCGCTGGGGTTTGGTGCCTGCACTACAAATCCACTGCTTCTGGAGGCCATTTTTCCCATTTGTTGCCCTTGCTGTTATTGCTGGAAAGAAGAGAAAGAGAAATTGAGAAAGGAAGGGAAGACAGAGAGGGGGAGAGAAAGATGAACACCTGAAGATCTGCTTCACCACTTGTGAGGCAACCCCCCCCCCTGCAGGTGGGGAGCCCGGGGCTTGAACCGGGATCCTTATGGCGGTTCTTGTGCTTCATGCCACGTATGCTTAACCTGTGGTGCTATTGCCTGGCCCCCAGAATTTCTAAGTTTCCAAAACTCTGTGCCAGGTGCCACCAGGGACAAAGAACAATTATATTCTTTAATAATCTGCAGTAGCGCTCAGTCTTCTCTTGTGTTACTGTTGCCTACCCCCACTCATTCTACATACTCCATACAGTAACCCTCACTCATTTCCCGGACTGTGCCTGGCCCTTCCCTATACCTGGGACAGTTTCCTTCTTCACTTAATGTTGGCTCTCTGTAACTGAAATGAACTGATTAGAAAGTCCTTGTTTGTCTCTCTGTACTCCTTGCACATATAGATTAATGATTTGCTTCATAGAATTAACCCTATTCTAAGATTATTTTATGTTGATTTCATGTTTGTCTCCTCTATGAAGTATAAAATCCTAGACTTGGGGAATAGTTTAGTGGGCAGACTACCCACATTCTCATCTGAGAAGCTTTGGGCTTGATTTCTAACCACCACACCATGGAAAGTGCCAAGGAAACTCTGTGGATAGTGCATTGGTGCTTTGGAATCTCTCTCTTTCTCTCTCCTTTTTAAACTCTCCTCCTTTCTCTCTTTCTCCCCAAAATTATGTCAGCTCCCTGAGAACAAAGCCTTGATTACCCTTCTTCATCTCCTAGTACATAACAACTGTCAGCAAATATTTGTCAATTTGAAGAATAAGTAAAGTGAGAATGATAAGAATGATCAGGCCAGACGAAGCTCTTTAATTGCCTAAGAAGAAATGGCTAGACTTGATGAGAAAAGTAATTTGGGGAGTTCGTCAGATAATAAGCTGGTGAATAATAGGTATTGGGGGAGCAAGGGCATGCAGGAGACTGGGTCTTAGTACTAGATGCTGTATGGAGGAGAATAGAGTAGAGGTCCAGAAGCTTTAGAAGGCTCTTCACAGGAAGCCAAATAAATTGAAGAAAGCCTAAATAAGGGTAGTGAAGTAGAAATGGAGTGGAAAGGAGTCATTTGAAATTTTGAACAAAGATGTCCTTAATATTTTTCTTTTCAGTTTTAATGCCATGTTTTGAAATATTATCCAACTGACAGAAAATAAAATTGTGAAAGTACAATGAAGTATTCCTTCAGGCTCTCATCTAGATTGTCCAGTTGTGAACATACTGCTTCCTTTACTTTATCATTCTCTCCTTCCATGTGTGTGTATGTGCATCCTTCTATGTTATTCTTCTCTGTCATTTGAAAGTTTGCCTTATTCTTGTAAGATAAGTGTCTTTACTTTTGTGAAACTAAGTCTTATTTTTTTTAAGTTTTTTTTAATCTTTATTTGTTGGATAGACAGTCAGTAGTTGAGAGGGAAGGGGGCAATAGGGAGAGAGACAGAGAGACACCTGCAGCACTGCTTCACCACTTGTGAAGCATTCCCATTGCAGGTGGGGACCAGAGGCTTGAACCTGGGTCCTTGCGCACTGTAACATGTGCGTTCAACCAGGTGCACCACCACCTGGCCCCCATACTAAGTCTTCCTTTTGTCTATAAATACTTCATTGTGTATTTCCAAATAAAAAAGATATTTTCACTGTAATGCACCAAGCCAGGGGAATCTGACAATATTATATCCTATAATCTAGCCCAAGGGCCAACTTAAGATCACATGTGACAATGAGTTGTAATGTCTCTCTAGCTTTCTTTCATCTGGAATGATTCCTTGGTCTTTGAATTTATGATGCTGACATTTTTTTTCAAATGCTCAGGCCAGTTTTTTTGTTTGTTTATATGTTCTTATTTGTGCTAGGGATATTAGACTTATGATTTGAGTCATTGGTATTTTTTAATGTTATTTTATGCAGTGCTAAGAAATGAAATCAAAGTTTCACACATGCATGATACTGTTTAGTGACCTCCTCTACCCAATATTTACTTATTTATTTATTTATTTATTTTCTTTATTTATTAAGAGATAGAAAAGGACAGACAGGCAAAGAGAGAGAGGAGAAAGATGTAATAGCGCCACTTCATGCATGGAGCTCCACCTGTGCCATTCATAGTGCTCTCATGTGGAATGAGGCTCAAACTCAGGGCTTCATGTGCAGCAAATCAGTGCTCAGTGAGCTGTCTTTCTGGTCTCCCTGAAACTTTAGCACTGAGCAAAAGGCATAGAACAGCAGTATCATGTTTCAGTGTTATGAGCATTGACCACTTGCTCCAGGCTGTGTCAGCCATGTTTCTCTACTGCAAGTTCACTATTTTCCATTTGTAATTACAGAGCAATTTATACAGAGGTGCTATGAGTCAAGATTTATTTTTCTTCATTAACCTTTTACTTAGTAGTTTTGGTAGACATTGGTGACACTTGCCTGAATTAGTTGATTATCATAACATTGGCATTAAGGAGATATTTTAGTTTCATTACTGCTATCCTTATTGATAGACAAGTATCTTATTTAGTTATGGATTGTGGACCCATAAATTCTTATTATGCTAGATGGATTTTAATCCATCACTACTGTTGTTTATCTAAACACTCACATTGTCTCAATCTGTTTAGTGGGAGATACTATAGATAGACTCATGTCCTTTATGACACATCTTCATCATTTTTTTCTGAAACTTGCTTATTTTCTGGCACAACAAAACATATCAGTTCCTCCTGAACTTTTCCTGCCCTGTTCCTGTCTCCTTTCAATGGAGAGTGGTTTTTAAAAACCAAAATCTCAGAGTAAGTTTGTCCACTGCTACTGGACTGTCACACCCTCTAGTCTGCCCCCCCCCCCCCATCAAATGTAACTCATTGAATGAAGGAAAATGAGCTTAGGAGACTAGCCAAGCTGCTAAAAAGCACGTGTCAAAAAGGTGTTTTTAAAAGGTATAAGAGTCAAGGCTGGCTAGTAGCTTGCACAGTAGAGTGGACACATCACCATGTATGAGGACCTGGTTCAAGCCCTCAGTCCCCACAAGCAGTTCTTCTTCTTCTAGCGTTTGCCCTTCTTCCGTAGCCAGTCAACAGCGTCAGGTTGAAAGCTGTCAGGAGCTGCTTGTTGCTGGCTTTGAAAGTGACTGGGATCCATGTGGATTCAGTCGGCTAGGAAGGATCGTCAGTTTCCCCAATGAATGGGTACTCACGGGATGCACCACGAGAAGGTCGATCCAATGCATCCCGTCACAAGCAGTGAAGCAGTACTGCAGGTGTAGCTTCTCCTTTCCATGTTTCTCTCCTTCTCTCTTTCCCTCTCTATCTTTTTTTTTTGTCTCTCACCTTTGTAAAAAAAAAAAAAAAAGCAAAAAAGGCTTCTAGGAATAGTAGGATTATTCAGGCACTGAGCCTCAGTGATAACTCTGGTGGCAAAAAGGAAAGAATGAAAAAAATGTTTTATTTGAATGCATTCTAGGCTGGGAGTGTGGATCAACTCACCAATGCCCATGTTCAGCAGGGAAGCAATTCCAGAAGCCAGACCTTCCACCTTCTGCACCCCACAGTGACCCTGGGTCCATACTCCCAGAGGGATAAAGAATAGGGAAGCTATCAAGGAAAGGGATTGGATATGGAGCTCTGGGGGTGGGAATTGTGTAGAAATGTAGTCCTTTTATTCTATAGTCTTGTCAGTATTTCCATTTTATAAATAAAAAAAGAGATTTGAACAAAGGGGTAAATAATAGGAAACACCTTTTTCTTTCCTTGAAACATTTAAGTTTTGTAAAAAAAAAGAAGAAGAAGAAGAAGAAGAAAAAAGAAAAAGAAAAAAAGAAGAAGAAGAATGTTTTTATAATTAACTTTCCAATACTTTGCCCAGCATCTGAATCCTGCCCAGGCTGTACACCTTGTGACAGCCAGGCAACAGGTGGGGACTTGCTCTCTGGAAACCAGAGTCTGCCAGACCATTAGCCAGGCCCTCCTTGAGGACTTTCTGGGCTCTTTGTGTAGGTTGTCAGCATTATCTGGAAGGCAGTCAGTGCTGACCTGGTAGCAACAATAGGGAAAGCACTGAATGTTCTGAACTATTTGAACAGAAAATTGTTGGAGTCTGAACTGGCGATTGAATCCAGGCCCTGACTCTTGAGATAGGGTCAATGGCAGTAAGCCTTGTGGTCATGTAGAGTGGGGGCAATAGTCTTTTTCCCTTTCTGATAGAAAACAATGCTCCCCATGCAGCCTGCCAGTCACTTCTAGGAAACAATTTCATATGCTCTCGCTTCCCATCCACCCCCATCCTGAAGTAGACATGTCTGTTCTAGTTTCTTTTCCACTATTAACTGAAAACAAAGATGCATTATGAATAGGAGTGCAGTTCCCTTTGGCTGAATTGCCAAGCCACCTGGTAAATTCTTCCTTTGGCACAAAAGCAGACACTGAAAATGAATTAGAGGTCACCACAGCCACACTGGTGTCTGGTCAGAAACAAATATTGTTTTGCAGCCAGGCTAGGGGAAAGGCCATCCATCAGTGATTCTAGTCTCAGATTTGTTGAACAGTACAAGCTGGGTGCTATTTACACATCGTCTTCATCTTGTTACCCAGTGGAAATTATGTGGAACTTAAAATATAGCTTCTCCTAATGCCACTTAGAATGCCACTTAGATAGCTAAATTCAAAGCCTTATTTTGAACACAACAGGAAGTTGGGAGAAAGTAGTTCTAACTATAGTTTCTATAAAGGTTGCTTTATAGTCTGTTTCACTGGAGCTTTTGAAATTGCTTAGATCCAAAATAATACTCAAAGGCTGTGCTTATGGGGAAAAAAATCACCACATGATCAATTTCATTTTCTGTACTTTTAGCAGGGACCCCTGTTAGGGACATTTTGATGGATAGTGAGGTCATAAAGGTGCAAGATAAGGGATGGGTTCCAGCAAGGTCACTGTCACACATGAGACATGAGGTGTGATTGGTTTCTTAGTGCTAATAAGAACACAGAGAGAAGAGGTGCTGTATAAAGTTATTAATTGACAGGATAAATACACGAGTCTCACCACTTCACAGAGATTTTGCTATTGCTGGGATGATGGCAGAAGCTGGATATAGAGACTTATAAATTTAACTTGTTTCCATTTCATTACAGAATAAAAACTTATTTTTGTCTGTCTCATGATGCTTATTTATAAGAAAACTTGTGTATGGTTAAAATATAAAAATATATACAGTAAAAGACAGTAGTATAAAAATCAGAACATAAGTCATATGTCATAAGAATATTTATCCCAGGGAGTCGGGCCATAGCACAGCCAGTTAAGTGCACGTGGATCGGCCTAAGGATTCTGGTTCAAGCCTCTGGTTTGAGCCCCTGGCTCCCCACCTGCAGGGGAGTCGCTTCACGGGTGGTGAAGCAGGTCTGCAGGTGTCTATCTTTCTCTCCCCTTCTCTGTCTTCCCCATCTTGCTTCATTCCTCTCTGTCCTATCTAATAATGATGACATAAATAACAACAATAATAATAATTACAACAACAATAAAAAAACAAGGGCAACAAAAGGAAAAATAAATAAATATATATTCTTTAAAAGTTCTTTAAAATTAAAAAAAAGAAAAGAATATCCTGACCTCTTAATCTCACTTACCTGATGTAACCCTAAGATTTTTTATATTCTTCTCTGGAAACTTTCTATGTATATGTATACGCACACGCACACACACACACACACACACACACACACACACATACATACATACACTCTTTCTCTCTCTTTCTCTCTCTCTCTCTCTCTCTGTTAACTGATATATCACAAGGTACCCAAACAAATTTCTTATTTGGGAATCCAGGGTTTTTCCAGGTTATCACTGTTGTGAGCATCCTTGTGGTAAATCTTTGCACAGAACCATGATTTTTCCTGGCGAAAAGTTCAAGAAAATGAATCCCTGTATTAAAAGAGATGTACAGATATAACTCTTATGTTCCCCATTTGCCCTCTGCATGATTTGTGTCAATTTTACTCTTTCCAATAGACAACACTGAGTTTTTAAAAATCTTTAAAAAATATTGTTAATATTGAAAAGTGTACAAGCCTGAACAGACCTATCCTTTCTGAAATAGTAGCTATCAGCCGCACGTGGCTACTGAGCACTTGAACTTCTGATAGTTGACATAGAATGTGCCAGCAGTGTAAAATGCACATCTGATTTCAAAGATCCAGCACATAAAAATCCTGTAAAATAGCTTATTAATATTTTTATACTGGACTGGGGAGATATCACAATGGGAGTGTGCAGGACTTGCACTTGAGATGTCCCAGGTTCAATCATTAACATCACTAATAGAGATGAGCCGCACTGTGGTAAAAATATGCCCCAACCAGCGGGGCGGTGAACAGGGGCTAGGAACCTAAAGACCTGGAATGACAGGGACAAGAGATACGAAAGAACGACAGCAAGACAGGTTTCTGATCAAGCTGCAAAATTTTATTGTGTTCACAGGCATTTTAAGGCTTCGGGAAAGGGGGAGCATATAGGGGGAAGGGGGAGGCAGAGATCGCGGTGGAGGGTCCCTTGCAACTATTTCTGTTAAACTATAACTATATGGTATGTCACTATAACTATATGGTATGTCACTTAGTTTCTGGCAAACATCCTTCCTACGGGAATTAGAAACTTATCTCAAAGGCTTCTGTTGTTTCAAGGCTTAGCTTCTATCAAGCAGAGAAATGGCTTCTGGCAAAAATAAATAAATAATTATACTAATTATATATTGATGTAGTAATACTGGAAGTGTATTTTGTAAATTCAAATTGATTATTAAGATTAAGGTTATTATTTCTTTATATTGACTACTCAGAGAAATCTTTTTTTAAATTTTTTATTTATAAAAAGGAAACATGGTGGTCTGGGAGGCGGCACAGTGATAAAGCTTTGAACTCTCAAGCATGAGGTCCTGAGTTCAATCCCCAGCAGCACATGTGCCAGAGTGATGTCTGGTTCTTTCTCTCTCCTCCTATCTTTCTCATTAATAAATAATAAAATCTTAAAAAAGGGAAACATTAACAAAACCATAGGATAAGAGGGGTACAACTTTGCACAGTTCCCACCACCAGACCTCTGTATCCCATCCACTCTCCTGATAGCTTTCCTATTTTTTTCTTTATTGTTGTTGTAGTTATTATTGTTGTTGTTACTGATGTCGTCATTGTTGGATAAGACAGAGAGATTTGGAGAGAGGAGGGGAAGACAGAGAGGAGGAGAGAAAGATAGACACCTGCAGACCCGCTTCACCGCCTGTGAAGCATCTCCTTTGCAGGTGGGGAGCCGGGGGCTTGAACCGGGATCCTTAGGCCAGTCCTTGCACTTTGTACCACGTGCTCTTAACCTGCTGCACTACCGCCTGACTCCCAGCTTTCCTATTCTCTAACCCTCTGGGAGTATGGACCCAAGATCATTGTGGGATGCAGAAAGGTTGAAGGTCTGGCTTCTGTAATTGCTTCCCTGCTGAACATGGGAGTTGACAGGTCGATACATACTCCCAGCCTGTCCTCAGAGAAATCTTAATTGCATCTGTGGTTTGCATTCTGTTCCTCAGGCATGGGACCATGTAAGCTATGCTACAACTTCTCAGGTAATAAAACCTCCCACTCTTGGTTTCCTGTTCCTTTCCTGCCGCCCCTCTCGACTGGGCCTGGGGCTCTTAGAACTAATACTCTGTACCATTTCAGTTCTTTCTCAGGAACTTGAGTAAATGTGGTGAGTGTTCACTTTTGAAGGCAATGGGGTTAGTAAGCCTGTGGCCTACCAGAAGCTACCTTGAGTGTAACTAGGTTACTGGTATAACTAGGTTACAGTATAACTAGGCTACTGGGCAGTGGTTTGCATATTGCTATATGCAAGGACCTAGGTTTAAAGTCCCAGTCCCCATCTTCAGGGTGGAAGCTTCATGAACTGTGAAGCAGTGCCGCAAGTGTCTCTCTTTATGTCTCTCTCTCTCTCTCTATTTCCTCCCTCCCTCTCAATTTCTCTGTCCTGTCAAGTAGAAAGAAAATATGACTGCTGGGAGTGGTGGATTTGTTGTGCAGCCATCGAGCCCCAGTAATAACCCTAGTATCAATAAAAAAAAAGTATAAACTCTAGTTGTAAATTTAATCACTGGCCAATGACTCCTGAAAATGTATTATGGTTTTGGTAGTGCCACTGAGTTCAAGTAAGAACAGACTACATGGACACACTGAGAACCACTTCATTGGTGACTATTTGTCACCATTTTTTTCTCTTCCTTTTGAAATGAAGATGATGGATTGGTGCACATAGTTCTAGACAAGAACAATCAGCATTGTGTAAACCCTGAGTGGAAAAGAGATTATCAGGTGTTTTTGTATCTGTGCTGGCAGTGACTGGCTGTTTTTTCTTTACTTATTTATTTATTATTGGGTAGAGAAATTGCAGAGAGAAATGGAAATGGGAGTGGGGGGGGATAAAGGAAAAGAGTCAGAGAAACACCTGCAGCCCTGCTTCACCACTTGTGAAGCTTTTCCTCCGGCAGGTGGAGACCATGGCCTTTGAACCCTGGTGTTTGAGAACTGTACTGTGTGCACTCAGCTAGGTGAACCACTGCCTGACCCCAATGACTGACTGACTGTACTCACTCCCTTCTGGGGCTTCTCAACCAGCCCCCCATCTGCTGTCCTTCCCTTGCTCACAAGGGAATTCTACCAAATGCACCTGAGCAGCACAAAGCTTTGCATCAGGCACGGATGCTGCTCGCCTGTTGGTTTCTTCCTCTCTGTTTCCGCCTACATTCCTAGTCACTCCATAGAAGCAAAATGCAGACCCGGTGGGAAGAAACAGGTCCTAGAGTGAATGTGTGAATCATGTCCCCTCTCTGCACTGTTGTGGGATTACATCTTGTTCTTTGAGTCACTGTTTCACTAGTCTCAGCTTTGAAAATAAAAACAAAAGATGAACACTAACAAAGGACTTTATTTTATGCTTGATTATTTGGAATATAGCCCAAACCCTTGTTTCATTCTACTTTCACAGTCCATGTAGCTTCTCTGGAAAGTATCCAGATTATAGGAATCAACATAAATCTCTCTTCCTCTCCCCCACTTCCCTCCCATCTTGCCTTCATTACTGTGCTTTTGTTGTGGTGGCATTAGGCATAATGTTGTGAGAATGATGTTTCTAGGTCATTGGAACTCTCCACTTAAGAGTTTGTATAAAACTATTGTTTTACCACTTTTTTAAAAAGTTGAGTTAACATTGGTTTACAATATTACAGAGATTTTGGAGCATAATTGTGTGTGTGTGTGTGTGTGTGTGTGTGTGTGTGTGTGTATGTACATACAACTCACCATACCTATCACTACCATTGTGACCCTTTAATGAGAAAATGAGAGGGTCAGCAAGGTAATGCACCTGCTTTGCCATGCACATGATCCAGGTTTGAGCTCAGCTTTCACTACACTGGAGGAAGCTTTTCCTCTCTCCCTCTGTCTGTCTTTTTTGGTCTCCATTGCTAGCTCAAAAAGTTGACATAAAGCTCCAGTGGTGACAAAAAAAAAAAATTTCTTCCCAACATTTGGAGAATTAAGGCCGCCTGTGACCTTGGGGTCAGACTAATCGTTTGCCTTTCTTCCTCTGTTCAGATGGGCAATGAGATAAGAATAAAACATGAAAATAAAAGGAGTATATTATTCTTTGTACAGCAGTAGTTTTGTTTGTCATTTGATATGTTCCCAGCTCCTGGTTCTAAATAATACATGCTTTCACTTTCCCCCACAACTGTGTTTAAATACATTGGTAAAATCTAAAACCACTTTCTTAGGACAGCAAGTCAGGTTATACTTTTTGCTCTACACAGACTGCAGGGGACCTTTTCCTCCCTTCAATTCAAAACTGAGCATGTACGTTTATGGCCTATACCTCCTTTCTATCTGTTGCATTACCCAAGGTTGAATGAATTTTAAAAGCTTTCTAGTAGTGTTTTGTGAATAGGTTGCCTAGCGTTCCAGCAGCATTGGGTCAGTTGGAGAAATCAAAAATTCAGTTAAACACCTTTACACCTTTTTATTAAACTGTTACAACTCTGAGAATAAAACAGTTCTTGGCCTTCTCATCAGTAGGATAAAGCCAATCAATATCTGTGAAATAGCAAATTCCTATTAAAACATAATAAAGTACTAGATAATAGTCTTTTAAGATACCATTACCATTTTCTAAAAGTGTATCTACTATGTGGTGGCTAGGTGGTGGTGCACCTGGTTGCGGACACACATTACCACGCACAGGGCCCAGGTTCTCTCTCATCTGATCTTAGAAACTAAACAGGTGGAGTCGGCAGTAGTGCAGCGGGTTAAGCGCACGTGGCGCAAAGTGCAAGGACCTGTGTGAGAATACCAGTTCGAGCCTCCGGCTCCCCACCTGCAGGAGGGGTCACTTCACAGGCGGTGAAGCAGGTCTGCAGGTGTCTTTCTCTCCTCTCTCCATTTCTCTCTGTCTTATCCAACAACAATGACAGCAACAACAATAGTAACTATAACAATAAACAACAAGGGCAACAAAAGGGAAAATAAATAATAAAAAAAGAAAAAGAAAAAATAGTCTCTTTGAAAAAAAAAAAAGAAAGAAAGAAACTGAACAGGGTCAGGCTTGGTTAGTACTTGGGTGGGAGACAAGGACTTGGGTTAGAGTTCCCACTCCTAACCAGTAAGGGGGATGCTTCAAAGTGGTGAAGCAGGTTTGCAGATGTCTTTTCTCTCTTTCTTTTATCTTTATTTATTAGAGAGACAGTCAGAAATCGAAAGTGATGGGGAAGACAGAGAGTCAGAGAGACACCTGCAGCACTGATCACCACTTGCAAAGTTCTTCCCCTGCAAGTGGGAACCAGAGGGTTGACCCTGGGTCTTTGTGCATTGTAACATGTGTGCTCAACCAGGTGCACCACCATCTGGCCCCTTTTTCTACCTTCCTCTCTCTCTCTCTCTCTCTCTCTCTCTCTCTCTGTCATATCACAAAAAATAAGGGAAAAAGGGGTAGGGGGAATGACCACCAGGAGCAGTAGATTATTGTACCAGCACTGAACCCCAGAAATAACACTAGAGGCAATAAAAAAGTTTATTTTAATGTATAGACTTTAGTTCTGAGTATATATTCTTTCAATCTAAGCACTTAGGGTTCTAAATTAGTAAACTGAATTTTGACAGTGGGCTCAAATTATTAATGCATTTTAAATAATAACATTTTCTTTTTTCCTGAAATATTAAATCACCTATAATCTTTGATCAGGGTTACCAGAAGCAATTCGTTTTATCATTATATAAGATATAGTTATTTGTAAATAGCATTAAATGACACAAATCATGGTAAGATCTTTTATGGAACCTCTGGGGCTTTGCTCATTTTCCTTTATGCTTTTTATGATCCATACCATTTGATAGTATATTTGATGACCTCAACCAAATCAAAGCAACCAGGTCCACCTTGATATGTTTCATTTTGAATTGTGTCCAGAGACACCAGGCCTAGGATGTCAGATTCCAGCTCCAATACACAGGGGAGACCTTTCCTAGCTCATAGGACTCCTAACTTCCATTTCAGGTGGCACACCTTCTGGCAGAGTTATAGATATAGATATAGACCATGAGATAGGGCATACATGCACATGCAAGCATAAGTTATGGGAAAATATATACATTGAAGTAAAAGTGTGCAATAGTCCACAGTGACTCAGTAAGCACAGCAAGCAAGTAGAAAGACCTAAAAAAGAAAAGTACGTAATCAAATATTTTCTACTTAGAACTAGATACTCTCCTCACCTACTTCCTATTTCACTTCTTTCAATCACTCACAGCGTAGCTCTGACAGATAAAGTTAAGGACTACAAAAGCTGGATAAGGGTATGTGACTGGTACTTTTTAGTGATGGCTGTTTTGGTCACTACCAGGGTCATAGTCAAGGAATCCTGGGATTCCCACAGATATGATGGAATAGACTTCTAACAGAATCCTCTCTCCACCATCACTGGTCATCTCCCATCAGGAACAACATCATACACGCTCTTGTGGGCTTCTATAGAACCTTGTCCTCAATGTAGAACAACAATGGTAGAAACTGCCCACTCTCTGAAGAGAGGCTGGATCAACATACTCTGCCACTTGAGAAAGACGGGTCCTGAAATGAACGCAGCCTGAATGTTCCTAGCTATGACCAGGGAATGTGAGTTCAGAACAGCGGGGATGCAGAGGTTGCACAGACTCCTGTGCTAAGTATGGATAGATATGGGCTCTACGTCAGATCAATGGAATCTACAGTTAACGGTATTTATATACTTTTCCCATATTTGGGAGCTATTTTCTTCCCTGATCCAGGTCTTTAGTCCTATTTCCAACACTGACTACCATCTTCCCAGATAATACTTTTAGCCCATGCTAGCTATTAGGCTCAGGCCAAAAATTAGCAAAGTCATGGGCCTCTTGGAATATACCTAAAATAGACTTCCTAGCTTCTTCCAACATGAAGACCCCAAATTTCACCTACTATATTGTTACCTTTAGGTTCCTGCTTACAATTTGTTCTGCTTCATATTTTAATGCTTTTCAGCCACCAAGTTGCAGATGTTACCATGACACCAACCTGACTCCTTGGACAGACAACCTCACTAATGTGTCCTGAAACCTCACCTTCCCAGAATCCTACCCCACGAGGCAAAGATAGAAACAGGCTGGGGGTATGGATCCACCTGTCAGTACCCAGGTCCAGTGGAGAAGCAGTTACAGAAGAAACCAGACCTCCCACCTTCTGCACCCCATAAAGATCTTTGGTCCATACTCCTATAGGGATAAAGAATAAGGAAGCTTCTAATGGAAGGGATGGGAGATGACACTCTGATGGTGGGAATTGTGTGGAATTGTACCCCCTTTTATCCCACAACTTTGCTGATGATTATTAAATTACTAATATAATCTTTTAAAAAGCTTATCCACTATGTAAGTTTATATAATTTTCAAAGCAATTTTCCTATCAAAAGTACTAGTTGTCAGCTAAATCTGTGTTATCAGTGCTTTTTAAACAAGAATTATTTATTACATATGAGTGAGTCTCCATGTTTTGAAAAAGGTATCAGATTAAAAAAAACAAAACAAAAAACCCACAGATGAAAGTCTAGTAATCCCATTGTCCCATAGCCATAGATGGGCTTTCTTTCTTTTTCTTTTTTTATCTAATAGGATGGAGAGAAATTGAGAGAGGTGAAATAATTGGAGAGGGAGAGAGAAAGATAGACATCTGAAGACCTGCTTTACTACTTGTGAAGCTCTTCCTTTTTAGGTGGGGAGTAGGGGTTTAAGCCTGGATCCTTGTGCATGGTAATGTGTGCACTCAACTGAGTGCACCACCACCAATTTTCAAAAGCAGCTGCTACTCCTTTTTTTTTTTTTTTTTTAAATCAGAGTACTACTCAACTTTGGCTTATGGTGGTATGGGGGATTAAACCTGGGACCTAGGAGCCTCTGGCATGAAAGTCTTTTGCATAACTGTTATGCTCTCTTCCCTACCCAAACTTATAGATAAGCTTTCAAGCCCCTCTGGTTCTTGCCCCTAATAGCATAGCAAGGACCTCTAGCCTCCTGACACCCCTTACTGTCTCCCATTACAAGATAGTCTGCAGGATGGTGCTCCTCTTTTATGCCTGAGCTCCTTCCCCATCTGTCCCTTTGGAAATCTAGTGCTTCTACTTGGGCACCAGAGGCTCCTTTGGGATCTCTCTGTGGGTTCCAGAGAATGCTGCTTTGCCCCCTCTGGCATTGCTGCTTTTCTACTTAGTAGTTGCAGCCAAGAACTCAAAGTCCCCTATTCTCCCTGTCAGTGACACACACATTCTCAAACAGTATTATTTGTCCTTTGGTATTTTGCACGGACTTGGTGTTGTAAATCTGGGTTTATACTAGTTGGCTTCCTACTCTCTACAAAGTCAGGTATGAAGGTTGTCAGAGATGGAGGAAGACAGAGAAATCCAGGTCAAGGACCAGCTCCCTGTCATGCTCAAGGCTGCCACTCTCCTTAGTCAATCATGACTTTACTAAAAGTCTCATATGAGAACTCTAAACTAATTCTGAGGGGCTGGCAGGTGGCTCACCTAGTAGAATGCTATGCATGAGAACCTGGGTTTGAGCGCCAGGCAACCACATGGGAGGGAGCATCTGAGTGGGGAAGCTTCACAAGTGGTGGAGTTGCATTGCATTGCTGCATTGTCTCTCCTTTTCTAGCTCTCTGTCTCACCCTCTATTTAGAGGAAAGGAAAAAAAAAAAAACAACGAATGGTGGAGTTGTGCAGTAATTGAGCCACAGCGACAACCCGGGTGACATAAAATGCGGAGTCTGAAATTCAAATCTATTTTTTCTAAATATTTTATTACCTTCTTTTTATCTGTTTATTGGATAGATACAGCTAGAAATTTAGAGAAAGAGAGAGAACTACAGCACTGCTTCACTTTCAAAGCAGGTGGGGACCAGGGGCTTGAACCCAGACCCTTGCACATTGCAAAAACGTGTGCTCAACCAGGTGCATGACTACCCAACCCTCAAATCTATTTTCTTAACATGAGTGATCTCTCAGAAGTCTTCAGCAACTCACACCAAAGCTGCCCCCCACCCCACCCCCATGTTTCCCTCTAGTTTACTCAGTAAGCCTAAAATGCCTGCTGTGGGCACATTCCAGACACTGAGATAACACTGAGTGAGGATTTTGTCTTGTGATGAAAAGCACTCCAGCCCAGCCCCAAGGACTGAACCAAAAGTTGAAGGGATGTGGGTTAAGGATTGGAACACAGTGGAAGTGAGTGGTGAGGACTTGGGTGGGTGGAGGGGAGGCACAGATATTTCAGAAGGCACAGGGTGCAGGGTCTCCTCACTCCAGGTCTGTATTCTCTCTGCAGAATGACATCTTTGAGTGGTCCAGAGACCACCGGGTCCACCACAAGTACTCAGAGACCGATGCAGATCCTCACAATGCCCGGAGGGGCTTCTTCTTTTCCCACATCGGGTGGCTGTTTGTCCGCAAGCATCGGGATGTCATCGAGAAGGGGAGAAAGCTGGATGTTACTGACCTGCTGGCTGATCCTGTGGTCCAGTTCCAAAGGAAGTAAGTAAACAAACCTCACCAAGTGCTCCCTCAGGGCACATTTCCAGAGACAGAGAACACAGTGGGAAGTATGACTTAGAAACAAATGTGTTGGTTTCCCCCAGTCTAGACTAATGAGAAATATTGTACCATAAAGACTGCCTGGGATAGGACTCTCATTCCTCCATGTACTAGCTAATGATTCCATACTCTAACCAGAGCTCAGTTTCAACTAGCAAATGAGAGCAATAATATCTGTTTCATAAATTTATTTATTTCCCTCCCTCCCTTCCTCCCTCCCTCCCTTCCTTCCTTCCTTCCCTCCTTCCCTCCTTCCTTCGTTCTGAGTTTTTTTTCACACATGAGAGACAGAGACCAGAGCACCATTACATTCTGGCAAATGACAGTGTCCAGGATTGAACATGGAACCACTGAGGCCTCAGGCTTGCATGTCCAGAGTGCTACCACTGTGCTATCTCCTCAACCGTTCTTGCAGTCCTCATGGAGCACAATTAAAAAGAAAACACTCAGCACATAGTAAGAGCTTAGAGAAGGCTAGTAATTATTTTATTTATTTATTTATTTATTTATTTATTTATTTTTGGTCATCACCTGGGCTTCTCTGCTCTAAATCAATGTTTTTAGATACAGAGAGAGAGAGAGAGAGAGAGAGAGATTGAGAAAGAAAGAGAGACTGAGGGAAAGAAACAAAAACACCACAGTACTGAAGCTTCCCCCAGTGCAATGTTGGATTGGTTCAAACCTGAGTTGTAAGCATGACAACACAGATACCCTCCCAGATGAGCTTCTGAGTCTTCCAGTGGTTGCTATGTTTATCCAGGCAGTTACATACTGAGGATTCTGCATGCTTCCACCCCCTGCTTCTGTTGGTTCCACCATACAGTCTTCTGGTATGCTTAAATACAGCTCTTTTGGGTGGACACACCCACCAGTCAAAACACCCAGTATTATTAATAGCTAAAAATTTCACAGAAGAAAATACAGAATGTTTTCAATCACCAGTTCGGTGGTTTGTTGTTTTGTATTTTTTTTTTTTACTAAGAGCAAAATAATTTTGAGAGTAAAATATTAAAGGTTGTTAAAGAAAATCTGCAAGATTCTGCTTATCTCCTATGCTTTATGTATATAGATACACATTTTGCATGTTATAGTGCGTATGCAATGTTGAGTGTCTCAGTTTATTTTACTATGACTCTATGATTAGATTTGTAGAAATGGCATTGTTACACAATTAATAATGCTTTGGGACGGTCAGGTCTTAGATTAATTTGAAGAACTCAGATCAGAAAGCAAAGGATCTTCTATTTTATCAAGGAGAAATGATAGAGGTATAATATCTTGAGTTTTTCCAGCCATAAAAAATCATTTTTAAAAACATCTTTACATTTTTTAATCTTTATTTATTGGATAGAGACAGTCAGAAATCGAGAGGAAGGGAGAGACAGAGAGCTAAGAGACAGAAAGACATCTGCAACACTGCTTCACCACTTACAAAGCTTTCCCTCTGCAGGTGGGGACTGGAGGCTTGAACCCAGGTCCTTGTGCATTGCAATGTGTGCACTCAACCAGGTGTGCTGTCACTCACCCCCCCAAAATCTTTACCTTTAAAAGTGTGGTAATCATGGGGTAGGGCGGTGGCACAGTGGGTTAGGTGCACGTGGCGCAAAGTGCAAGGACTGGTGTAAGGATCCTGGTTCGAGCCCCCGGCTCCCCACCTGCAGGGGAGTTGCTTCACAGGTGGTGAGGCAGGTATGCAGTTGTCTATCTTTCTCTTCCCCTCCTCTCTCCATTTCTCTCTGTCCTATCCAACAATGAATGACATCAACAATGGTAATAATAATAACCACAACGAGGCTACAACAAGGGCAACAAAAGGGGGAAAAAATGGCCTTCAGAAGCGGTAGATTCATGGTGCAGGCACTGAGCTCAGCAATAACCCTGGAGGGAAAAAAATGTGGTAATCTGATTTATTATGTGTGTATGTATGCAGAGTCCATGTTTCAAGAGACTATTTCTTTTCTTTCTTTTTTTAAATTTTATTTAATAATGATCAACAAGACCATAGGGTAAGGGGTACAGTTCCACACAGTTCCCATCACCAGAGTTCTGTATCCCATCCCCTCCATTGGAAGCTTTCCTATTCTTTATCCCTCTAGAAGTATGTACCCAGGGTCATTATGGGGTGCAGAAAGTGGGAGGTCTGGCTTCTGTAATTGATTCTCCTCTGGACATGGGTGTTGGCAGGTTGATCCATACCTTTTCCTAGTAGGGTAGGGTAGAGACTATTTCTGAGTGCAGGCAGAGGGACAAAGGTGAGCATTTTTTTCATCAGCAGTTTAGTGTTGAAAGCTGTCATAAACCATCCACTCATATTATCAGCTCACATGTGCCTTGAGCTCCTACTAGGAATCAGTGATGAAGACACTACTTTAACCACCACTCTCTATTCCCTTAGAATTTTCAGGTTAGCAAGGAGTCAACAGATTAATTCACAAGTACTCTAGTGGGAGGAGTGCTATAATAGGGAGGTACAGGACCCCATGGGAATATGGAGAAGGATCTCCTAACCACACTATATAGGCTGATGTGTAAAGCAAAGCCTGCAGATGGAAGCAGCTTCTAAGCCAAGGCCTGAGAGACGAGACTTGAGCCAGATGAGGATAAAGACAAGGATATTTAATGTTGGTCATTTCATAGGACTGGATAGTGCTATAGGACATAGAACTAGACATAGAACATAGGACATAGAACTAACCTGACAGGTTATTTAGCCTCATGCCTTTTACTATTCCTATGGGAAGAACTGTTAAATTACAGATAGAAAGTTGGGAATAAAAGTACCATCTTAGTCTGTTGAAATTACGATGACAAGAATACTTCATAGACAAGGAATCTTAAGCAACATTTATTTCTCAATTTTGGACACTGGGAAGTCTAAGATCAAGGGATAAGCACATTTGGTTTCTGGCTAGGACCCACTTCTTGGTCCACAGATGTTTGTCTTCTTACTATTTCAAGACAGAGAGGCCATGGGAACTCTCTGGGGGTCTATTTCCCTGTTTTTTGTTTTTTTTTCCTTCCTTTTTTTCTCTAAGTCTCTCTTGTTCAATTTCAGTTTTATTGAGGGAATAGTGGTTTACATTGATGTTGTTAACGCAAATGTATTTATCCACATTTCTCCAAGTTAGGAGTCCATCAGTCCATCTCACCCTTAAACATGCCATCATCCTGCTCCACCGTAGGGCACTAGAGCCACAACCCTTATGGCTTCTCACTTCCCCCTTCTGAGTATGGGGTCTCTTTCATAAGGACAATCATCCCATTCATAGGGGTCTCAAACCTTACAATCACCTCCCCAACCCCAAACTTCCAATCACCATCTCATTAGGAAGTAAGGTTTCAACATTGGGAATTTCAGGGGATCAGAACTATTCAGTTTACAGTAAGTAGTACCTCTTAGGTTATTTGCTTAACCTTCTTTTGATTACACTTTGCTATTTAAAAGGGGGTATGAGCTTTCTCTGGTGTGTGGGTGAACATTCTCAGAAACCGTAGAGATTCATAGATTCAAATAAGGCCAGAATCACTGAACTTAAAAGAAGAGCTCTTCTGAGATACACAGATAACTCACCATTGGATATTTTACATGTGCCTGAAACCAGTAGTTCTGGTTCCTGCTCTTCAAACCCTGCAGCAGAGATAGAATGCTCAATGAATGACATGTTGAACCTAAAAGCATGAGCTAGAGGAGTGGAGGAGCCAGTGGTCCTGACAATCAGCTCTTACCCTTGCTACCCATAGACTGAGCAGAGAGTTTCCTGAGGACTGAGACAAGAGACCCACTTGTTTGAGACCCAATCCTGGGTCATTGCAGTGGCTCATCTTCCAAGGTTCCTCTCCAGCTTCAAATTCCCACCTGTTCCTCCTTGGCTATCTGTAGACAGCAGTCTGTGTCTCAGCATCAAGGGTCAGGGCTTCTGGCTTAGTCCACTGCTCTCTTTGGGTGCATTATTTTAGCAAACAGATGAAAAACTTCGAGTTTCCTCAAACAAGCAAATGTGTAAATGACAAAAACCAAGAGTTTAGACTCTTCCTTCAGTCAGCACACTAATACCAGTCTCGTATTTGGTTTGAAAAAATGTCTACCTATCTATCTATCTATCTATCTATCTATCTATCTATCTATCTATCTGTCTTCCTATCTATCTATCTACCTATCTATGAGACAGAGAGAGAGAGAGAGAGAGAGAGAGAGAGAGAGGAAGGAAAAAAAGAAACCAGAACATCATTCTGGCACATGCCATCCTGGGGATTACATTCAGGACCTGATGGTTGTGTGTCCAATGCTTTATCCACTGTATCACTTCCAGGGTCACATTACTATTATATTTGATTAGTGAAAGTGTGTTTAACCATTTCCCTTTCTCAGCTATTTCACTTAGTATAATCTTTTCTAAATCTATCCATGTTGTAGCACGAGGCAAGATTCTTCCTTTTCTTATAACTGAGTAGTATTCCATTATGCAGATATGATAACTTTTTTTAAGCTTTATTATTTTTTTTAAATTTTTTATTTATAAAAAAGAAACACTGACAAAAAACCATAGAATAGGAGCTGGTTGGTGGCACACCTGGTTGATCACACATGTTACAATGAACAAGGACCTAGGTTCGAACCCCTAGTCCCCACCTGCAGGGGGAAAGCTTCACAAGTGGTGAAGCAGTGCTGCAGGGGTCTCTCTGTCTCTCACCCTCTCTATCCCTCCCTTCCTTCTCAATTTCTGACTGTCTATCCAATAAATAAATAAATAAAGATAATTTAAAAAAGAAAAAAAAACCCATAGGATAAGAGGGGTACAACTCCATACAATCCCCACCATCAGAACTCCATACCCCATCCCTTCCATGATAGCTTTCCTATTCTTTATCCCTCTGGGAGTATGGACCCAGGGTCATTATGGGGTGCAGAAGGTGGAAGGTCTGGCTTCTGGAATTGCTTCCCCGCTGAACATGGGCGTTGACATACTCCTAGCCTGTGACACAACTTCTTAGCCCACTCATCTGTCATTGAGCACTGGGGTTGGTTCCATGCCATGGGTATTATAAATAAAGCTAGTGTGTGTGTGTGTGTGTGTGTGTGTGTGTGTGTGTGTGTGTGTATGTGTCCATCCACTCCACTGCTTCTTATTTCTGTTTGGTTTGACCATTGTCTGCACTGTTTGTTTCACATAGGCCCTTGATGGTCATACAAAAGTGGGATCAAGTGACCCTCAAAGAAGCATGGGGGCTGTACTATAAGCAGAGCCAGAGTGTGTATTTTCTAGATGTGAGCAAGGACTCCAGCATACGCTGCCACAGCCTTAACCTGGCTTCTCTTTCTAGTCTCCACATTAACCCCTGCTAGCCAAGTCAGTCCCAGACCACCAAGTCTGATTTTTTTTTTTTTTTTTTTTGCTTCCCTTTTTATCTGTCTGATTCTTTCTGTTCCCACAGTCTTTGTCTCATCACCTGCTGGAGGACTTTGGGACTTTGTGCCCCCTCCTCTGTGCCTTTCTCCCCAGGGGGACATTTTCTGTCACATTTTGTTCTCAGTGCTGAGATGTTCTTCCTCCTTCCAGCTTTATTAAAGAGCAAAAGCAACTTAGCACATTCCTCAGCCAGACTTTTTTTTTTTTTTTGGCTGGGAGATGAGGGATTTTTGTCTTCACTTCATCATCTTGCTTTGGTTTACTCTTTTTTGTGTGTTTCTTGTTCTTGTAAATAATCCCTCTCCTTGAGTTTTGCATTGTGGAGGGGGGCATCTGGCTTTGACAAGCAACTTGAGCCCTAGAGTCTTTTTTTCCCCCTCCCACCTTTCCCTCACCTCAAATCATGTCAGCTGATCTTGATTCTGTGAATATTCTGAGGATGAAATAAAAATAATCATTTTCTTTGGATAATTTTCCCTGAACCTAGTTGTCAGAAATTAACATTCTGAATCTCTGAGGCTTAAAGATGGGACTAAAAATTGTGCTAAAAACTGTGAACTGTGTTTAATTAGATCCCTTGTATTAAAAGTCAGTTGGAGAGGTAAGTCATCCTTTAAAAACTCTTATTAAACCCTTGGAATTTCTCAGGAGATGTTGATTGCTGCAGTCAAATAGTAGAATTATGCTCTGGGATACAGGACAGGGATGATTCAATATGAAGTTGTAGCATCAACATCAGAATTTCCCTATTTTCACGGTATAACGTCTGGGGAGGGGAGAAACCAGTGTAGCAAATAATTCCATAGCTCATTTAGACTTTTACAAAAATTCCAAGTCAAAATCAAAATGTCATTTGTTTGCCTCTGTAAGGTACTTTTCTTGCTAGGAGCTCTCACATGAGAGAGCAAGAAAAAAGGAAGAGAGGAAGAGAGAGAGAGAGGCTGTGTGTAGAAACACACCCACAGTATTAGCAGTCATTTTCCTTTCGCTACATGGACTACTCACTTCTTTCTACATGTGAAATTCCCCTGGCAAGATACGTAGACAGTTTCTCAAATGTTTGGAATCAACAGGTGTCAATGAATTTTGGAAGTGCTGTTTGCAAAGTGTTATCTTAGTTTCACTGTTGATGGTAACACAGGCATCTTTGATTTACTTCAATAGCCAATGAAAGCTGCCACGTATTTGTTACCTGCTATGTACTTACATTATATCTTTACCCAAATTGTCTTTCCGCCTTCCTATGACTAGCATATAGACAGTGGGACATAGCCTCTACTTTTCCCCTTACCTTCCTTTTTTTTTTTCATCAGACAGAAAGAAATTGTGAGGGAATGGAGATTGAGAGGGAAAGATAGAGACACCTATAGCACTGCATCACCACTTGTGACACTTCCTCCCATCGGTGGGAATCAGGGGTTTGAATCAAGGTCCTTGCACATGGTAACATATGCACTCAACTGGCTGCACCATTACCCAGCCTCCTATTGACCTAGGTTCTAAATTTGATTTATAAACATTTTGACTCCCCATTGTCTTTACTAATCAACTAAAAAAAAAGAGTAGCACATACTGGCAATAAGTTACACTTCTTCTAGTACTATATAATTAAATTTAATTTATTTCTTTATTGGAGGATTAATGGTTTACAGTCAACAGTAAAATACAGTAGTTTTTACATGCGTAACATTTCCACATAACAATACAGCCCTCACTAGGTCTCCCTCTGCCATCATGTTCCAGGACCTGAACCCTCCCCCCACTGCAGAGTCTTTTACTTTGCTGTAATACACCAACTCCATTCCAAGTTTGACTTAGTGTTTCCCCTTCTGATCTTCTTTTCCTTTTATTTTTTAATTATCTTTATTTATTGGATAGAGACAGCCAGAAATTAAGAGGGTAGGGGAGATAGAGGGCGAGAGAAAGAGAGACACCTGCAGCCCTCCTTCACCACTTGCAAAGCTTTCACTCTACAGGTGGGGACCAGGGGCTTGAACCCAGGTCCTTGAGCACTGTAACGTGTGCTCAACCAGGTGCACCACCACCCAGCCCCTGATCTTGTTTTTCAACTTCTATGAGTGAAATCATCCCATATTCATCCTTCTGTTTCTGACTTATTTCACGTAACATGATCTCTTCAAGTTCCATCCAAGATGGGCTGACAACGGTGAAGTCACTGTTTTTAATAGCTGAGTATTATTCCATTGTGTATATAGACCACAGCTTACTCAGCCACTCATCTGTTGTTGGACACCTAGGTTGCTTCCAGGTTTTGGCTATTACAAATTGTGCTGCTATGAACATAGGTATACACAAATCTTTTTGGATGTGTGTGTTGGGTTCCTTAGGATATCTGCCCAGGAGAGGAATTGCAAGGTCATAGGGTAGGTCCATTTCTAGCCTTCTGAGGGTTCTCTAAGACTGCTCTCCACAGAGCAATTGATATTCCCACCAGCAGTGCAGGAGGGTTCCTTTGTCCCCACAACCTCTTCAGCATTTGTTACTCCTACCTTTTCTGATGTATGACATTCTTACAGGAGTGAAGTGGTACCTCATTGCTGTCTTTGTTTCTATTTCTCTGATAATCAAAGGCTATATTATTTTATTACCAAGGCTGAGACAAAATTTTAGTTACTGTTAATGTAAACTCTTTTTCTATTATTTTTTACTCTTTTTAACTTATTTACTGTTGGACAGAGATAGAGAGAAATCGAGAGAGGAGAAGGGATAGAGAGGGGAAAGGGACAGAGAGACACCTGCAGCCCCTACTTCACCACTTGTGAAGCTTTCCCCCTGCAGGTGGGGACCAGGGAATTGAACCTGGGTCCTTGTGCACTGTGACGCATGCTTTTAACCAGTTGTGCGACCACCTGGCCCCCATTAATGTAAAATTTAAATAATTATAAATGTAAAAGCAAGATTAGAGTTTATGACAGATGTATACGTGTGAGTTTCATTCTCATTAATGCTTTTTAAAAATTTTTATTTATTGGGGGATTAATGTTTGATAGTTGACAGTAAATACAATAGTTTGTACATGCATAACATTTCTCAATTTTCCACACAACAATACTTTTTTATAGTAAATTCTTGGTTTTCTTCCTAAACCATATGGAAAAAATTCCTCTGGTATACTTGGGATAATTTCTCAGAATAGACACTTCTTCAAGGCATATATATATATATATAAAATCTTCACCTTCAAGGCTTCAGCTAGAAGAAAAATCATCAAAGACCCCATAAGAGTCTGCTGAATCTGAGGCCAGGTGGGGGTGGCTCACCAGATAGAGCACACGCATTACCATTCATAAGTACCTGGGTTCAGGTGCCTGCAGGAAAGGGTAGAGCAATACTGCTAGTGTCTCTCTCCTCTGTATCTTTCTCCCTCTCCCATCTCTTTGTCTGTCTCTCATTTTCTGTTAAAACAAACAAACAAATAGCTACTTAGACCTGTAGAGTCATGCAGACACCAAATCCCATAGCCATAGCCCTGATGGCAAGAAACAAAAATAAAACAAAAACTTTTTTCTTCCTTTTCTCTCTCCCTCTCTCTCCCTCTCTCTCCCTCTCTCTCCCTCTCTCTCTCTCTGCCTCCAGGGTTATCACTGGAGCTCCTGGAGGCCATTTTTCCCATTTTGTTGCCCTTTTTTTTATAGTTGTTATTGTTGCCATTGCTGTAGTTGTTGGATAGGACAGAGAGAAATTGAGAGAGGAGGGGAAGACAGAAAGGAGGCGAGAAAGACACCTGCAGACCTGCTTCACCTCCAGTGAAGCGACTCCACTGCAGGTGGGGAGCTGGGGTCTCAAACCGGGATTCTTCCACCGCCATGTGCACTTAACCCACTGCCATACCGCCTGGCCCCTAAAAACCAAAACTATTTTTAAAAAGACTTGACTGAATCTGGATTACTTTTCCGATCTATTACCATTGGCTTATACATCACAGGAAAAAAAGTTCTTTTTGTTTTTTCATTGTGTTTTGCTTCTTATCATTCAACAGAACTAAAAAAAAGTGGAGAAAGCTTTTCATAATAGAAAATTGATTATGGGGAGTCGGGCGGTAGCGCAGCGGGTTAAGCGCAGGTGGCGCAAAACACAAGGACCGGCATAAGGATCCCGGTACGAACCCCGGCTCCCCACCTGCAGGGGAGTCGCTTCACAGGCGGTGAAGCAGGTCTGCAGGTGTCTGTCTTTCTCTCCCCCTCTCTGTCTTCCCCTCCTCTCTCCATTTCTCTCTGTCCTATCCAAAAATGACGACAACAACAATAATAACTACAACAATAAAACAACAAGGGCAACAAAAGGGAATAAATAAATAAAATAAATATTCAAAAAAAAAAAAGAAAATTGATTATGTAATTATCCAGCAATTAGCACACAGCATTTCTCTAACTTCAGAACTCTTAAATTAGCATATTGTCGTTAAAAACTACTTAAACACTACAACAAGGGCAACAAAAGGGAATAAATAAATATTTTAAAAATTACTTAAACAGGACATAAAAATGAAATTCCATTTTTTTAGTAGAAAAGATGATAATGTAATGAACTTATATTATTTGAACATTTTTTGAACGTTTTTGAAGTGAAAATAAACTTGAAGAATAAAATAATTCATAATGCATAAACATAGAAAAAATGATCAAAAAGTTTGCTGTATATCTTTTTAGAGTTTTTTTTCCCAGTGAATCCTGTCATACTTCGAAAACAGGAATTTTCTTAACCCTCACTAATTTTGGAAAATCCTTGATCATTACCCTTCCTGTTTTACTTTCATCTTGTTTTCTTCTTTCAGGACTCTAGTAATACATATGTCCAGCAATTTGTTATTGCTCAACACTCATAGAAATACCTTTTGTTTAATTCCTTTTTTTATTCTAAAAGGCATTTATTGATTTATTTTTATGAGAAACTAAGTGTGTGTGTGTGTGTGTGTGTGTGTGTGAGAGAGAGGGGGTAGGGGAGGCTGGGGCACTGATCTGTTGTGGTCTGTATAGTGTTGAGAATCAGTTCTGGGGCTTCAGGCCTGCAAGTCCAGTGTTCTACCACTGAATCATCTCCCTGACCCTAATTCATGTACGTGTGTGTATGTGTGTATGTGTGTGTATGTGTGTGTTGTGTGTATGTGTGCGTGCATGTGTACGTGTGTGTGTATGTGTGTGTGAACACAGAGGCTTCACCACTCCAGGCTGAATTTTTCAGATAAAAATAGAGGTAGAGACAAAAAGAGAAAGGGGAAAAATATCACAGCACAAAAGCTTCCCCAAGTGCAGTTGGGTCCAGGCTCCAACCTGGGTTATGCACACGTTAAAGCAAGTTTCTTCTCAGGTAAACTACTTTGTTAGTCTCCTTTTTATCTTTATATTTCTTTAGAATATCTTTTACTTTGATAATGTGTTCCTTGGCTACTTCTGGTCTATTGTTGAGTGCATCAAAGGAGTTCTGCATCTATGATACTGTTTCTTATGTACAGTAGTTTTTCCCTTTTTATGCTTTCTCTCAGCTGAAATATCCTGTCTATGCTTACTATTCACCTTTCCTACTGGATCACCTTAATATGTTAATAACAGTCATTTTACCTTCCTATCTGGTAGTTGTAACATTTGGGTCATATTGTATTTAGATCTGGTTTTATAAATTTATGTCTTGGCAGTTTTTTGTTTGTTTGTTTGTTTGTTTTTGCCACCAGTTTTCACTGGGGCTTGGTGTCTGTATATTGACCCTCACTGTTCCTTTCCAGAGACTTTTTTTTTATGGAAGAGGAGAGACAGAGAGAATGAGGGAGAAAGTGACAGAGAAAAGGAGAGGCACCTTTAGTACTGCTCTATCACTTGTGAAGCTTCCCCACAGTAGGTGGCGACTGGGGTCTGTGTGCTCTGCCAGGTGAGTCACCACCCAGCCCTTGATCCAAAATTCTTTTTTTTAAATTGCTGTAGTTATTATTATTGTTGTTATTGATGTCATCGTTGTTGGATAGGACAGAGAGAAATGGAGAGAGGAGGGGAAGACAGAGAGTGGGAGAGAAAGATAGACACCTGCAGACCTGCTTCACCGCCTGTGAAGCGACTCCCCTGCAGGTGGGGAGCCAGGGGCTCAAACTGGGATCCTTATGCCAATCTTTGCACTTTGTGCCACGTGCACTTAACCCGCTGCACTACTGCCCAACTCCCCAGAAATTCTTAATTATATACTAGACATTGTGCTCAGAAGAACAGGGAGACTAGGTAATTTCAATCAATTAAAAAGTGGACTTTTGACTGGTACTAGAATCTGGAGGGTTTCTATAGTCCCCAAGCAGCTTAAAGACTTTCTTTGTAAGAGAAGACTCTAGAGAAAGCCAGGCTTTGGCCCTGCTTGCTTTTCTGTGCAGCGGAGAGGGGGTCTCTCCATTGCACAGAATACCCATTGAAGATATTTAAAAACAGAACAGAAGAAAGTGCTTATAGATTGCTTTGTATTTGATCTTTAATGTATTCACTGGGACACACTAGCCCACACTTCTCCTTCAGTCATCAATACATTTTTAGCTGATCTCTGCTCATTTACTTATATGGGAAGCACCTCTTCTTGTACTCTGCCAGCAGTGCAGCAGTTTGTGGATGGGCTTATCAATGTCTGCAGTTAAGTTTGCTGTTCAGAACTGTGGCCTCAATTCTCTAATGAGCTAAAAAAATTATTATTTTGTTTGTCATTTTACCCAAACTCTTCATTGTTCTGATGGGAGAAACATTCTCTTGTGATGTTCTGTATACTGAGTGGAGGCAGAACTGTGCATCTTATTTCACAATCTGCAGTTGTTACCTGATAAGTTACTGAGAAATCTTTCTTTTTTAAAAAAAAAAATATTTTAAATTATTTATTGGATAGAGACCGTCAGAAATGGAGAGGGAAGAGGGTGATAGAGAGACACTGCAACACTCCTTCAACACTCTCAAAGCTTTCCCCATGCAGGTGGGGACTGGGTGCTCAAGCCGGGGTCCTTGCACATTGTAACATGTGCACTTAATCAAGTGCCCCCTGAGAAATCTTTCTAGTTTTAATGCCTACTTGAAATTTTATTGTAAGGATGTAGCACAACTATTTTTTTTTTATTTATAAAAAGGAAACACTGACAAAAACCATAGGATAAGAGGGGTACAACTCCACACAATTCCCACCACCAGAACTCCGTATCCCATCCTCTCCCCTGATAGATTTCCTATTCTTTAACCCCAGGGGAGTATGGACCCAGGGTCATTATGGGGTGCAGAAGGTGGAAGGTCTGGCTTCTGGAATTGCTTCCCTACTGAACATGGGCATTGGCAGGTCGATCCATACTCCCAGCCTGTCTCTCTCTTTCCTTAGTAGGGCAGGGTTCTGGGGAAGTGGGGCTCCAGGACACATTGTTGGGGTCATCTGCCCAGGAAAGTCCGGTTGACATCATGTTAGCATCTGGAATCTGATGACTGAAAGAGTTAACATATAGAGCCAAAAAAATTGTTGTCTAATCATGAACCTAGAGGCTGGAAAAGTTCATATGAAGAGTTAGAGTTAGAGTAACAAGGGAGAGAGGGATCTATTCAAGATTAGGCCTGTCATATCTGTTTGAGGATTTCAGAACTCCCCGACTAGGGCCCCAGCTGATGGGGTGGCCTGACAGTGACTAAAGAGTCATCGTTAAAGTATGCCAGTCTGTTCCCCTTATTCATCTTTTGTAGTCCTTACTTTGGTAAGGTTAGCTTTGGAGTGAGTGAATGAGTGAGGGAACTGTAATAGGAAGTAGGTGAGGAGGGTATCTAAGTCTAAGTAAACATTATTTCATTAGGAACTTTATGGTGTCTTTTTAGGTCTTTCTACTTGCTTGCTGCATATTATTGTGCACTGCAGATTATTGTGCACTTTTGCTTTCAGGTATATATTTTGCCCTAATTTATGAATACATGTGAACATATGCCCTATCTCATGGGACCAGAGCACTGCTCAGCTCTGGCTTATGATGGTGTGGGGAATTGAACCTGGGACTTAGGAACCTCAGGCATAAGTGTTTCTTTGCATAATCAATATGCTATTAACTCGCACCCTCTGTAACTATTTTTGAAGAATATGGAAGGGTTTTCATTCCTTCTGCAACACACTTAGATCAGCCCAGGTTCAAAACTGGTTCCTACTGCATTGGAGGAAGCTTTGGTGCTGTGATATGCTTCTGTCTGTCTCTCTGTTTCTTCTAGCTGAAAACAAACAAATAAACAACAACAACAAAAACAGCTTGAAGTAGTGAAGCCTTGGCTGTGATAAAAAACAAAAAGAAAGAAAGGAAATGGATGAGAAGGGAAGGGGAGAAGGAAGGGAGGGAAGGAAAGGATTGTTTTACAATGCTGTGATGAGCAACTTTGTATATAAATCCTTGACTATAGCTATGATACTTTTCTTTTTTTAAATTTATTTTTATTATCTTTATTTATTTATTTATTTTTAAATATTTATTTATTTTCCCTTTGTTTTTGCCCTTGTTGTTTTATTGTTGTAGTCATTATTGTTGTTGTTATTGATGCCTTCGTTGTTGGATAGGACAGAGAGAAATGGAGAGAGGAGGGGGAGACAGGGAGAGAGAAAGATAGACACCTGCAGACCTGCTTCACTGCTTGTGAAGCGACTCCCCTGCAGGTGGGGAGCCGGGGGCTTGAACCGAGACCGTTATGCCGGTCCTTGTGCTTTGCGCCACCTGTGCTTAACCGCTGCGCTACCGCCCGACTCCCATCTTTATTTATTATATAGAGATAGCCAGGGATTGAGAGGTAAAGGGGCGATAGAGAGGGAGAAGACAGACAGACACCTACAGCACTGCTTCACCACTCGTGAAGCTTTCCCCTTGCAGGTGGGGGCTATGATACTTTTCTTTAGCTCAAGTCAGAGTGGTTGAGTCAAAAATATGTAAAATTCTCTGTTCCAGGTGGTTATAATTTTTTCTCTCTTTTCTTCCTTTCTTTCTTTCTTTCTTTTTTTCTCTCTTTCCTTCTTTCTTTCTAATGAAGGTAGAAAGGGAGAGAGGAGGGGGGTCGGGTGGTAGCACAGTGGGTTAAATGCACATGGCGTCAAGCATAGAGACCAGCGCATAAGGATCCCAGTTTGAGCCCCCGGCTCCCCACCTGCAGGGGAGTGGCTTCACAGGTGGTGAAGCAGGTCTGCAGGTGTCTTTCTCTCCCCCTCTCTGTCTTCCCCTCCTCTCTCCATTTCTCTTTGACCTATCCAACAATGACAGCATCAATAACAACAGTAACAACAACTTCTTCTTCTAGTGTTTGCCCTTCTTCCATAGCCAGTCAACAGCATCAGGTTGAAAGCTGTCAGGAGCTGCTTGTTGCTGGCTTTGAAAGTGACTGGGATCCATGTGGATTCAGTCGGCTAGGAAGGATCATCAATTTCCCCAATGAATGGGTACTCACGGGATGCACCACGACAACAATAATAACCACCACAACAAAGCAACAAGGACAACAAAAGGGGGGGGGAGAGAAAGAAAGGGAGAGAGGAGAGACACCTGCAGTACTGCTCCACCACTCATGAAGCTTCCCCACTAAATCCAGGCCCTCACTCATGGTAATATGTGTACTCTATGGGCAAGCTGTCACCCAGCCCCTAACCATTTGCCTCTTAAAAGTGATACTTAATCCTCCCAACTCTAATTCTACCTGTCAAAGACCAGACACCATCTGCTCTCATTGAGAAAAGATATGACAAAGTTAGACCATGAAGCTCATTTTCCTATCCAGAGCCCTTTTGTTTCTCATGAACAAGAAGGCAGTAGACTGGTCACCACTGAATCTGATGCTGAGACAGGCAAAGTAACACACAACAAGTGTTATAGATTCTCCATTCTTACTCTTCTCAGTGCTCTGAGCTGGAGTATACCACTTCATTGAAAATGATATTCATTTTAGTATTATTTTGCTGCACACAAGATTCTTTCTAAAGAACCCAGCTGTTAGTAAATGAGAAAGAGAGTACTACAGGACAAATTTTACATAGGAGGTGTCTGGAGCCACAAATGCATATAGTTAAATCAAGTAGGGCCTGCAAAGTAGTTTACTTGGGTAATCTACCGCTTTTTCATGGAGGGGACCCAGGCTCAAGCACAGTTCCTTCTGTACTTGGGGGAGCTGTGGTGCTGTGATTTCTTTATCTCTCTGTTCCCCTATCTATGTAAAAAGTTAGCCTGGAGTGGTTAGCCTTGATGACAATCAAAAAATAAATGAAGTAAGAAATAGATTAGTTAGCTGAAAAATACCCATTACTTACTGTCAACTGATATTTGTTGCCATGAAATGATTTGTGAGGTTGACATTCTTGTGGCATCCATTTTGAGAAAATTTTGAAAGAGGTTGAGTCCCTTTTTAAAATTGAAAGAGTACGAGTTACATATATTTGTGAAATGTAGGTACATTTGTTCTCTCATAATGTATTCTGCTAGTGGCAATGTATTATGGAGACCCCTTGTCAACTGACAGCAGAAGTGGAAATATTGTCCTAAGTAATGAATTTGTTGATAGCTACTCCATTATCCAAAATGTATATTTAGATTAGCCATGTGTAGACTGTCATGTCAGAACTAGCAGGGAGATTTTTCTTGACATGATTTATTCTGATTACTCAGTCCCCATCTTACCATGTTATATTCTATTGAAGGTGTCAGGGAATGATTAGATTGAGAGCTTGGCACAATTTGTTGAGGTTTTATTTTTGGCACCATTTACACAGGAGCACTAGAGAAATTAAACCCTTGCTGAGCAAACCTGGGTAGAATTCTCTATTTCTCTTCTCTTCTCTTCTCTTCTCTTCTCTTCTCTTCTCTTCTCTTCTCTTCTCTTCTCTTCTCTCCTCTCCTCTCCTCTCCTCTCCTCTCCTCTCCTCTCCTCTCCTCTTCTCCCTTTTCTTTATAAACTGGAAGAATAACAAAAATCAAAGAAGTGTCCTCAGCCATAGGCTGCACTGCTTTGTGAATTGTGTCAAGTATGCACACTGAAAAATAACCTTTTCTAGAGTGTGCTATTTGACCTTGTTCTCTACTTACTCATATCACCCCTACCCCCAACATTCTGCTTGATACCACATGCCCCTTCTTTGTCCCTACAGGTATATTGAAGGAGAGAAGACACACAACAGTAGGACTTGATTGTATTATATAAAGTAACAATAGTGATATATGTATTGGGTTGCCAGAAAAGTCATTATATATTTTATCAATGGGGCTCTGTGCTAGCATTATGAATCCACCACTCCTTCTAGCCACTTTTTCTTTTTCCCCCTTTCTGTTTTATTGAATAGGACAGAGAAATTGAGAGGGGAGGATGAGATAGAGAGGGAAAGAGGAAGAGAGACATCTGCAGACCTGCTTCACCACTTGTGAAATATCCCCCACCTGCAGGTGGAGAGCTGGACCTTGAACCTGGGTCCTTACAAATGGTAATGTGTGCATTTAAATGGGTGCACCAACACCTGTCTCAACTCAATATATATATGTGTGGCATCATATAAAGTAGCAGATGCTCATTCAGAAATCAAGCCATTTTTAGTATATGACATAATTTATATTAGCATTTAGGTTATTTATCTATTCATTTCATTTAGTCAACATGAGAAATAGCTGTGGAGAGGTGAAATCCAATCTCAGAATAAAATGACCCCACTTTTGCCATTCTTTTAAGTTTTTTCCATATAAGTAAGATGGTGATAGTGATGTTATTTGCCTTACAAAATCACTGGGTGAATCAAATGGCTGATTTATGTAAAAGTGTCCTTCACAGAGGAGCTGTGAAATAAATATTAATTTAATCCACTCCAGGTACAGCACTTGATGGATCGATCATGTTCTGTTTATGAAGAACTTAGATTCAAAAGCCTGTTCATATATCCTTTTTTCATCAATTCAACACAACTAAAAGGAGTTTAAGCTACCAATTTTTAGGTGTATTAGTATCTTCAAACATAAAACAGCTCTTTTTTAAACTTTAGTGTCACTTTATTGAGCGAATGTTGATTTACAGAATTGTTGTTATTACAAGGATCCATTTGCACATTTTCCCAAGTCATGTGTCAGCATAGTTCACCTTCCCCCAAACTTCTATCTGCTCCACCAGAGGAACTTAAATTCCCAACCTCCCCTTTAGTGTTCCTTCCCTTTTCTGAGTCCCCCACTTGGTTGAGGTTTCACATTGTATTGCCTCTTGCTTTGACTACTTAAGAGTGAAATCATCCAGTATTTGTCCTTCTCCTTTTGGCTTATTTTGTTCAACCTGATTTCCTCCACTTCGATACATATTGTAGCAAAAGAGAAGATTTTCCCATTTCTGACAAATGAATAGTATTTTATTATGTTTATATAATGTAGTTTCCTTAACCACTCATCTGGACACTGATGAGTATCCTTTTCTCCCAATTTTTTAAAATTTATTTTTTATTTAAGAAAGGATAAATTAACAAAACCATAGGGTAGAAGGGCTACAACTCCACACAGTTCCCACCACCCAATCTCCATAACCCACCCCCTCCCCTGATAGCTTTCCCATTCTCTATCCCTCTGGGAGCATGGACCCAGGGTCATTGTGGGTTGTAGAAGGTAGAAGGTCTGGCTTCTGTAATTGCTTCCCTGCTGAACATGGCCGTTGACTGGTCGGTCCATACTCCCAGTCTGCCTCTCTCTTTCCCTAGTAGGGTGGGTCTCTGGGGAAGCGGAGCTCCAGGGCACATTGATGGGGTCTTCAGTCCAGGGAAGCCTGGCCAGCATCCTGATGGCATCTGGAACCTGGTGGCTGAAAAGAGAGTCAACATACGAAGCCAAACAAATTGTTGAGCAATCATGGACCCAAAGCTTGGAATAGTGGAGAGGAAGTGTTAGGGGGGTACTCACTGCAAACTCTAGTGTACTTCTGCTTTCAGGTATATATTTTGCACTTGTTTATGGATACGTGTGAACATATGCTCTCTCTCACAGAACCTAGTTTATATCTAGGTTTTGGGACTTTGTTAGAGAGTGATCCACCTGGGATGGAATTAGAGAATGCTATGAAAGGAAAGGTCTCACCCGAGTAATGAAGCTGAAGAGTTGTCATTCCACACCTGAAGTCTCTGGACACAGTCTGAGCTGAAGCATGTTGAGGTAGCAATCGTTGTGTTGATTAGGTTGCGCTTTTCTCCCAAATTTTAGCTCTTACAGATAGTGCTATCGTAAACATAGGCATATGTAAGTCTCTTTGGATAATTGTTTTCAGGTTCTTTGCATAGATACCTGGGAGAGGAGTTGCCAGATTATATTTAAACCAAGAAGCTTTAAGGCTGACAAGATAGCTCACTTGGATAGTGTGTTTGTTCTTTTCCTTTTTTTTTTTTTTTTTTTTGTATTTTTTCCAAAATGATCCATGTGGATTCAGTCGGCTAGGAAGGATCGTCAGTTTCCCCAATAAATGATCATTCTGATTTCCATGTACTGTATGTACCATGCACCAGATTGTTCCCTGTGCTTACGATTTCTCTCTCTTAGATCTTGACATGTGATGGAATTTGAGACTCTTGAGAAGCTGGCCCAGTAACATTTGGTAAATGGCAGAGCTGGAATATGAGGGACTCTGTCCTAACCCAGAACATATATTCTTTCTGTTAAGTTAGACTACAATCATCTTCATAGAGAATGTTTGCTTTCTTCCTCCTCCTATCACCTACTTACTTTGCTTTTCTGATTTCTATTCACTGTCATACTGAGTGATTCAAAATAAGAAATTATTCTTACATACAGTCTCATGTATAAAATCTTTTCATGACTTTCCTTAGAGAAAAATTACAAAGACCCTACCTACCAACACCCATGTCCAGCAGAGAAGCAGTTACAAAAGCCAGAACTCTCATCTTTTGCACCTCATGGAATTTTGGTCCATACTCCCAGAGGGATAAATGATAGAGGAAGTAAACAAGAGGGCTTTGCACCCCAGTCCACCAGGACCCAATGCATTTGTCACCTGGAATCTTGTGGGTTTTTTTTTTAATCATCAATGAAAGGGAATCAAATCTAGAAAACACCAGTTTTCTAGGTATGGTTTTGCTTATCAGAGAGAGAAGAGGAAAAAAGGAAAGACAGTTGAAAGTAGTAATAGTTGTAATGGTGAACCAGAATGGAAGTGAAGGTATGACCATTGAAAAAAATGGAGAAATATATATTCATGAACATTTTTAGATAGCTATAGAGTCATCCCATATTGGTGACCTTGGGAGAACTACTGCAGTTTCCAGTGGAGGGAATGGGGATGAAGAACTCTGATGGTGAGAACTACGTGGAATTATACCCCTATTGTCCTACAGTTTTGTAAATCAATATTGAAGCACTGAAAATAAAATAGTTACAATGATTGCCAAGACCTTGAATATCAGCTTACTTCTTGGTCCTCCCCACCACACCTTGTACTTTACTTTGTTGTCACACCATGCTCATACTTCAAGCTATTTCAGACACTGTGCCTGTGTTTCTCCATTTCTTTTTTTCTTTTTTTTATATTAAAAAAAATTATTATTTATTTTCCCTTTTTTGCCCTTGTTGTTTAATTGTTGTTGTAGTTATTGTTGTCAGCTTTGTTAGATAGGACAGAGAGAAATAGAGGAGGGGAAGACAGAGAGGGGGAGAGAAAGACACCTGCAGACCTGCTTCACTGCCTGTGAAGCGACTCCCCTGCATGTGGGGGGGGGGGACCACTTTGCGCCACGTGTGCTTAACCTGCTGAGCTACCGCCCACCTCCCAGTGTTTCTCCATTTCTATGGCCTTCACCCTTACTCCTCCGTGTAGTCCTGGAGCCAGTAGTAACAGTATCACTGGGAGCTTGTTAGCAATTCAGGCTCTCAAGTCTGGCTTTAGGCACCAGTGACTTGCATGCTCAGTGACTGTGAGATTATAAGTACTAACCTAGAATGTTACTTATTTATTTACTTACTTAATTATGAACCAGAGCATCACTGTGGCATCTCTGGCATATTCAGTACTGGGGACCTGATGTTTGAATGGCTTTCACTATATCTGCTGGGCCACTCTCCTGGGCCTCCTGGAATGTTGTCATGATTTTCACTTAGAAAACTCTTACTCATACTTCAAAACTCACCTGCAAGAAGCTAAAACCAACAGTTCTAGTCCCCTCATCCAGGAAGTAGGCCCTTTTAAATTATTATCATTATAATAGTAACACTCTCAGAGTACTGCCCTATTCTGGCTTAAGGTGGTGCTGGACATTGAACCTGGGAGCCTCAGACATGAAGGTCTGTTGTGATAATGATGGTGTTATCTCCCTGACCTCATTCTCCATTTTCAGATGCACATCAATGAGGCAGATTTTCTTCATAGACTAAACCACAACATTATATTGCAACAGGCGGATTGCAGAAGCAGATGTGTCAGCCCAACTGCTTATATTAAACCAGATATTGAAGAGATTTGCAATTATGTAACATAATGCCATGCTTCACACTTGTTGGGAACATGTGTGAGCCTGATAGAGCTTAGGGAGAACCACCCCCATCTTTGGATGGAGGTCTGAGAAGATAACCTCTTGGTAAGTCTCTCTCAACCGAGGTGAGCATAAGGGGGGAAACTCAGACTTGGTTCTTTCCTTCTTGACTCTCAGG
This sequence comes from Erinaceus europaeus, assembly GCF_950295315.1. NCBI lineage: Eukaryota > Metazoa > Chordata > Mammalia > Eulipotyphla > Erinaceidae > Erinaceus > Erinaceus europaeus. The sequence goes on along the minus strand of NC_080164.1, from coordinate 131,846,773 downwards.
CCCATAGATACCCCAGTACTTCCCTCCATTAACTGCAGGCCACATGGCTGCAGATTCACTTATTCAAAGTCACCTTCTGATCACAGAAGAACACACCTTATCACACACTTCATCACACACCTCAGACCCCAGACAAGAGAAATTCCAAACTATATGGCCTTTTGATATCCATCTTCTCTCTGTCTCACCCTACGGGTTTAACCCCTATGCTTCTCTCAAATACCTTTGGATAATTAAGTTGCTTGTGTTATGGAAAATAACTGTCTTGTATCTCATCAATTCCTGTCATACCAACCCCCTACCTTAGGGGCATGCTGACTGTTAAGAAACCTGTAATTTCTGTCATATTGCAACAATAATTACCTCCATTGCTTTTCTATTTAACTCATGTCCACTTTGCCAATAAACGGACTCTAGGATTCTGGGACTCTAAGGACTCAGTTTCTAGATTCACGCTAAGAGTCCCCTGGTGTCTTTTACTTCGTGTCACCCCTGTCATGAGCGAGAAAGAACCAGCCTGTTATCTTTCCCCTGGAGGACACCATGCCGGAGAAGGAGAGAGACACCCCGAAACACACTGAAACTCTTTTTGATTTTAGAAAATTTAGCTATTTTTTTTTTATTGCCACCAGGATTATCACAGGGGCTTGATGCCTTCACCATGAATCTACTGTTCCCAGTCCATTTTTTCTTTTCCTTTATTTGATAGGAAGAGAAATTGAGAGGGGCAAAGGGAGATAGAGAAGGAGAGATGGAGAGAGAGACCTGCAGCAGTTGTTTCACTACTTGTGAAATTTCCCCACCTGTAGGTGGGGAGCAGTAGCTCAAACCCAGGTCCTTGCACATGGTAATATGAGCTTAACCAGGTACCACCACCACCCAGCCTCCCAACCACCAGAAAACATAGATGCTTTCACACACACAAAAAGTTATTTATGTTAACATATAATGGATTTGATATTATTTTAAGAAGTTGGCCAATTAATATTTATTTTATATAATAAGTACATGCATAATTTATAGTATTATGTAATTTATTTTAACACATCTGAACATTTCATAATTAACAGAATTAATCAAATATTTCTCAACTTTAATTTCCATGCAGTAAATATTGATAGACACACTCTACATAGATAAGAGTTCTTTGGACGTCTCTCAGGAGTATTTTAAAATGTGGGAGGGTCCCAGGACCAAAGAGTTTGCAATCCATTGATCTTGTACAGGCCAATTGCCTATCTTATCTGGACTGTTGTCTTTTGGGCATATCTCATCTTATGCTTTTCATTAGACCATAAACTCCTCTGGCACTGTGACTATGTCGTACTCATTTTTGTTTTTACTGAAAAAAAAAAAAAAATGAGTAAACACCTACTACTCCCTGTCCCACCTCAGATGCTTTTTGGAAATGAAGAGTGTGTTCAGTACCCAGTCTGTAGAGAACAGTAGACAGTCTACAGCTGAGCTCAAGCTCTGGGGTGATGGCTTGTAGATAGTGTTGAAGGTGGCAGCATGTTACTGGCTAGAGTGGTGTTTCACTTCCTTAGAGTCCTGCCACTTGGTAGGAAGTAGGGATATTCTGTGGCCCCTGCCCTTTCATGCAGGGTCTCATCATAGCAGCAGAACTTCAGTACTCAAGGAACTTCAGACCCTCTAGGGAATGGCAAGAGAATTACAAATGCTTCTATAGATGGGACAGCAAGAAGCCTATATCGGGCTTCATCTGTTGAGAATCAGCCTTGATCACTACAACAAAGTCCCAAGTCTGATCCAGTTCCACCACAATTAACAACAAGGGGGCAAAAATAGATGCAACATATCTATTTTTTTATTTTTTGAAGTACCCTCTTATTTTATTTTTTTATTGGGAGGTTAATGGTTTACAGTATAGTTGTTGGCACATAAGCACAATTTCTTTTTAATTATTTTTAATATTGATTTACAAAATTGTAAGACAATAGGGGTATAATTCCATGCAGTTCCCACCACCAGAGTTCTGTGTCCCCATTCCCTCCATTGGAAACTGCAGTAGTTCTCCCAAGGTCACCAATATGGGATGACTCTATAGCTATCTAAAAATGTTCATGAATATATAATTTACCCATCTTTTTCCCAATGGTCATACTTTCACTTCCTTTCTAGTTCACCCCTATACCTATTACTACTTTCAACTGTCTTTCCTTTTTTCCTCTTCTCTCTCTGATAAGCAAAACCATACCTAGAAAACTGGTGTTTTCTAGATTTGATTCCCTTTCATTGATGATAAAAAAAAAACAAAGCAAAACAAAAACCCCACAAGATTCCAGGTGACAAATGCATTGGGTCCTGGTGGACTGGGGTACAGAGCCCTTTGGTTTACTTCCTCTATCATTTATTCCTCTGGGAGTATGGACCAAAATTCCATGGGCTGCAAAAGGTGAGAGTTCTGGCTTTTGTAACTGCTTCTCTGCTGGACATGGGTGTTGGAAGGTAGATCCATACCCCCAGCCTGTCTCTGTAGGGCTCTGGAGAGGTAAGGATCCAAGAACCACTGGTGAAGTCATCAGCCGAGAGAAGTCACAGTAGCATCTCGAAGTTGATGGCTGAAAGGTAATAAGATGGGAAGTAGGACAAGAGGTTACATCGGCTTCTAGGCTGAATATGGGCCCCAGCAAATCGATTGGGTTTACAGTAAACAATATTTATGCACCTTTCTCATATTTGGGAGCTACTCTTTTTCCTGTTCCAGCTTTCTAGCCCTTTCTCCAGCCATGACATCATCTCCCCAGACAATAACTTGGGTCCACCTATATATCAGAGCTTAGGCTCAGGAAAAAACTAGTATAGTCATGAGCCCTTAGGCTTACTAGCTATCTTCAAAATGGAGACCCGAAATCTTCATCTGCAATATTCCAGCCTTTAGGTTCATAATTAGTCAACAATTTGTTTGGCTTTATATGTTAACTCTTCTTTCAGCCACCAGGTTCCAGATGCTACCATGATGCCAACCAGACCTCCCTGGGCAGACAACCCCACCAATGTGTCCCGGAGCCTGAATTCCCCAGAGCCCTTCCCCACTAGGGAAAGAGAGAGACAGGCTGGGAGTATGGATCGACCTGCCAATGCCCATGTTCAGTGGGAAAGCAATTCCAGAAGCCAGATGTACCCCCACACCTATGGACATCTTTCTCCTGCTATTTGCCTTTGCATGGACTGTAGTGTCTCTTAGTCAGAATTCTGTCACTAGCTGGGTTCAAGATAGAAGGAAGACTTGAATGATGATTGGAGTCATTGGGGCAGATGTCTAAATAAGAGTTCTAGCCAATTCCACACGTCAGTCACTTACTTGACCAGAGAAAATTCATTTCCCATATCCTAATTACAATCTCTTAAGGGATGATTGGAGAGAAAAATAGTTGAAAACCATAGCAGCCCTCTTGTTTATGAACTGATTAGAGTTTGTGAACTGCTAACTAACCATGCATGAAGTGTGGATTCCTATTTAGGGTACTCCAAATGTTAATGGGCTTCCCCCAGGATAAAGAGTAAAACACACACCAGTTCTTCATACTGTTTATGCTGAAGTATCTTTGAGTACCTTCATGTAGTCTCACAGTGACATTCAATTTAAATACACATAGTGTACTAGAAACTAAATATGGTGGTGTCTCACCTCTCTAAAACTCAGCTATCCAGTAATTTCATTTAACTGAAAATCAAAACCTATAATAAACCAAGAAAGTCATTAATGTAGACACTCAGAGCCACATCCACATTGTCTTATGGGCGCCTCTAAATCCCAGTGTGCATGCTCCAACCTCGATCTCCACCAAAGTGGTCTTTGATGGAGATGGCACAATCCTTATCAGTTTACATTCCTGGCTCAGCACAGGAAAGCCCTGCCCTCTTCAGCTCTCACTCAGAGTTGCTGTGTCCTTTATTTGTATACAAACTGAACCTGCCTGGCTACTTGAAGCCCTTCCCAGAGTAAGAGGAAACAGGAGAAACAGGCTAGAAGAAAACTAAGAGACTTCTGCAGTGGAAACAGCAGCCAACAGAAGTGACAGTTTACCAGCGTCCCTGAAAGTATGGGCAGAAAGAGCAAGATTTAATCAGGAAATATCTATTCTTGTGTATTGGTGTATTTCATATACGTCTTGTTATGACTGAGTCATTTCATTGTGAAGTTCTTCACTCCTTATCAGACTCTAGGCAAACAAAGAAGAACCACTGGCATGCCTTATACTCACTCATCATATCAGGGTCCCACCGCTGACTGAATCTCCTCTGTCCTCATGCTTATGTCACTTCTGCACAGTTCTCTGTGACTCCAGCTGACTTCCATACTGCTTGCCTTCCCAAAAAGCAGCCTCCTCACACATATACTGTGTACCTCCCGCCTTGGGACATCTCTGCTTATAGTGGAACTCCATATCGTGTTCACAGTTCAGGAGTCTGTGTGTGTTGGTAGGGATGCTCATAGAGACAGTCTCCCACACCCTCCTCCCATTGGCAGGGTTCTCAGGTTCCATTGCACATCTGACCTCTTAGAAATGGTTCCATCAGGCTGAGATAGCAGTAAGTGGCCTGCTAAGTAACACACTTGCCTGCAGCCCACCCAGCTTCCTTGCCTCCCATGTACCTTCCTGACACTAAACTCCTTTTATAAAAGAGTAGCATGTAAACTTTTGCTTTTAAGCCATGTTTTCTGAAGAACTGAGTCTAAGACACTCATCAGTATCAAAGAAGGTTAAGTTTCTTGTCCCCTAGACTCTAAGAAGGTAGAAAAATGACTAATTTTTTTAAGTCAAGATGTTGGACATATCTACCCCTGGCCAGCAGAAAAATATAGCTATTTTCACCACACAGTTGTATAGAAGGGATTTAACTAGTACTAGTAGCCATGGTTGAGAAGAAGTTTATTGGGGTGGGATTTCTGGTGAGGAGGGGGTTCTCAATTTTTATCTGAGTTTTGAAGGTCTGGGGAGCTCTGGAAGTGTCCAGAGCAGCTTGAATTTATCTGACAAATACCTACTGAGTCACACAAATAAGGATGCTCTGCTTTCAAATAGTGTGGAAGAAACCTGTATTTATTGAGAACAGTTGATAAACATTCAGGATGAGAGGAGGGAGGACAGAGAAAAAGCAAAGACAGACACATGGAATTATATAGAGAGACCAGGAATCAACATGATCAGCTTAAATTTCTACAGGCAATTAGGAAAGCTCTAAGCCTTCGGAAAGGTGAATGGACTTGACTGTATTTGCTAAAAAACAAATAAATGCCCATCTTCAATTCCTTCTAGTGCACAGCAACAATTCAGTTGCTTTCTAGGCATCTGCTGTGTTAATGAGCATTTTGTGTTCAGAGAGGTGCACATGAATAGCATTGGATTAAGACAAAAAAGCCTGCCCTCAAGGAACTTAATATCTGCTCACTATGATGGAATCAAAGCTTTGAACAGGAAAAGCAGGCTCTTGAACTTTCATTATGCAGTCCTATCAAATAGTTTGCCTGGATATTTTCTTGTAGTGCCTCATTGTTAGTGAGATAGGACTAATGCTTTTTGTGTTGAAATTCTGAAATGATCCTGTTTATCTTTTGAACTGCTGTTTAGTGAATTAATACAAGTTGTTTGTACAAAGATAAACTAAATTCAAACTGATGGATGTCACTAACCATCACATTCAGACCTCAAAAGTAAACAAAACTGAAAACAGAAAAAAATTTAAATATTTTTTCCACACTGTGCTTCAAAAACACGTTTTTATGGTATAAATGTTTGTCATCTCTGCTTCTATGTGAGAGGAGAAGCAGCCTGGAGGTGAGGCTTGTGCACCTAGATAGTTCAAATAAAAAATATTCTAGTAGCCTAGGAAGTGACACAGTGAATAGAGTATTGGACTCTCAAGCATGAGGTTGTGAGCTTAGTCTCTGGCATTGCACATGTCATAGTGATACTCTGTTGTTCTCTCCCTCTCCCTCTCCCCCTCCCCCTCCCCCTCCCCCTCCCCCTCCCCCTCCCCCTCCCCCTCCCCCTCCCCCTCCCCCTCCCCCTCCCCCTCCCCCTCCCCCTCCCCCTCCCTCTCCCTCTCCCTCTCCCTCTCCCTCTCCCTCTCCCTCTCCCTCTCCCTCTCCCTCTCCCTCTCCCTCTCCCTCTCTCCCCTTTCTCCTTAGTAAATGAATTTTTCAAAAATATTTTCTACTCTGAAATACTGTTACAAATACTGGGGGAGTAATATCTAGATTAATTATGAATCAAAGCCTAGCCTGGTGTGACAAAGACTTTCAGAAAGTATTTCATATGTATCCATCACTGCATTAACATAAAGAAGCTAACAGGGTAGAGTAGTGAGATCAAGCACACAGCAGCAAAACCCATTTTAAATTCAAACAACTCAAAGCATCTGGTCTATTTTCTGAAAATCCCTAAAGAACAACCTTATGGGCTTGCACCTTCAGATCTATATCCAAATGAATCACATGTTCATTCATTCTCTTTATGAGAGATACCAGAGGGGACAAAGGGACATTTACATATTGTCAGGTTGTCTCATCTGTCCTCTAAGTAAATGTTTAGTAAGCATCTGAAAGATTTTCTTGGTACCCTATAAGATGCAAACATTGTAGGGAAGATAAATTTCTGGTTAGGCTTTAAGTAGAGTCACAAAACCTCACAAATTTAATCAAGATACCAGCAAGAGCTCACTGCTCACCATTAGGGCACATTGATGGAGCTCTCATTTCTCTCACCCATTTTGGAGTTTGCTTCTTTTAACACTTCTTAAGGTTGTCTGCCCCTTGAAAGCCAGCAGGTCATTCTCCCTTCCTTCATGCTCTAATAGATATCATCTCAAGATCTCACACGCCATCATCTCTGAACTGCTTTGCTTCAGGTTAGCCAAGCAGTGGGAACTGCTTACAGAGAACAACAATTTCTTTTCCATCTAAAGAAAACTGAGAGTTTTAAGATGCTTATCACACCCAGTTTTAAAGAAGAAAAAAAGATGAAATCCCAAGTCCTTTCCCATGGAGCAAATCTTTGGTCTCAAGGCTTTTTTTAATGTTTCAGTTCGCTTGATTGTGATCTAGTTTATCAGGATATTCTTCAAAGCATTAAAATTAGAAGGTTAGAGCTGCATCTATATGCGTGCCCTCTAACCAATGCTGACTTGGGCTGAGGCAGTGTGGTGTGTGCTGACATTTAATTGTGTGAAAGAAGATTCCTTATCTTGAAGTAAATGTTCCCCTTCCTGATGTAGCATAAGCATGATGAAGGATTATAGGTGAGAGTGGGAAGACTTTTCAGCCTCTTCCTTGGACCTCTTTTTACAGGCTGTTGCCTTAAAAGCTATAAAGGGTTGCTGTACCTTTGAAGCAAATGAGTGTTTTGGGCTATATGCTTTGGACTTATATATATGAGCCTCTGATGTATTTCTTTTTAAAATTTACTTTATTATTTTTTAATGTTTATTTATTTATTGCCCTTTGTTGCCCTTGTTGTTTTATTGTTGTAGTTATTATTGTTGTTGATGTTGTCGTTGTTGGATAGGACCGAGCGAAATGGAAAGAGGAGGGGAAGATGGGGGTGGGGTGGGGTGGGGAGGAGAAAGATGGACACCTGCAGACTTGTGAAGCGACCTGTGAAACGACCCCCCCCCCCCCCCGCAGGTGGGGAGCCAGCGGAATCCTTCCGCTGGTCCTTGCACTTCATGCCACCTGCACTTAACCCTCTGTGCCACACCTGCCTAATTTACTTCATTTTGATGAGAGAGATAGAGAGAAAGACACCAGAGCATTGCTCATCTCTGGCTTATGGTGGTGCTGGGAGATTGAAACTGAGATCAGGCATGAGATCCATTTGCATAACCATTATGCTATCTCCCCAGCCTGAACCTATGATTTTAAATAGGTAGCAGAAAGCTCCTCTTCTTGGTGCATTCTTAGACTCAAATCATACTTTCTTGAGTTTTTACCTACTTCTTATTTTTCTCCTTTGATGATTTTAGGAGTCTTCTATGTTATAGGAGTATAAGTATTACAGAAAGACACTCACAGGTGGGGCTACAGAGTAACAGCAGCTGCATTTCTCTCCTCTTCCTGGTCAACTAGGAATAAAAAAGATCACCAGAGAACATAAGCCAAGACTCGGATTTCTTTGGGAACCCACCAAGTCACGGGTGAGTGCAAACACATGTATGTTGCTCATGGACAGAGAGGGGCCTAAGGAGAGATTCCTGGGGCTGAAAGCCCATTATCTACTCGGGAGCAACTGTTAACAGTCCAATAGTTTGCCATTTGAGGCACCACCTCTGATCCGAATTTTATGAACAAATAAACTGCTGAAGGGAGGCTCACCAAATGCAACTTTGAGTCTCCATTGCCACTGTCCCTTGGAGGCTGGAACAGCAGTGGGGAGGCCCTATGGTAATATCAGGGGCAGAGACCTGATCAGGCAACTCAGGAGAAGACATATACTCCCAGTGGTCTGGAAGTGGGGCTGTATAGTAGCAGCCTTTCCACATTGTTCTCCTAATGAATTCAGAGACACATTGAGCAGCTGCCTCATACCCATGGAATACAAGCAGGATTTGTTTAGAAACTCACAGGATCAAGGACTACTGCCCAGCTTAGCTCCAACTGCTGTCAAAAAAGCTGAACTGTGTATGGGACTTTGGACCCTTGGGGCCTGGGAGTCTCTTTGCATAACCACTGTGCTATCTCTCCCCACCCTGCTTTATCTCTAGGTTAGGAGTGAGTGATTAAGCTAAAAAAATCTACTTATAGTTAAAAAGCCCACAGGCTCCCATATCCTACAGAGAAGATAAAGAACAAAAGAGGGATTAACAGCCACTGTACTTCACCTGCAGGATTGAGACAATATTGAAACAGTTGATTAGTGGATTAAAAGTACTGAGAGAGGGACCTCATAACACACTATATACAATGGTTAAACCAAGAAGAAACATTAGAGAAATGAACCAGGACAAAAGCCAAGATAAAACTTCCCCAAAGGTAGAAGCACATATGAGGACAAGAGCTAAACACTAACTGAGGCATTAGTCACTGGAGTGAGGAAAGAGTTTGAAAGTAATATCATCAGAAATGGGGAAACAACAAGTGAAACTCTGAAAGAAAACACTATCTCAAGGTAATTAGAGAGCTGAAAACTGAAATAGCTAAGAACACAGCTAGCTGAGCGATCGAATACAGTATTGAAACAGGGTAACAAAATAGCTGAGCTACAGAAAACAACAGAGGGGAGAGAGAATAGAATAAGTGAGGCAGAAAGCAGAATTAGCAAGACTGAGGATGTATTAGAGAAAACTAGAGTAAAATATTGGCAGAACTCTTTTCCATCTAAATCTTATTTATTTATTTATTTATTTTAATTTTAATTAATTTATTTATTCCCTTTTGTTGCCCTTGTTGTTGTTATTGATGTCATCGTTGTTGGATAGGACAGAGAGAAATGGAGAGAGGAGGGGAAGACAGCGAGGGGAAGAGAAAGACAGACACCTGCAGACCTGCTTCACTGCCTGTGAAGTGACTCCCCTGCAGGTGGGGAGCCAGGGGCTCGAACCGGGATCCTTCCACCAGTCCTTGTGCTTTGCACCGCCTGCACTTAACCTGCTGCGCCACCACCCGACTCCCTCCATCTAAATTTTAAAGGCATCTTCAATGAAACAAATCCAATTACAAAGAAGACTAAATAAAAAATAAACCAATAGGACTACATCAAATTGAAGAGCTTCTGCACAGCACAAGAAACCACTACCTAAACAAAGAGAGCTCCCACAGAATGGGAGAAGATCTTCACATGCCATACATCAGACAAAAGACTAATAACCAAAATATATAAAGAGCTCACCAAACTCAGCAATAAGAAAACAAATGACCCCATCCAGAAATGAGAAGATATGAACAGAATATTCACCGTAGAAGAGATACAAAAGGCAACAACATGAAACAATGCTCCAAGTCATTGATTGTCAGAGAAATGCAAATAAAGACAACATTGGGATACCACTTCACTCCTGTGAGAATGGCATACATCAGAAAAAGTAGCAGCAACAAATGTGGGGACCAATGAATACTCCTACACTGCTGGTGTAAATGTAAATTGGTCCAACCCCTGTAGAGAGCAGTTTGAAGAACTCTCAGAAGGCTAGAAATGGACCTACCCTATGATCTTGCAATTTCTCTCTTAGGAATTTATCCTAAGGAACCAAACATACCTAACCAAAGAGATTTGTGTATACCTATGTTCATAGTAGCACAATTTGTCCCAAAACAGATGAGAGGCTGAGTAAGTTGTGGTATATACTCACAATGGAGTGCTACTCAGCTATTAAAAATGGTGAATTCACCTTCTTCACCCCATCTTGGATGGCGCTTGAAGAAATCATGTTAAGGGAGATAAGTCAGAAACAGAAAGATGAATATGGGATGATCTTGCTTATAGACAGAAGAACAAGATCAGAAGAGAAAACAGTAAGCAGAACTTGGATTGGAATTGATGTATTGCACCAAAATAAAAGACTCTGGTGGGGGGTAGGTTTCAGGTCCTGGAACATGGGAAGAGGAGGACCTACTGGGGATTGAATTGTTATATGGAAAACTGAGAACTGTTATACAAGTACAAACTATTGTATTTTACTGTCAAGTGTAGACCATTAATCCTCCAATAAAGAAATTAAAAAATAAAATAAAAGGTAAGTGATAAGCCCCCCCCCCAAAAAAAAAGACACATTCTAAACCTGTGACAGTGGCTGATAATCTTAAATATCCCTTAAGTTTTATCATCTCTGGCAACTCAGTAAATGACTTAGAAGCTCATTCTTAGAACTATAATTCATTGGTGGGCAGATAGTGGTACACCTGGTTGAGCACACATATTACAGTGATCAGAGATTCAGGTTCAAGCCCCTGGTTCCCACCTGCATGGGGAAAGCTTTGCAAGCAATGATGCAGTACTGCAGGTCAGTCTCACTCTCTCTGTTTCCCTCCTTCCCTCCTCCCCTCCCCTTCCTCTCAATTTCTCTGTCTATATGCAATAAATAAATAAAATATTTTAAAAGGAAGTCATTCATTTAAATTTGAACTAGGAAATCTTATAGCATAACTTGTTGGAGTAGATTGGTTGGATCTTGATGAACATGAAGGTCGTTAATCAAGTTGTTGACTTTATAACTGTAATCCTGTATTGGCACTGATCCAGGAGATAAGCATCTCAAAGAGAACTCCAGAACCAGCTGCATACTACTTATGGGTGCATTTTTTTTTTTTTTTTGGTCATCATTGGGTTTTCACCATTCCAAGTAAAAATTTTCAGACAGAGACAGTGAGACAGAGAGAGATGTTACAAAACAGAAGCTTCCTCCATGTGGTGGGGACCCAGCTTAAACCTGGGCCCTACACATGTATTTTTTGCTTTTCTTTGGAAGTCTTGGCATTTAATCTGTCAAAAGTCTATATCCTACTGAAGGCAGTACAGTGTTTTTATTTCTCTGGAAAGCTGAGAACTCAGCCTATTAACCAAAGCACAGTAAGTCCTCACTTAAATTAGCTCTCTTAAAATAAAAACCCCAGGCACTTTCAATATTTTAAATAATAATTTGTATTCATTTCTTTACTTTAAAAATTGTTATTAGTAGTTTGTTAGAAGATGGAAGGATTACAATATATAGTTCCACAACACACCCACCAGCAAAGTTCTGTATCCCCACCTTGCCAGCTCACAAAGATAATTACCATAGTTCTCATAAGTCTTACTGCTTACTTAATTCTGTTTTGTTTGGATTTTTTTTGTGGTTATTTGGCAAGTTCATGTAAATCAGATCTCTTGATTGCACATATGAGTGAAGCCATCTGGTAGTTGTCTTTAATATCTTTACTTATTTGCTAAGCACAATCACCTCCAGTTCTATCCATTTTCTCCCAAAGGGCAATATCATCTTTTTGATTGCAATTATGGATTATATATGGATATAATGTTATCCATATATAATAAAGGATTATATATCCATGACTTCTCTAGCCAGTCATCTGGAAGTTTGCATTTAGGATGCTAGTATTCTTTGGCTATTGGGAATAGGTGCATATGTCCCTTCTAATTAGTATTTGCGTCTCCCTCATATTTGAGGAGTAATTTAGCAGGCTACAGAATTTGTGCTTGGCAATTTTTATATTTTTAGTACTCTGAGGATGCCATTCCACTCCCTCCTTACCTCTAGGGTTTGTGATGAGAAATCTGATAAAAACCTGATGGTTTTGCCTTTGTATGTGACTTTCTTCCTTCCCCTGGCAGCCTGCAATATTTTTTATTTGTCCTTGGTTTTGGACAGTTTTACAATAATGTGTCTTGGTGTGTGTTGTTTTTGATTCAGAAATGTAGGTGTGCACTCACCTTTTTGGGTTTCTATATTTTGAACATTTCTTAGGTACAGGAATCTCTCTATTAAAATTTATTTGAATATGTTCTTTACTCATCTTTCTCTCTTCTTCCTCAGGGATCCAGATAACTCTGATGTTCATCTTTCTGATGGAGTCTGCTACTTCACTGTGAAGTGCTTCGTTTTTCTTAAAACCTTTCCTTTCCAAGAGTTTTAAATTCACAGAGTGTGGTGGTTATGTCTTCTGGTGTTGATGTTCTCTCCTATACCTGATTAAGTCTACTTCCAAGGTCTCTTACCTCAACCTGAACCATATTCAAAGTGTCCTTTAGGTTCTGCAGTTCTGTTTGGAGGTTTTTTTTTCTTTTTTTTTCTTTGTACTTTGTAATTATTTGATAAAATGATCACTTAATTCTCGAATTTATTTCATAATGAACTTTATGAACTCTGTTATTTTTTCTAGATCTGTGCCTACCTGGTCATTTGGGATTTCTGTCATTGCTGTCTGTATATTTATCTGTTTCCTCATTTAGTGTGGATTTGGTGTTGTGCCAGCAGGAGGTGCTGTGGCTAAGGTGTTGGATTTCCTAGTTTATATATCTTGGTGGGATAAGGGAATTTTATGCTGAGTCACCTGGCCAGTTATGTGACCTTGATCTCAATCTAGGCTCTTCAACTGCTGTTCCAGCTTCTGTGGGGCAACTGCAATGGAGACTCAAGAAGTCATAGTTGTAAACTGGTGATTTTTTAGGTGTTTTTCTTTTTAAAAATCTTTTTATTGCTAAAACTTGAGCCTGGAAGTGGTGTGTCTCAGCTGCCACTCTAATTTGGTGCCCGCTGTCTCTGAGATTCAGTTTTTAGACCTAGGAGTCACTCACATATCCTCAAGCCACATATGCCTGTGCTTCACCTGTGTCGTAAGTGATTTTCTTTTTTTTTTTTCTTTCTTTTTGTTAAACCATTGTTTCTTTAACTCAGACCTGGAAATGGTGTGTCTCAGCTGCCAGTCTGATGTCAGCTGTCCCTGAATACTGCCTGTGAGTCAAGGGAATCCTCCCTCACCCCTTTCTGTCCACAGGCCATGCGTGTTTGTACTCACCTGTGTCTTGGTGAATTTTTGAAGAGATCCTGGTTGTATTTTGTTGACTTTTCAGGTGATTTCTGTTGCTTTTCCTAGTTGATCAGGGAGAGCAAAATGTGGTTGCTGCTCCTCCATAGCCATGCTTCTGGAAGTCCCTCATTTGTTTACTTTTAACTTGCTTATTGCAATTCTAAATTAAAGGGGACTGGAGCCTGTCCTGGAAGTTTGGGGTGAAGTTGTGACATCCAACGGGCAGGGCAGCCTTCCATTTCTGAGCATGCTCTCACACACATATATATACACACAGATTAGGACGTATGAAATGCATTTTTGGGATGTGGGAGAAATCTTGAGAAAACCCACATGGAAATAAGAATCTGAAAATTTCTCTCAATCACCCAGGCTAGGGATTTCTTTATTTAAATTTTTTATGAGTGATTTAATGTTGATTTGTAAAATTATAAGATAATTTCACATTGTTCCCACCACCAGTGTTCAATGCTCCTTCCCACCCTCCACCAGTGGAACTACAACAGTTCTCTCTAGGTTACAAATATGGGTTCACTATATCTATCAATTGATCCATCTTTTTTTTTTTTTGCCCATTTTTATTCACTTCTACAATCCCATCTTCACTTCCTTTCTAAATTATACCCATACCTATTACTACTCCTGAATGTCCTTCCTTTTTCCTCTTCTCTCAGGTAAGAGAAATAGTATCTGACTTCCAGATTTTTTTTTCAGTGTTTTCCAGATTTGCTTCCCTTTCAGTGATGGTATAAAATCAAACATTCCGGGATTTGGGCGATAGTGCAGCAGGTTAAGCACAAGTGGCGCAAAGTGCAAGGACCAGCGTAAGGATCCCAGTTCGAGCCCCCGACTCCCCATCTGCAGGGGAGTCGCTTCACAGACAGTGAAGCAGGTCTGCAGGTGTCCATCTTTCTCTCCCCCTTTCTGTCTTCCCCTCCATCTCCATTTCTCTCTGTCCTACCCAACAATGACAACGTCAATAACAACAACAATAATAACTACAACAATAAAACAAGGCAACAAAAGGGAATAAATAAATAAATAAATATTTTAAAAAATATTTTAAAAAATAAAATCAAACAATCCTGGTGACAAGCATCTTATTAGGTCCCTCTAGAATTGGAGTTCAGAGACCTCTGGTCATCTTTGCCTATCTTTTACCCCCTCTGGGAGTATGGACCAAATTTTTTTCTGGGGTACAGAAGGTGGTAATTCTGTCTTCTGTAATTACTTCTCCACTGGACACGAATGTTGCTCGGACATGGATGTCGGCAGGTCCATGTATAATCCCCACCTGTTTCAGTCCTTCCCTAGTAGGGGAGAACTCTGGAGAGGTGAGGCTTAGAAATTACTTTCTGCCCTTCTTCATCCCTCCATCCCTCCATGCCCTCCTTCCTTCCATTCTTTTTTTTCTTTTTAATTTTTATTTATAAAAAGGAAACACTGACCAAAAAAAACCATTGTATAAGAGGGGTACAACTCTACACAATTCCCACCACCAGAACTCCGTATCCCATCCCTTCCCCTGATAGCTTACCTATTCCTTATCCCTCTGGGAGTTTGGACCCAGGGTCATTATGGGGTGCGGGAGGTGGAAGATTTGGCTTCTGAAATTGCTCCCCTGCTGAACATGGGCATTGGTAGGTCAATCCATACTCCCAGTCTGTCTGTCTCTTTCCCTAGTGGGGCGGGGTTCTGGGGAAGTGGGGCTCCAGGACATATTGGTGGAGTTGTCTGCCCCGGGAAGTCCAGTTGGCATTATCTTAGCATCTGGAACCTGGTGGCTGAAAAAGAGTTAACATATAGAGCCAAACAAATTGTTGTCTAATCATGAATCTAAAGGCTAGAATAGTTCACATGAAGAGTTGGGGGGGGTCTCCATTTTTTGGATAGTTAGTAGTCCTATTTTAGTTATTTTCCAAACAGCCCATGACTATACTAGTTTTTTGTTGTTTTTTTTCCCTGAGCCTGACATCTGATATGCAGGTGGATCCAAATTATTGTCTGGGGAGATGATATCATGGCTGGAAAAAGGACCAGAAAGCTGGTCCTTTTTTAAAAATTTTCTTCATTGGGGTATTAGTGTTTTATAGTCAGCAATAAATACAGTAGTTTGTACATGCATAACATTTCTCATTTTTCCACACAACAATACAACCCCCACTGTTCTAGGACATGAACTCACCCCACACACACACCACCCACCCCAGAATCTTTTACTTTGGCGCAATACACTGACTCCAATCGAAGTTCTGCTTAGTGTTTTCTCTTCTAATCTTGTTTTTCAACTTCTGCCTGAGAGTGAGATCATCCTATATTCACCCTTCTGTTTCTGACTTATTTCACTTAACAGGATTTCTTCAAGCTGTACCCAAGATGGGCAGAAAGTGATGAAATCACCATTTTTACTCTGAAAATGACCATTAGTTCTAGTTTATCTATTTCTTCATTTAGCACCTTTGTTTCTCAGCTATTTTGTTACCCTGTTCCGATACTGTATTAGCTTGTTCAGCTAGTTGTGCTCTTTCAGCTTTCAGCTCTCTAGTTACCTTGAGATAGCTAGTGCTTTATTTCAGAATCTCATTTATTGTTTCTGAATTTCTGATTACAATTCTTACAAATTCTTTTCTTACTTCTGTGATTAATTCCTCAGCTAGCGTTTGGATTTTGTTCTCATTCTTCTGTGTTTCTACCTTTGGGGAGCTTTTAGCTGGACTTTTGTCCTAGCTCATTTCTCCAATGTTTCTCCTTGGTTTAACCATTATTACAGTGTGTTATGAGGTCCTTCACTCAGTAATTTTCAGTCCACTGATCACTCTTGCCTGGATTGACCTGTGTCTAAGTAAGGTACTTAAAGAGTTCACAGTTGTGGAAATAACAGTTGTTTCAATGTTATCTCAGTCCCTGAGCTGTTAAAGACTCTTGTTCTTTTTCTTTCCTGTAGGCTATGGTAGCCTGAGGACATTTTACCTATAAGTAGGGTTTTTTTTTAAATTTTTATAATCTTTATTTATTTATTGGATAGAGACAGTCAGAAATCAAGAGGAAAGGGAGCAATATCTCTATTGATATTGAGGGTGAGAGACAGAGAGACACCTGCAGCACTGCTTCACCACTTGAAAAGCTTTCCCCCTGCAGGTGGGGACTGGGGGCTCGAACCTGGGTCCTCGCTCATTGTAACATGTGCATTCAACAAGGTGTGCCACCACCCAACGCCCCTATAAGTAGGTTTTTTAGCTTAATCCCTCACTCCTGACCAAGAGATAAAGCAGGGTGGGGAAGAGATAGCAGAGTGGTTATGCAAAGAGACTCCCACACCCCAAGGGCTGGTCTTTTTTTTTAAGTTTTTAAATTTTTATTTTGTCATCAGGGCTTTTGGGTCTCATGCTCATTCTTTTTTCTTTTTCTAGTTAGAGGTTGAGGGACAGAGAAGGAGAGTGAGAGAGAAAGAGAGAAGACAGACAACACAGCACTGCTTCACTGTTTCATTCATGAAACTTCCCTTTTGCACGGCACTTTCATATTTGTAATCAGGGACTCAAACCTGGGTCTTTCCACATGGGAAAGTGTGCACTCTACTAGAGGAGCTATCTCCTAGTCACATAACTTTTGCTATATCATCCTTAGGACAAATTGACATTAAGCAAGGCATTGAAGGATCTGCTGTTTCACTCATTTAATCATTCTACAAGTGCTTAGGAGTATCTGCTGTGGCAAGTTCCTCTGCTTGAATTTTCAGGGCCTGACTTTCTGCTAGACTCTACTCACCATGTGGTACATTCATCTAACAGGACAGTCCACCTTGGAAGCTGCCTCTGAGATGGATATTACAGTGTAGGGACTTTACTGGGAAGTCCCTGGAGGTCAACAGCTATGAAAGAAAGGACAGAAACAAGACTAAGTAAGAGAAGTCCAGTGGAGAACATAGCCAGCCCTGTGAGGACTTTTCAGTCCTTGGGAGTTGGGATAATGGACAAGTCCCATTATTGGACAGCCACTGAATGTGCTCAGTAGTACAGACAATGACCCAAGACAAGGTGACTCCCTGTAGGAGAGGTAGTGATGCAGTACTTGAAAACTAAGTCCTCTAATACCAAGAGGAGAGCTCAGTGGACCATGATAGAGACCACATCATGTGTTAATACTTTCAGGGTGCTCCAAAAAAAAATCTTGAAGAAGCTAGGAAATCTATTTTAGGTATATTCCAAGGGGCCCATAATCTTAGTAATTTTTGCCTGAGTCTGACAGCTAACTTGCAGGTGGGCTAAAAGTATTGTCTGGTAAGATGGTGTCAGAGTTGAGGCTAGGACTAGGAAGCTGGATAAGGACAGAGAGAAAATACAGGAAAAGTATATAAATACCTAACTATAAACCCCATCGATCTGACCTAGGGCCCATGTCTATTCATATTTAGCACAGGAACCTGTGTAACCTCTGCCTCTCTGTTAGTCTGAGCTCGAATTCCATGGTCATGGCTAGGAACATTCTAGGCTGCACTCATTTCAGGACCAGTCATCGTCAAGTGGCAGAGTATGTTGACCAAGCCTCCTTTCAGAGTGTGGGGCAGTTTCTACCACTGTTGTTCTACATTGACATTGAGGGTAATGTCCTGTAGAGGCCCACAAGAGGGTTTATGATGTTGTTCCTGATGGAGATGACCAGTGATGGTGGAGAAAGGGATCTGTTAGAGGTCTAGACCTCTCGTATCTATGTGGGAATCCAAGGATTCCCTGACTAGGGTCCTGGATGATGGAGTGGCCTGGTAGTGACCAAAAGGACCATCATTAAAGTGTGCCAAGTCTCTTGCCCTTATCCAACTTGCTGCGCTTATTGAGGCACTGTAGACTATTGAGCATTTTAACTTTACAGTATATATATTTTCCACAAACTTATGGATATATGTGCCCATGTGCCGTATCTCATGGGCCCTGTAGACATGTATATTTTAATGAAACCTGAGGTTGAGCTCAGGGATTTGTGCTTGCACTGTATTGCTGAGTGCCCTCCCAGGCCCAATTATACCTATACCTATACCTATACCTATACCTATACCTATACCTATACCTATACCTATACCTATACCTATACCTATACCTATACCTATACCTATATGTGTATACATATATGTGTGTGTATGTATGTATTTATCTGCAGAGCCTGTGTCTTATCTGTTTGTGATACCAGTACTCTGGGATGCTTTTTTATTCACACATAGAGATAGAGGGAGAGGCATTGAGATGGAGACACCAGTATCAGAACATCTTATGGTGCCATAGCACCCAAATTCAAGTCATACAGGAGGTGCTATGGCATCATAAAAAGCAAAAAAGTCAATACCTACCAATGCATCCTATTATTCATCTCTGTTTTTCTCCTTTAATATTTACCAGCAATGTACTCTGTATTTTGTATAAACCCATGCATTGTGACTTCCCGAGCAAATAACCTTTGTTCCCAAGGGTAGTAATTATTCTCTGCTTTTCTCAGTGCTAAAATAGTACCGGGCATAAGGTAGGCACCCAATATAATCTGTCACACCACATTCCGTAGAAAAGAGACCTGAAGCTCAGCACAATTAACTAACTCACTAATGATCAAACTCCTTGCAAGTGGCAGGACTGAGTACTGAATCTTCTATGTCTTACAACATGAAAAAACCTACTTAGCTAAAAGACCCTTCAGTAGCCCTTCTCAGACTGTCTTCCTCCCCATGGCCAGCTGAAGTAAGGAAGTCTTTTAGATGAAGAAGGATTAGGTACTGGAGTTTCCCTGTGCACCCCTGGGTAGGACTTCAGACTTGAATGTTATTAAACAAGGACACAGGGAGCCATCTCAGCAGGAAGGCCTGTGGCTATAATCAAAGGGAGACTGATGGTGCATAGGAAAATGGGTTTCCCATTGCATGCAGGCAGGGTTTGCTGAATCCATCTGAGATAGTTGGAGTTTGCTATTTGAGGGGTAGAGACCATGATACCACTAAACCATAAGTCTTGTTGGGGTGTATTCAGCCCAAGTGACTTCAAGGAGGTGAAAGAAGGCCTGTGGTGTGTTTAGCCTGATAACTAGTATAGGGCAAGTCTTTGGCCTGTGTGTTTTAAGTTTTGTTTTGTTTTAATTTTTTAAAAATTATCTTTGTTTATTGGATAGATACAGCCAGAAATTGAGAGGGAAGGGGAATAATAGAGAGGGAGAGAGACAGAGAGACACCTGCAGCACTGCTTCACCACTTGTGAAGCTTTCCCCAGCAGGTGAGGACTGGGGGCTTGAACCTGGGTCCTTGCACATTGTAACACGTGCAGTCAACCAGGTGCGTGACCACCCAGCCCGATTTTTGTTTTGTTTTATCCTTTCTCTTTTCAGGAGCAAAATAAAGGCTTGAACAGTAGCTCAGCACAGAATTAGGAGAGACTCTGCTTCAAAGCATTGACTTAAAGGGTTGGGAGGTAATTCACACAGAGAAATGTGCCTTACCACGTGAAAGGCTCGGGGTTTGAGCCCCAGCACAATGGGAGTACTGTGGATGACACTCAGGGAGCTTCATGGATGTCAGAGCAATGCTGAAGTGTCTCTTCTTTCTCTCGCTAAAGAAAAATGAAAAGACTGGGCTTAGTGGGATGCTCACTTGTGCAAGATCCTGTTGCCACATTGCAAAAGAAAACAGTGGGACTCAGCCAGTAGAATGCACATTACTATGCTCAAGGACCCTGGTTCAATTCCCAATCCCAACCTGGAAGGAAGAAGCATCATGAGTAGTAGAGCAGTGTTTCAGGTGTCTCTCTTTTTCTCTGTCTCTATTCCTCTTTCATCACCTATAAAAAAGAGAGAGAGTGCACACACAATAACCCTGGTGGCAAATTAATGATGATGATGTTGTTGATGATAATGATAACAGTAATATTAACAATAATGAAAAAAGTGACTGGATTACAGCTTAATGAAGTAACCACTTAAATTGCAGTGCCTTGGGAGTTGGGTGGTAGCGCAGTGGGTTAAGCGCAGGTGGCGCAAAGCACAATGACCGACAGAAGGATCCCAGTTCGAGCCCCCAGCTCCCCACCTGCAAGGGAGTCGCTTCACAGGTGGTGAAGCAGGTCTGCAGGTGTCTATCTTTCTCTCCCCCTCTCTATCTTCCCCTCCTTTCTCCATTTCTCTATGTCCTATCTAACAATGACAACATCAATTACAACAACAATAACTACAACAATAAAACAACTAGGGCAACAAAAGGGAATAAATAAATATAAAATTAAAAATATATATTTTTTAAAAATTGCAGTGCCTTTTTTGGCAACAGTTAGTCACTTACTTTCTTCCTCAGAGATTCCACAGAGGAGCAGCAGCTGCAGAGCCTGAGTTCTGAGCTCTTCTTCTTTTTTAATTTATTTTTTATTATCTTTAATTATTGGATAGAGACAGCCAGAAATTGGGAAGAAGGGGGAAAGAGAGGGAGAGATAAAGAACAGGGGATGTTGCTGTGGTCACTCAACAACACTGGCAGCATGCTCAACTGTTCTGTTTCTTATTTCCTGCCCCAGTTTTTTGTTGCCTCCATCTCTGCTGCATGCAGAGCTCACGCAACCATTCTGACCTGAGCTAACATCCCATGTTAGCTGCCTCTCTCCGTGTCTTCCGTCTCTTGATTTCTCTTTGTCTCTGTCCAATCACTATTTTTTTAAATCAGTGAATAAATAAATAAGTGTGAGGTGCCAGTGTAGTACATGTATAGAAAGAGAGAAAGAAAAAGGAAGAAGGAGGAAAAAAAGAAAGAGAAAGAAAAAAGAAAGAGTCACCATTGGGGCCAGAGAGGTAGTTCAGTGGTAGACCGCTTGCCTTGCATATGTGAAACCTTGAGTCCTATTCCCAACAACACATCAAATGGTGGAACAGTGCTCTGATGTCTCTCTCTCTCTCTTTGTATCTATCTATCTATCTTAAAAATAATAATGGGGGAGTCGGGTGGTTGCGCAGCGGGTTAAGTGCACTTGGTGCAAAGCGCAAGGACCGACCAGTAAGGATCCCAGTTCAAGTCCCCGGCTCCCCACCTTCAGGGGAGTCGCTTCACAAGTGGTGAAGCAGGTCTGCAGGTGTCTGTCTTTCTCTTCCCTTCTCTGTCTTCCCCTCCTCTCTCCATTTCTCTCTGTCCTATCCAATAACAGTGATATCAATAATTAAACAATAAAACAACAAGGGCAACAAAAGGGAATAAATTAAAATAAACAAACAAACAAATAAATGAATTGTTGTTCTATGAAACAGCTTTTGCTAATTCCAGGAACCTTGATAAAATGCAGGCTCTCAGGTCTCACAACTAAAAAAAAAAGTAATAATAATAATGTATAAGTGGTTGGAGCAGTGACACAAAATAGATCACCCAACTTGCAGACCCATGCTCCTGGTTTCAACTCCACAGTATTGTGTATCCTCTCATAATGTTTGTCTTCCAATAAATAAATAAAATTTGATTACAAATAAATACTAAATATCTCTTGAATTTAAGAAAACATGATTTCAGGTTGAAGGATGAATGAAGTCACAAGTGCTACCTACCTTCAGCTGATGATTTGTAGGACAAATGTAGTGCCATCCTTTATGAGTTTGGCAACATGGTGTTTACCATTTGATAGTGAGATTCCTCTGTGTGCTACAAGACCTGCCATCTCTGCCTGGCCTAACTCTTAGATCAATTACCTGCTCAATCCTGGTAGATTTCTGGACAAGATGGTAAGAAAGAGCTGATGGAGCTGACTGGCAACTCCTATAGTTGACTCAGCCACCCCGCCACTGTGACAGTTGCCTAGTGGTCTCATGACCTCTTATCTTCCAGGTACTACAAGATCTCCGTGGTGCTCATGTGCTTTGTGCTCCCCACAGTGGTGCCCTGGTGCATCTGGGGAGAGACTCTGTGGAACTCCTACTTCCTAGCCTCCATCCTCCGCTACACTATCTCCCTCAACGTCACCTGGCTGGTGAACAGTGCAGCCCACATGTATGGAAACCGGCCCTATGATAAGTGCATCAGCCCTCGGCAGAACCCACTGGTCACTTTGGGTGCCATTGGTAAGTAGGAAAAACACCAGCTCAGATTTCCTTGTTTTTTCAGTAGTTCTTTAGAATCAGGAAAGAGAGGCAGTGGAGTGGCATGGAAAGAACTTGAGCTTTGGACAAGTCCCTTAGTTTCATAGATACATCGTTTCTTACCTGTGAAATGGCATGTTGACAAGATTAAGTAAGATGATATGTAATAGGGGCTGGGTGGTGGCACACCTGGTTGAGTGCACATGTTACAATGCATAAGAACTCGGGTTCAAGCCCTCGGTCCCCACCTGCAGGGGAAAAGCTTCACAAGTGAAGCAGTGTTGCTGTTGTCTGTCTCTCTCCCTCTCTGTTCTCTCCTTCCCTGTCAATTTCTGTCTGTTTCTGTTCAATAAATAAAAATAATAAAAATGATAATATGTAATAGCCAAAACCTAGAAGCAACCAACAGATAAGTGGCTAAAAAAAGTTGTGATATACACAATGAACTACTACAGCTATTAAGAATGAGGAATTCGGGGGTTAGGCGGTGGTGCAGTGGGTTAAGCTCATGTGGCGCAAAGTGCAAGGACAGGCATAAGGATCCCTGTTCAAGCCCCGGCTCCCCACCTGCAAGGGGAGTCGCTTCACAGGCGGTGGAGCAGGTCTGCAGGTGTCTATCTTTCTCTCCCCCTCTCAGTCTTCCCCTCCTCTCTCCATTTCTCTCTGTCCTATCCAACAACGAACGACATCAACAATGGCAATAATAATAACCACAATGAGGCTACAACAACAAGGGCAACAAAAGGAGGAAAAAATGGCCTCCAGGAGCGGTGGATTCATGGTGCAGGCACCGAGCCCAGCAATAACCTTGTAGGAAAAAAAAAAAAAGAATGAGGAATTCACCTTCTTTACCTCCTCTTGGGTGATGTTTGAAGGAAAAATGTTATGTGACATAAGCCAGAAAGAGAAGGATGAATATGGGATGATCTAACTCATGGATAGAAGTTGAAAAATAAGAACAGAAAGGGGAAACACAGAGTAGAACTTGAACTGGGTTTGATGTATTGCACCAAAGTAAAGGATTCTGGGGGTAGGAGGTGGGGTTTTTGGGTCCTAGTGCAT
This sequence comes from Erinaceus europaeus, assembly GCF_950295315.1. Classification (NCBI taxonomy): domain Eukaryota; kingdom Metazoa; phylum Chordata; class Mammalia; order Eulipotyphla; family Erinaceidae; genus Erinaceus; species Erinaceus europaeus. The sequence goes on along the minus strand of NC_080164.1, from coordinate 131,823,150 downwards.
GATAGTGAAGGAAGACTTAGGGGTGAGAGTGTTTTGCAGAAAACTAAGAAATTTTATACATGTATCAATAACTGTATTTACTATAATATCTCCAATAAAAATATAATATATATGAATTACTTATACCATTCCTGACACACACTGTGATCCCTTTCTTTCTTTCTTTCTTTCTTTCTCTCTTTCTTTTTCTTTAATGATCGAAATTTTCCTAAAGGAGGAAGAGTTTTTTCATTTGTTTTTCTCTCAAAATGCCATGATCACTCAAGCCTCAGCTGTCTAGTCATTTACCTGGCCATTAAAAAAAAGTGATCTTCAAGCAGAACAATGGAAAGAAAAGAGTCTGTGGCATCTTAGGAGACCGCACAAGGATTAAGAACAAAGCCTCTGAGGCTGGAGAGATAGCATGGTGATTATGCAAGAGATTTCATGCCAGGATTCTAGGTTCCATCCACAGCACCACCATAAGCCAGCAAGAGTAGTACTTTGATTAAATATTTAAAAGATTGGTTAGCATTATTATTAAAAAAAAAAAAAAAAAAAAAAAAGAACAAGGTCTTTAGAGTCTCCCAATGTTGGTAGAGTTCCCACTTTCTCTCTGAGCAGATTTCCTGGCTCCTCATGCCTCCTATTCTTATAAAGTGGGGATAACTGTCATGTTTATCTTCTCTTGGGGTTGTTGGAGGGCTCAGTGAGTTTGCACATTGTACTTGCAGCTGGGCTTATATGAAATATGCCTCCCATAATGTTGTTAGTGCCAGCCATATGGCCTTGGGTACTGTGCTTCATATTGTTTAAAAATTGGTGCGGCTCATTGTTACAGCTCTCTCTGAAGTGTGAAGATCACAGGAGTTGACATTCATTAAGGCCCTAAGTACTGTGGTGATTAATAAATATTAGCTGGTGCTTTATAGAAGAAGCTTGGGCTTCTTAGTAAGCTGAATCTTGAACACAGACATCAAGCCCAGAAAGAAAAGTTCTTGCCATTAAGTAGAAATAGTTTCTGCCTCCATTAGCACTGAGTTTCTGAACTTTACTGGGACCACTCATTTTTATGGCCCCAAAGTTCTTTCATGAACAAGTGGAATAAGCACTGCATGTAGCCACGGGATAACTGGAGGAGCAGGGAGGACAGCAGCTTGGAATACAACAGGAGGAAAGCAACTTCGAATACAGGGTGAAGCATTTCCTGACCTTCCTATTGTTTGCCCTTCTGAAAGGATTAGTAGGGGTAGGGGACCAGTGTTGACTCTAAGAGGAGAGTTTGAAAGGACTTGTAGGAATGATAGGCCAGTATATTCAAGGACTATGGCTATGGTATGGGCTCTGAAGAATTGAATGCTGATTTTAAGTCTATCTGAGTGAACACTGAACTCAGACATTTTCTTCATCAAGTTCCCTGAAGAGCTTTTGTCACTATAGCTGTGCCTTAAATGAGAGATAGACATAGATACTTAGCTCTTAGTGCCTGATTCTGATTAGTGAGGTAATCCTTCTCAACCACTTATTTATTTAATTATTATTTACCAGAGCAGTGCTCAGCTCTGGTTTATGGTGGCTTTAGGGGTTGAACCTGGGACTTTGGAACATCAGGCATGAGAGTCTCTTTGCATAAAACCATTATGCTATCTACCCCCACCCAGCGAACCCTTCTCTACACTATACTCTAATTCAGGACAAACACTGTAAGTGATGAGGGTAGAGAGGTGGAAAAGAGAAGACCTAAATTAAAAAGAAAATTGCAGACCATAGAATGGCAGAACTAAACTTTTCCAGTGTGCCCAACAGAAGTATATGCATAGGAGAAATGCCAACTAATAAGTAAAGCAGGAGTCTGGTAGTTCTTTAAGTGGTTAAAATTAGTTAAAAGAGGGACTAAAAGACAGCTTACCCAGAAGGGCCTTTGCCTTATATGTGCAGGCCCTGGGTTTGAGACCCAACATCACATGGGAGTTCCATGGATGGTAGAGTAGTGTTGTGATGTCTTTCTTCTATAATTAACTAAATATAAAGAATGAAAAAAAATTGGGTCTGGGAGTCCATGTAGTAGTATTATACCTGCCTCAGGCCATGAGTTCATTCCCAGGTACAGCATAAAGACAAAAATGTTTCTTTCTTTCTTTTTTTCTTAGTAATTTAATATTGATTTATAAGATAATAGGGTTATAATTCCACATTGTTCCCATCACCAGAATTCTGTGTCCCCCTTCCATTCTTTGTAAACTGCAGTAGTTCTCCCAAAATCACAAATATGGGTTGACCATTATTATTATTATTTCTTTCTTTCTTTTTGCCTCCAGAGTACCTGCATTACAAATCTACTGCTCCTGGAGGCCATTTTTTTTTCCATTTTGTTGCCCATGTTGTTATTGTTGTTGTTGTTATTGTTGGGTAGGACAGAGAGACATCTAAAGAGGAGGGGAAGACAGAGGGGGAGAGAAATATAGACACCTATAGACTTTCTTTACTACTTGTGAAGCCACCCTCCTGCAAGTGGGGACTGGGGGCTTGAACCCAGGTCCTTGCACATTGTAACACATGCGTTCAACCAGGTGAGCCACCACCTGGCCTCTAGTACATCATTATTTTTATAACTATTTATATATATTTGCCCATTTTTTTTCTGTGATCCTATGCCTTCCTTTCTGATTTCTTTCTTGGGGGATTAACGGTTTATAGTCGACAGTGAAATACAATAGTTTTGTGTAACGTATATGTGTAAAGTTTCCCAGTTTTCTACATAACAATTCAACTCCCACTTCCTCTGCCATCATGTTCCAGCACCTGAACCCTTCCTCCCACCTCATAGTCTTTTACTTTAGTGTAATACACCAACTCCAGTCCAAGTTCTGCTTAGTGCTTTCCTTTCTGGTCTTGTTTTGTAACTTCTGTCTATGCTTCTCTTCCTTTCTAAGTCATACCTACTACTTCTGAGTGTCTTTTTTTTCCCTTCCTTCTTCTCTCTCTGGGTCCTGATGGAACTGGAGTTCAGAGCCCTCTGGTCATCTTTCCCTAACATTTACCCTCTGGGAGTATGGACTAAAATTCTTTGTGGGATACAGAAGATGGAAGGTCTGGCTTTTGTAATTGCTTCTCTGCTGCACATGGGCAGTGCCAGGTTGATCCATACCTCTAGCCTGTTTTTTTTCTTTCCCTAGTGAGGAAGGACCCTGGAGAGGTGAAATTCCAAGACACATTGGTGAGGTTGTCTACCCACGGAGTTCAGGATGGAGTCAAAGTAGCACCTACAACTTTGTGGCTGAAATGCTATAAGATATAAAGCAGGACAAAATGTTTAATAAACGGGAATCATAAAGTAGGACTAGAGCAGGTAGGAATAGAGATTTTAGGGTAGATAGAAGCTAAGAAGTCTATTTTAGTATGTTCCTAGGGGCCTATGACTGATAATTTTTGCTGGAGCTTCATAGCTAACCTACAGGTGGACTAAAAATATTGTCTGAGAAGGTGGTGTCTAAGTTAAGAATAGGAAAGACTAGAAAGCTGGATCAGGGCTGAGAGTAGCTCCCAAACTTGAAGAAAATATATAAATACAATTAGCTGTTTCCCATGTCAATCTGACTTGGGTCCCATATCTCTTCATATTTAGCACAGGAGCCTGCCTGTATAACCTCTGAGTCCCTTGTGGGTCAAAAGGCTCCTACATGATCCATAAACTCTACTCTGAGATTTATAACCTAGTGAATTGAAAAATGTATGTTTATATAAAAACATATACAAATGTTCATGTGAACATTGTTCATAATAGCTAAGTTGGAGAACTAATCTACCTGTCAACTAATGATTGGAGCCTTACAATGGAGTAGATACACAAAATGGAATTGTATTTGGAAGGAAAAAGAGATAACATATCACAACCTTGAAAATAGTGTGATAAGTGAAAGTAGCAGTCACAAAGGACAGTGTATTGTGAGTTCATAAAATGTTTATATAAAATGTTTAGAATAGGGAGTCAGGCAGTAGTACAGCGGGTTAAGCGCACAAGGTGCGAAGCATAAGGACTGGCGTAAGGATCCCGGTTGGAGCCTCCAGCTCCCCACCTGCAGGGGAGTCGCTTCACAGGCAGTGAAGCAGGTCTGTAGGTGTTTATCTTTCTCTTTCCCTCTCTGTCTTCCCCTCCTCTCTCCATTTCTCTCTGTCCTATCTAACAACAACGACATCAGTAACAACAACAATAATAACTACAGCAATAATAAAACAACAAGGGCAACAAAAGGTAAAATAAATTTTAAAAAATGTTTAGAATAGGCAGATCTATAAAGATCATATTATTCAAGATTCTCTAGATAAACACAAGCAGAATATGCATACTCCTCACCATAAATCTCCATATCATATGTATATATATATACAGAGGAGCAAACAAGGGGTAGGTATTTATATCTGTGCAAATATTAAATATATTTATATCTATTCTGCTTTACTACATGTAGATATAAATTTATTATGAGGAATTGTCTTGTGTAATCATAAAAGACTGAGAAATATCACCATCTGCCAAGTGCAAACTCAAAGTGGTACAATTAAATCTAACTTCTGAGACTCAACATAACCTGAGATAATGTAAATCTTAATCTGGAGATGGAAAAAGATTTATCATAGAATCATCAGGAAAGGGGGCAAATTTCTCCTTCCTTCAAAGTTTGACTTCGACAGACCCTTCCTAGACTAAGTGAAGCCCACCCACATTGGGGATTAAAATCTATTTTACTGAGTCCCGTGATTCAGATGCCAACTTCATCTAGAAACAAACTTGCAGACACACTTAGAAATCATGTTTAATCTAGGCACCCCTTGACCAATCAAGTTGACACATAGATTGAATGATCATAAAGGAATAGCAGGGGAGGATGGAGATATGGCTATGGGATGACATATGAGAACTACAGGTTTCCTTTTAGATAAAGAAAATGTTATAAAAGACATGATCATGTGGTCGCAATTTATAATTCCAATTTATGGTGGTTCAACTCCATGATATTTTTTGTGTAGAGCTAATGAGAGAACATAGGACCTTGTATATGTGCTATACCACTACTCTGCCTCTCTTACCCAGTTTTTTTTATCTTAATTTTTAAAATTTATCTGTTTTTTGTTATTTCACTTTTTTCTTTTTTATGATTTGATTCTCTTTACTTTTTAATTATATATACAAATATAAATATATATCATATATAAATTACATGACTGCGTTGAAAGAAGAGTGGTAGTTATCATACTCCCTTGAAATAACCAGATGACAGCTCACATTATTCTTTGAAGATTTTCCAGGCAATGAGATTCAAATATTTCTTATTATTGCATCACATCTTCTCCTTCAACTAATATGCAAACAGTAGCAGTACTATAGCTGTGGCTTATAGTGGTGCCAGGAATTGAATCTGAGACGTTGGTTCTTCAGTCATGAAAATCTTTTGTATCTCTTATGCTATCTCCCCCGCCCCCAGCTTTTAAAAATAAATATTTTTAGAAACTGAAAGAGAGAAGGAGAGACAAGCACCACTGCACCCTCCAGAAATCTCCTTGGTGTTATTCATCATACCCTGTGTCTAGGGACCAAACCTAGCACCTCTTACATGGAAGACTTGCAGTCTACTGCTAGATCACTGCACTTGCCTTCAGCTTAATGGTTTCCTTGTGCAAAACAATATAAATTCCCCCAAACAAACAAACAGACAAAAGCTATATTTTAGATTTTGAAATTCAGTGGTTTTCCTGAGATGGATGTACATTATGGTTCTTTTTCTTTAAATTTTTTTATACTTATTTATTTATTTATTTTCTCTTTAGTTGCCCTTGTTTTTTTATTGTTGTTGTAGTTATTATTGATGTTGTCGTTGATAGGACAGAGAGAAATGAAGAGAGGAGGGGAAGATATAGAGGGGGAGAGAAAGATAGACACCTGCAGACTTGCTTTAACTCCTGTGAAGTAACTCCCCTGCAGGTGTGGAGCCACGGGCTCGAACTGGGAACCTTACACCAGTCCTTGTGCTTTGCACCATGTGCGCTTAACCCGTTGTGCTACTGCCCAACTTCCACATTATGGTTCTAATGCTGGACAGGGATGGCTAGCCACAGCTCCCAGTCCCACCTTCTGAATTCAGTCATGATAGCTTAAGATGAGCTATCTGTTTGGTAGGTTAGGTGTTGACCAAGCAAGCGTTCAGTATGTTAAGTCTATCAGAACATAACTTCACCATAGGTCTAGAAAGATCTATATATCAAAAACATTAAACTATATATTTTTAGTAGGTGAATTTCATGGCAGTTTAGTTTTATCTCAATTAAACTATTTAAAAAAGTCAAATGAAAGAAACCCTGTAGCCATCTCTCCCTTCACAAAACAGAAAAAAAGTAAGGGAGAAAAAAAATCACTCAATGGGAGGGATAGGATAAAATACAGGTCAAGTTTGGATATTTAAAGATCCAGCTCTTTTATGTATTTATCCATCTGAATGATTCTTATTTATCTTTTTCAAGCTCCTCTGAAAGTTTCCTTTAGTCCACAAAAATTATTGTTCTCTTATTTTTATAAACATACATCAAAATTATTATCTGTGTTTTTACTTTAGAAGTATAACTGAAGTCATGGTAACATGTCTACAACTCATACAGGAAGATTCATCTTGAGGCTTGACTCTGCTGATAATGTTACCGTTTTTCTGTCCGTGTTCATTTGGTCAACTAAAGAAGTGCTTCCTGAAGGCAGGAACCAAGTCTTTTGCTCTACAGAGCCTGACATGCTGTCTTGCAAATGCAAACTCTAATGAAATGATAAAATATCCATACCAAGGGAGTAGCTAGATTATCTCAAGCTCACTTTTGTCTTTCAGGTGAAGGTTTCCACAATTACCATCACACCTTCCCATTTGACTACTCCGCAAGTGAATTTGGCTTAAATTTCAATCCAACTACTTGGTTCATTGACTTCATGTGCTGGCTGGGGTTGGCTACTGACCGCAAACGGGCAACCAAGTCGATGATTGAGGCTCGAAAAGCCAGGACTGGAGACGGCAGCACCTGAACCTGAAGCCACCATTTTTCCTGTCCTCCATTGATGATTTCTGTTCATGGCTTTTGTTACTATAGTTCTTTTGTTCACTAGATTGTAGAAGGGACTAGGGAGGGGGAGGGAATGAAATCTATGTAGTTGGGAATTTTTTTTGTCTCAAAATATATAAATATGAAAAAAAATTAAGTCGATAAAACTATGATTTAACATTAGCCTGTGGACATGTGATTCAGTCTAATCACTGTAGCTCCAATAGGTCAAACATACATTGTCCTGTACTTGTCCATGGTGTGAAGCCTGATAGGATGAAGGAATTTAATATTCTTTCAGTACAATTCAGGAGATCATTTGCTTTCTTTTTCTACCAATGAACCCACCATTATTTCAAACACAGTTTCTGAAAGAGCAGAGCGGCAGGGTAGAAGATAGAAGAAGCACCTAGTGGTGGTAACTAAAGGCTGTTTCTGTTTTGTAATTATTGTGCATGTTTTACTTGTTTTTTAAGTAAGAGAGTTGAAAATGTCTAAAAATAATAATAACACTGGAAATGGCTCATATATATGTGGCCCTGTGTACAACTTGTTCATGCGCCACTGTCATTGTTTCAAAAGAGATCTCTTCATGACCCAGCTAGTTTTGTGTCCCAAGCTGTCCACCCATCCCACTCTTATCAGCCAGTACCTGTGTAGGCATCTGATTTTATTCTCTTTGCCATTGTCATTTTAAAGGTATATAGATCAGATATGACAGACATCAAATGAAGCTCAAAGTAATCTCTCATTTAAATATTTAGACACCTAATTTGTATTCTAATTGTTCCCAGCCTCTGATGCATGTACTTTAGCTACTTCTGCTAAGTAAGCATATTAATTTTCCACACCCAACCATCAGATCTTAATAATTGACAGTTATCTAGAACTCAGTCTCTACTAATGTTTCACCTGCATGCAGCTTTCATTGATTTCACAACTAAATATCAAGTGATCATTATGTAGCTTCTGAATTTAAATAACTATGTGTTAAGTTGCCTTGTAAGCATGTTGAAAATGTTGCATTAATGGTACAGTGTGCCCTTTGTGTTAGATGTAGAGCAAAAGACAAGTTTGTAGTGTTGGCATCAGAGCAGTTCAAAAATAATTACTTTCAGGAAGATGTAGTATTCAACTTGTAAGTTGGAAATTTTTGCAAAAGAAGTAACGCCAATAAGAAGTTGTCATAATGAAGTTCTTCATCAGCAGGTATTTAACTGTGTTATTTTACTGTTAATAATGTGTAAACTCTGAGTGATTTACAATAAACAATTATGAGTTCACTGGCGTTCTTGATCAGCTACTTAAATGCTTTTTGGAGAATCCCCTCAGGGGTGTCTGATGCTTCCTGTGATTCTGGTTGATCATATTGGATCATTCTCAGTGATAATCACACTGGATATGGGCTTTAGGCTACAGATAACTCTTAAGATCAGCCCTCTCCTGTCCTATCTCTTCTTCTTCTTCTAGCGTTTGCCCTTCTTCCGTAGCCAGTCAACAGCGTCAGGTTGAGCCTGATGTAAAGTTTCGAGACCTCCTTTGAATCTGGAGAGGTGGCAGTCGTTGACTATGTGGGTCATAGTCTGTCTGGAGCCGCAGGGGCAGTTCGGGTCATCTCTGGCTCCCCAGCGATGGAACATAGCGGCGCACCGGCCATGGCCTGTTCGATAGCGATTGAGGAGGGCCCAATCATAACGTGTTAGGTCAAAGCCGGGTTGACGCTTGCAGGGGTCTGTGATGAGGTGTTTGTTCTTTACCTCAGCTGACTGCCAACTCTGTTTCCAAGAGTCTGGAACAGAGAAGTTCAGTGTAGGCGTAGGGGACCAGATTGGGTGACGAGACGTCAAGCGTTGGACAGGGTGGGAAAAGATATCCGCGTATATTGGCAGGTCCGGTCGAGCGTAGACGTGGGAAATGAACTTAGATGATGCTGCATCCCGACGAATATCTGGCGGGGCGATGTTGCTAAGAACCGGCAGCCATGGAACCGGGGTGGAACGGATGGTTCCAGAAATTATCCTCATGGAGGAATATAATTTGGAATCGACCAAGTGGACATGGGGGCTACGGAACCATACTGGGGCACAGTATTCTGCAGTGGAATAGCATAATGCCAGAGATGATGATCGTAGTGTGGAAGCGCTCGCGCCCCATGAGGAGCTGGCCAGTCTTGCAATGATGTGATTCCTCGTGCCCACCTTTGCTGCAGTTTTTATGAGATGTTCGTGAAATGACAGAGTGCGATCGAGAGTAACGCCAAGATAGACTGGCTGGGCTTCTTGCTGGATTCTCGTATCGCCAAGCTGCACATTAAGCTCACGCGAGGCCGAGGCATGGTGTAGATGGAAAACAGATGATACCGTTTTTGCAGTGCTAGGGATTAGTCACCATTTTTTACAGTAATCAGATATCAGAGACATGTCTTTCATGAGGGAAATGTCTTTCCCTCACATGTCTTTCTCTGAAGGGAGGGAAATAAATCAAGGGAAAGGCAGAAACAAAGGGGAAGCCATTAAGTTCTATCTGGATGCAGAACCTCCACTAGTATCATTGCTTGTTTTTACCAGCCGATCCTCTATTATATATCACTGAAAAGAGCATGAAAGAGGGTCCAGGAGTTGGCTCACCCAACAGAGTGTACATCTTACCATACTTGATAACCTGGGTTCAAGCCCCCAACCACTGCATAGGAGCACCAGCACAGAGGATGTTTCACTAGTGGTGACATGGTGCTATAGCATCTCTCCTCTCCGTCTCTTCTTCTCTCATCCTTTATGGGGAAAAAAAAAAAAACCCTCAGTAGTTGTGGAGTTGTGCATGCACAGAGTCCCAGTGATCACTCTGGCAACTAAGTAAATAAACAAAGAACATGAAAGATCCCACCCCTGAGCCCCACTGGGCCTCACCTAGTTGTGGTCACCAGAAGTGAGAGACATAAACTCTTTTCTTACTCCAGCTCCATTTCTCTCATTTTGCCTCTACTGCCTCATTCTTTGCCGCTCTTCTGCTGCAGAGCAAGCATGGCTTCCATCAGATAAAAGCTCAGCCTGCCAACAATTGTGTAGAACTCCAGCCTTGGGTGGGAGCTAGACCGGAATCTCCTCTTGGGAGGATCCACTGGATTTGACAGCAGCATACACAGCTGCTTCATATTTCCAGTCACATATAGCTAAGTCCCTGTAGGGAGTGTTTGGAGAGTTCATATTCCAGAAATGTGTTTGGATCAGCATGACCTAAAGTTGGCCCTGATGGAAGAATGTTTGTGTAAACCCTTGACCCCTGACAGTACTATACTTACTTGTTTATCTATGAATAGAAAAGATTACAGTTGAAATGGCTATTTGGAGTCTTCTCACAAATGAAGGAGTTTTCAGCTGGTCCAAGTTTGTCCAGAATGTCACTCCTCAGAACCTGGGGGCCCACATCTATCTGCAGCAAGAGTCAAGAATGTTATATGACTTAGGGTGATATGGACGGAGGTTGAGATCTCTGTAGTGTCCTCTATACTACTCATCCTTACAGTTCTCAGCAGCTTCTAAGTGATGAGAGGAGTCCTGAGAGGCATCTCCAAGCCTGTGCAAGGTGGAACAAGAGAGGTTGTCTTCTCTGCAAAGTGCATATTTTTAAATTTACTATATTTAGTCATAATAAATTAGATTTATTTCATGGTTTTCCACTATAAGTTTCTAACTTTTTATTAGTGATTTAAGAGTTTTCAAAAAGTTTAAGATTTCTCACCCATGCATGTTTATTTTAAATCTCTACACTTTCCACCAAAGTTCTTTGCTCCACCCCATCCCACCCCAACCACCATAGTTTTCACTATGTCCAAGAGACAGTTTAGTTGCCTTTTTTGTTTTTGAATTATTTTTAGTCAGCTGTGTTCCACATGTGAGTGAAACAATCCAGTAGTTGTCTAAAAGATGCATTGTTAAGATATAGTTCTCTACTGAGGAATAATTTAAACTAAGTCAAATATTACTAACTTTGAATTTTTATCTTTTTATTTTGATCTGACCAGTGCTGGGGGCTGACCCTGTAGTCTCAAGCATACAAGCCTGTTGCATAAACTGCTACGCCATCTCCCTGATCCTTTCCACCTTTTTTTTTTTTAATGAAAGAGTGAGAAAGGAAAAGAGAGCACAAAGTACTACAGAGTTCTAGTCTTGCCTTTGTTGCACTCTTGCACAAGGATCTTACTCAGGACCTCAGGCAAGGCCAGGCACTTGCTTACAGAGCCATCTCCCCAGACCTGAAAGTTTCAGTTTAGTTGGGGACTGTCCTGTCTTTGATCTCCTGTGTTCCACAAGCCTTTGTCAGAAGCACACGTCATTGTGCTTAGATGAGGGGGCTCCACGGACAGCAGATCTGATTGTGCATAATATGCCCTGCGTGCATTGTGGCAGCTGCATGGAGCTGGTCCTACTGATTCAAGTGCATTGGAGCTCCTAGCCTGCTGCTTACCTCTCTGTGACCTTGAAGAATCAGTGTTTCGGGGTCCAACTGTCTCACCTGTTAGTAGAGATGAAAGCAGACTTACCCATCCAGGCTTGCTATCCTGTAATAGCAGCAGGTATGGGCCTCAATTTAGAACTGTAGGCTGACTTCAGAACCTGTCTTTTCTGAGACCAAAGAGGTCAAAATTGAGGGGAAATAATTGAGTCTGAGGTCTGAGTCGGGGAACACAGATTGAAGCCAAAACAAAGGAATTTTTTTTCTTTTTTTTTTTTCTTAGAGAGGGAGAAGAATTGGGAGAGGGAGAGGGAGAGGAGAGAGGGAAAGAGACCAGAATATTACTTAGCTCTGGCTTGTGGGTACTATGGACTGAACTTGGGATCTAAGGCATGCAATCATGTGCTCTGATACCCTGAGCTATTTCTCTAGCCCAGAATGTTCTTACTTAAAGTGTGTGTGTGTGTGTGTGTGTGTGTGTGTGTGTGTGTGTGCATATTTCACTCATTCTCAATATAACATGGAAATGAACATAGTCCTTCTAGAAGACTATTTCAGGTAAGAAAGTTCTTACTTAAAGTGTGTGTGTGTGTGTGTGTGTGTGTGTGTTTCACTCATCTCAAAACAACATGAAAATGAAGATAGTCCTTCTAGAAACAATTTCAGGTAAGAAAGTACTGCAAAAGCCTCTAGTTTTTTAGAGTGGGGAAAAATAGCACTGGGCTCAGAGTCTTGAGGCCTGTTTGAATGTTAACCCTTGATCTAATTTCCTGAGTTACCCAGGGAGTGCTTTTAGGCTGAGCTACGTGAAAGCATTGCTTATTAATTACTGAACCTCCTTCATGTTTTTATCCACACAATAGGACCAGTGATAGTTATGGTTTTTTGTTTTGTTTTGTTTTTTGCCTCTAGGGTTATCCTTGGGATTTGGTACCTGCACTATGAATCCACTGCTCCTGGAAGCCATCTTTTTTCCATTGTTGTTGCTGTTGTTGTTGCTGCTGCTGCTGTTGTTGAATAGGACAGAGAGAAGTTGAGAGAGGAGAGGAAGACAGAGAGGGGGAAGGAAAGGATAGACACCTGCAGACCTGCTTCATTGCTTGTGAAGTGACCCTCCGGCAGGTAGGTATCTGGGGGCTTGAACTAGGATTCCTATGCTTCACACTATCTGCGTTTAACCCAGTCCACTACTGTCCAGTGCCTGTGTTATTTGTGTTTTTCTTTTTTATTTATAAAAAGGAAACATTGACAAAACAATAGGATAAGAGGAAAATCAATAAATTAAATAGTGATTTATATGACTACAAATTAATAGGAATGTACATAAACACCATTCCCCTCCTCTGATAGCTTTCCTATTCTTTACCCTTCTGGGAATATAGACCCAGGGTCATTATGGGGTGTAGAAGGTGGAAGGTCTGGCTTCTGTAATTGCTTCCTCGCTGAACATGGGCATTGACAGGTCGATCCATACTCCCAGCCTGTCTCTCCCTTTCCTTAGTGGGGCAGGGCTCTGGTGAAGAAGGACTCCAGGACACATTGGAGGGGTTGTCTGTCCAGGGAAGTCTGGTTGGCATCATGCTAGCATCTAGAATCTGGTGGCTGAAAAGAGAGTTAACATATAAAGCCAAACAAGTTGTTGACTAATCATGAACCTAAACGTTAGAATAGTGCAGATAAAGAGTGGGGGGGGGGGGGGTGTCTTCATTTTGTAGATAGCTAGTAGGCCTATTTTAGTTATATTCCAAATAACCCATGACAATACTGGTTTTTTTTTCCCCCTAAGCCTGAAATCTGATATGCAAGTGGATCCAAGTTATTGTCTGGGGAGATGATGTCATGGCTAGAAAAAGGACCAGAAAGCTGGAACAGGAAAGAGAGTAGCTCCCAAATATGGGAAAGGTATATAAATATTGTTGACTGTAAACCCCATTGATTTGATGTGATCTGAGGCCCATATTCAGCTTAGGAGCCTATGTGACCTCTGCATACCTGTAGATCTGAGCTCACATTCTGTGGTCATAAGTAGGAATGTTCCAAGCTGCCCCAATATCAGGACCCATCTTCCTCAGGTGGAACATAGAGTATATTGTCCATTCTACCTTCGGAGGATGGAACATTCTCTACTGTTGTTGATCCAAGTTGAGGGCAAGGACACAGTCTGAAGTGAAGCATGCTGAGGTGGTACTTGTTGCGTTGATTAGGTTGGGATCAGCAGATGTGGTATCATTTGGTATGAATTGAGAGAAGCATGTAGGAAAGTAAGCCCCACCCTAGAGGTTCCAGTATTGGGGGAAATATAGGCTCTATAGAGGAAGCAGGAGGTTCCTGCTGTCTTAGGGTTTAAAAAGGCAATAGATAGTTATTGCTATAATCACATTATTTGGCAATTGGGTTAACTTTGAAAAATACCTTTATTAGGATTTGCTGTATCATACACAGCATCACCGTAATTTATGTCCTTTGACATTATTTGTATATAGCTGTGCCACTGGTTGCTTCTGTTCTCCCTGGTGTAGGCTTTTGAGAGATTCAACATATCTGTTCTCCCTGGTCTAGACTTTTGAGAGAGTCATCATATCAAAGACTCAGCTTATGGTCTGTGCATTAAAAAGTTTGAGACATTCAATCAATTTTTACCCTCTTGTATTAATTAAATAGTGATTTATATGACTACAAATTAATAGGAATGTACATAAACACCATTCTCAAAAAACTGTGTCCCATCCCATCCCCCCCACCAGTGAAGCCGAACTTCTACCCTCACCCTAACCCCGAAATTTTTACTTTGGTGCCCTACTCCTGTGTTATTTATGTTTTAAGCTACCGCTCAAGAGTCCATCACAGGGCATTGGTGCTTTGTGGACCCCAGGAGAGAGTGGTTAGAGGAGAGCAATATGCCCCAGACATAGGATAGAAACTGAGATGTAGTCAAATATCCACAGGGTGTAAGGAAGCCGAGTCTCTAGTACTGGTTTTGCTAGTACCTATCTGTATGGTAAAGAGATTTTTTCTTTTAGTTGAAATACAATATTTATTTTGAATATCTTATTTTTTAAATTTTTTATTGGGGAATTAATGATTTATAGTTGACAGGTAAAGAGATCTTACTCTGACAATAAATTTTATTGTGCCAAAAGCATTTGAAATAGAGCAAGAAGGATTCTCTAATGTCTGATTTTCCTCATAAAGGTAGGAGCTAAAACTCCCAAATGAAGACACTCTGTTGAGACTATGAGAAAGAAACATCACTAAAGATGTGGTGTCAAGGTTGAGAGAAACCAGAACAAATAAACTGTAATAAAATAGTCCGTATCTTCCCTTTGCCTCACCATACATCCTTGTTACTTTCTCACACTATCATGTTCTTTGGCCTCAAATATAAACACTCAGGGTCCAATGCTTTGGAGGGTTTTCATTTCTCTGAAAAGTGTCCCATGTTCATGTAATTGCAAGATCTGTGTGGCTTTCTCTGTCTTATGTTGACTTAGTCCCCTGACCCAGCCTGACAGTAGAGGGTACAGGCCATATTTTGTCTGCTGTACAGTGGCTCCTTGAGCTTCAGCATCCCCTGCTGTAAAGGAACCTAACTGGGTCAGATTAACCTGCCCAGCTCAGCCACTTTTGTAGTCTTCCTTTTCTGCATTGAGAAGCCGCATTGAGAAGCCCAGGCAGAGAATGCCTGCATCTCATCTCTGAACCCCTATCCTTCTTCTAGTGCCTTTTACCACTGTCTGGGTACAGTCTGATCAGCATAAGCTTCAGCATTTTACCTCCTGTCAGCTTGTTCTGTTTATCAGGAGCTGGGATAGGGGATTTGTGGAGGGAAGAAGTTGAAGTTAATGGATAAGAATGAGCTTTGGGGATTATGTGTGAGGTTCACTTAACCAGTTTATTCTTGTCCCCAATTACAGGTGGAAATGAAAGGCAGTTGTTCTTAGTGGTTACTCATGTGAAAAACAAGGAAGGGAAGAAGTAATATAACCCTTATTTCCTCTTAAAATTATTTTCCCCACTTTCAGTTCAGGGTATTAGTTTAAAATCCTTTCTTCTCTCCTCCTCAATGTCAGGAAAGTGCTATAAATGACCTGGAAATGCCTTTCATCCTTCCAAGTGTGGACTATCGGGTCATATGAGCCTACTCCCTGGCCTGGAAAAGTCCTGATTTCTAAATTTGCACTATCAGAAGTAAGAGGAAGGAAACCATTGTCCCCATAGCTGGTTAGGTCACAAGTGGGAGACCCCTACGTCCCTGCGGGCCTCACAATAGCCTATTTCTTTTGGAATTCTCCACACTGCCTCTGCCTCCTTCCACATCTGGAAGATTCATCAGCAACCAGGTGCTGAGGCTTTCCCACAGGATTTAAAAAGAAAAATGGCAGTCTATGTATGAAGAGTCAAAATAGAAATGAAAGTATCTTCTGACCTAGCAATACCACTCTCAGGCATTTATCCAAAGAACATGCAAACGCGAATTTGAAGGGACATATGCACCCCTGTGTTTATAACTTCATTACAATCACCAAAGATTGGAAGCAGTCTAAATGCTCATCAGCAGATGACTGGCTAAAAATTTATGGGCTGGGAGTTGGGCTGTAGTGCAACGGGTTAAGCACAGGTGGCGCAAAGCACAAGGACCGCGGTGCATAAGGATCCTGGTTCGAGCCCTGGCTCCCCACCTGCAGGGAGGGCAGTTGCTTCACAAGTGGTGAAGCAAGTCTGCAGGTGTCTATCTTACTCTCCCCCTCTCTGTCGTCCCTTATCTCTCTCCATTTCTCTCTGTCCTATCCAACAATGACGACAACAACAACAATAATAACTACAACAATAAAACAACAATGGCAACAAAAGGGAATAAATAAATAAATATTTTTTTAAAAGATTAAAAAAAAAGAATTTATGGGCTATATATTCCATGTAATACTTCTTTGAAATAAAAAAAGATGATATTGTGCTCCTTGGGATAAAATGGATGGAACTAGAGGTAATTATGCTTAGTGAAATATGAGATGAAAGACAACTACTATATGGTTTCACTCATATGTGGAATCTAGAGAACTGACACACATGAATTTGAGAAAAAAAAAAAAAGAAGCAAGCAAACTGTTGCTAAGACTTGTAAGAATTACGGCAGTTATCTTTGGGAGGTTGGAAGGTGAGGACACAGAACTTTGGTGGTTGGTGTGTTGTGGAACTACACACTGTAATATTACAATCTTGTAATTCATTATTAATCACAAATGAAACACGGGGGAAAAGTAAAAATCCAAATATTCAAGTGAAAAATAAATAAAATTTAATGTTAAGAGAGAGAGAAAAGAAAAGAGGCAGCCTGGCAGCCTGAGAGGTGATGTGCCTGTGACACTATGAGGACAGGCTTACCAGGACTAAAACAAAAAGAAAAAGAACACCACTCCCCTACCCCTGTGGGACCCACTTACTTTATCTACCGACAGCACAGCTCTGCCTAACTGTAATTCCAAACATGAGGTCCTAAGTTCATCACATGTGCCAGAGTGATGCTCTTGTTCTCTCTCTCCTTTTCTTTCTCATCAACAACAACAACAACAAAGTTTTTTTAAAAAAAATAAATGGCAGCCTGAGCTAGCTAGAGTTGTAAGGGCTTTGCACTAAGAAAACATTATTCCTATAATCTGAGCACTCAACCAGATGTGCCACTGCCTGGCCCTGGAGAAAACATTATTCCTTACAGCTCCTGACTATGGTCATGATGGAAGAAAGATGACTCACCTTCAACCACATGTCTAAACCCCTGCAGTTTAGGATTTACAACACCCTTGCCCATCTCCTGTCCTTGTTAATTCTATAAAAACTGCCTCTCGTGTGGTGATTGAAAGACAGCTTCAAAGCATCTTCCATTCTATTCTGATGGAAGCAAAAACTGCTCAGTAGAGTTGTGCCGGTTGGTAGACAAAATAACTGGGTCCCACTGGGGTAGGTGTGTGTGAAGTATATAGATATATATTTTATTGGATCCTGGCAAACCTGTCCTCACAGTGTACGTATAAAATCCTGTAGAGGGTGCTCTACCTGGTCTGTTTGAAGAATTGTGGGGGTTGGGGACTGGGGTGGGAAGCTGCAGCCATCACCTATAATCACTGATGGAGGATAAACTGGGTTTACTGCGTTATCTAGTGTCAGAGCAAAAGCCATGAGTCTTCAGTTACTGACAAGAAACTTCCCACACATGAGCCAGAAGGATAGGGCAGGCTCACTTCAGTTCCTTCCTGGCCAGGCAACAATTGCTCATGAACTGAAGAATGATTCTTTTATTAGAGTCCACTGGGCTCTCTCTGCAGCCTTCTCTAGACTAAGAGGCACTTAAGTCCCCGGCATTTTTAAGTACTTGTTCTAAACATTCCAACCAAATGACCGCTTCCATCTGTACTGTTCAGTGCAGCTCCAGCTGGACTGAGTTCTTCTCAACATACAGGCTGCCAGTACACAGGCTCAGTTTGTTAGAATGCCCTACATAATGGCATATAGGTGGTGAGTGACCTCAGAGTAGAGAATTTGGCCCAAATGGTTTCAAATCACTGTGTGTGTGTGTGTGTGTGTGTGTGTGTGTGTGTGTGTGTGTGTGTGTGTGTGTGTGTATGAGAGAGAGAGAGAGAGAGAGAGAGAGAAAGACTGACCTTGATTTGTATTCCATGTGAGACATTTTAAAGCAATGCTATCCCAATCTTTTTCATCTTCTTGAAGTCAGAGGCCTACATCAGTTTTAAGATAATGAAATGTACCTTCCATTTTGATGTGGATTTGCATAAACATTATACCACACCTTGGCTCACAGCTCCACAACCTAGGATGGCCAGGTTGTTGCTTTGTTGGAAAATAAAATTTAAGAAAAATGTGTGAAACCTTTGCTTCTTCCTATGCAATATATGAAAAGTTAGAACAAGTCTACATTCCTTATAGGTTGAAAACTACAGGAATCAACAGCAAACAAGCTATATTGTGCTAAAGTATCCTGTATCTAAGCAAAAGATGTAGCTAGAAACCATTGTTGCTTTAAATCTTTATTTTGAAAAATGAAGAGTTTTGAGGCCCATGTGCTGGTAGATATTGACTCTCTTTTGAAGTCGGTAAACAAGTATTGGTGGAAATAGACTCCTCAGGCCCATTAAGAGCCACAGAGTGGTGGCTACATAAAGCTAAACAATCTAGGCCTTTTGTTTTTGTTTGCTTTTACTTTTTTTTTTTTAATTTTCCATCTAAGCATGGTCCTTAAATGAGCAGTGCTGTGTCCAGGAAATTGCAATATTTTAATGTTTGGAAACAATAATATATTTCAAAGGGAGGTCATTGCCCCTCACATGCCATAATAATCTGCCCGCCAAAATTTCACTCTTTGTATTAGAACTGGAAGGGGTGTATATGCCCAAGCTTGGAGATCATCCAAACCTTTAGCAAACTGCTCAGGGTTAGTCTAACTGAGACAATGTTTTTTTGTTGTAGTGATCAGGCTGTTGTTTTTCCATTTGCTTTAAATTCAGATCTGCTACAGAGAGAACGAGAAAATACGACAGCTTGAAAAGGTGTAAAAATATAACTGCTCTTTTGAAAATATGCATAGTTATCTTTTTTTTTCCTAGCCTCTATTTCATTTAGCTTTTCAGTTCTAAATAGACAAATGCTCCTGGCTCATGGCATAAAGCACTTACAGGTTACTTCTAATTTGGAAGAGCATTCCTTATTATAATGTCTAAGCCACTGATTGTAGCTTACTTAAATATTCTCCTTTGCACTATAAAGATAATCAAATGGAAACACATCAGGTTTTTTTGTTTTTTTTTTTTAAGAAAGGAGACATTAACAAAACCGTAAGATAGGAGTGGTACAACTCCACACAATTCCCACCACCCAATCTCCATATCCCACCCCCTCCCCTGATAGCTTTCCCATTCTCTATCCCTCTGGGAGCATGGATCCAGGGTCATTGAGGGTTGCAGAAGGTGGAAGGTCTGGCTTCTGTAATTGCTTCCCCGCTGAACATGGACGTTGACTGGTCGGTCCATACTCCCAGTCTGCCTCTCTCTTTCCCTAGTAGGGTGGGTCTCTGGGGAGGCGGGGCTCCAGGACACATTGGTGGGGTCATCTGTCCAGGGAAGTCTGGTTGGCATCCTGATGGCATCTGGAACCTGGTGGCTGAAAAGAGAGTTAACATACAAAGCCAAACAAATTGCTGAACAATCATGGACCTAAAGACTGGAATAGTGCAGATGAGTGTTGGGGGGTACTCACTGCAGCCTCTTGTGCACTTCTGCTTTCAGGTATATATATTGCCCTGGTTTATGGACATGAGTGAACATATGCTCTATCTTGGGGGAGCTGGTATATCTAGGTTTGGGGACTTTATTGGGGAGTGGACCACCTGGAATGGAATTAGAGTAGAGTATACTAGGAAAGGAAAGGTCTCACCCGAGTAATGAAGCTGAAGGGTTGTCGTTCCACACCTGAAGTCTCTGGACACAGTCTGAAGTGAAGCATGCTGGGGTGGCACTTGTTGGGTTGATTAGGTTGCAATCAGCGGATGCAATATTATTTGATATGAATTGAGAGAAGCATGCAGGAAAGTGGGCCCCACCCTAAGGTTCCAAGACTGGGGAAAATATAGGCTCTATAGTGGAAATGTGACATTCCTGCTGTCTTAAGATTCAAGAAGACAATGGATAGTTATTGTTATCATCACATTATTTGGTAATTGGGATAACTTTGAAAAGTCCCTTTGTTAGGGTTTGCTGTGTAATACCCACCATCTTGTATATAGCTGTGACATCAGGTTTGAGAGACCATTAGCAGGTCCACAGTACCTCAGCAAACCAGCCTGAAAATAAAACCCCCATCATGGACACTGCTGAGCACACATCATCTAAGGAAAAATAATGATCAAAAAAGAAAATCTTCATTTCAAAGGCATTTCCCCAAACTGCACATAATCTTGACCACATGTGACAGTATTTCCAAATCTATTATAACCACATCAATAAAATGATCACAGAGAATTCACAACTGCTATTGAAAAGCCACACAAACCACTCTAGGCTAACCCTTTCAGATACGGAGTTGGGGAAGAGGAAATACACCACAGCAGCAAAGTTTCCCTGGTAGGGTCTGGGTTTGAACCTGGGTTTCTCACACAGAAAACCAGGTGCCTTCCTGGGTGTACTATCTTGCCAGCCAAGGCTACCCAGTCTTTTCCCAACCTATGAACAGGGCCTGAGAAATGGGCAGTGAATGAATTGATTCATATGAGTGAATGGATAGGTGAATTCATGGATGAGTGGTTGCTATCCACTGCAGCACAGAAGCTTTCTCCATAATATTTCTGGGGCTTATCTTTGTCACTCAGACTTCTGTGAAACTGCAGGCATCAGGCCCATCTTAGTGTTCTTCTGCACAGCTGTATCCCTGGATCCCAGTAGAGTGACTATGGAGCAAGACCTTGAACATTTTCATTGAGCTGTCACTGTTTATCAACATGGTAGGGCCTTACTTTCAGAAATAGCTGACCTTGAAGTACAGACTTAAAACAGTAAATAAACTTGAAGGCAATTCTTAATTTGACAGGAGAGATTTTTAGAGGTTTTTCTCAAAGACATACTTCAACTGCAAAAACCATGGCCACTCTGTGTTTTTTTGTTTGTTTGTTTGTTTGTTTTTCATAAATCCACCACTCCTGGCAGTCATTGTACTCTTTTCTTTCTTTTAGATAGAAGAAGAGAGTAAGAGAGATACAGAAGCTCTCTATCTTGGCACACAGCTCCACAACTCAGGGTGGCTAGGTTATTGCTTTGTTGGAAGACAAGAGTCTAAGGTAAAAATATGCAAAAGTGTTGCTTCTTCCTGTTTAACATGTGAAAAGCTAGAACAAATCTATGTTCCTTGTTAAATCAAAAACTGTAGGAGCTAACAGCAAACATGAGTGCTTCCACGTGGATGCCCAGGGCTTGAAACCTGGTTGTCAACATGGTAATGTGTGCATTATGACAAGGGAGGCGCTTGCCAGTCTCCTTGATTGCCTTTTAATAAGCACATGTGGTAGGGGTCACAAGGGACTCTCAACCCTTGAGAATTATCAGTCACAGAGGTACTTAGAGGTGCACAGAGCTAAGGAGACACCTTGGAGAAGTTATGGCACAGTGAAAACAATAACAGGGGGAAGTGAAATGAGTAAAGACTCTGCTAAAGGCTGAATTTTATCCTCTCAGACTCACATCGTGATGTCCTGCTTCTTGGTCCTCATAATGTTACTATAGTTGGAATCAGGATCTTCACAAATCAGATCTCACTAAGCATATCTCAACTGCATTTCTCTCTGCATCTCACATTCTGCTCATTCTCTTCAGATGCTGCAGAGGTAATAATTCCATGGAGAGTGTCCCAGTCACACTGACTACCCAACAGAAGACAGTACCAGACAACACTTTGCCGTTTTTCACATAAGCATTGGGAGTTGACTTTGCTCCCATGCTGGAGAACACAGAGGATTCAGCATAGCGGGAAAATGGATGGGCATTGTTTCTGCTTCGGGAAGGAAGCAAATTCATGTGAAGGGGAGGCATCAGACCTTCTCTATCTTCTATCCTGTAAGGTCACACCCTTTAGACCTTTTTCACAGTTAACATTCATAAATACTATAGAAAAATAAAGATGGAGTAAGTCCTGAAAAGTCTGACCCTGAAATGAACAAAGTTTGGTGTGTGTGTGTGTGTGTGTGTGTGTGTGTGTGTGTGTGTGTGTTTTATCACTGTTATAGAGGGGGGGAAAGTCACATTCTTTCACTGGAAATGGGTCAAATAGCATCAAACAATCAACTGCATTATTTCTCTTTAGTAGAAGTGAAAATCAAATGTCTCACTCAATCAAAGTTAAGAGAGCAGCTAGCTGTCAGCCCAGCCCAGCTCCAGCAGGCCTGCCTTGAACACCATTGGGCAAGGCCTGTTTTTATCATTAAAAAATTATCTTAACTGCTCACTGCCAGAAGTCATTTGCCTGGCATTGTCTGCTCCTCAGGAAGCAGATCTAATGTTTCCTGTGGTTGAGAATGTAAGTAAAATAACAATACGAGATAAAAGGCTACCAGCAGCTGCAGAAAGTGAGCTGGCAAAGGAGAGAAGAGGCTTGTATAGGAGGTGAGAAGAAAGACCTAAGAGACTTCATGTACAGCCTCCACTCTGCAAAGTGCCAAGGCCCAGGAAAGTCTAATCATTTGGGGAGTAAGGACACCCGATTTATGTGTAGTCTAGGGAGGATCTCTGGTTTCAGATTCTGGATGCTTATGACCTCTCACCCAAAGATGTAAGACCTAGGGAAGAATAGGAGTGCATGAGTGTGGTGTACATAGTGTGTAGTTTGTGTTCTCAGTCTCTCTCTTCTTTCCTCCCCCTCCCACTTTTCTCCCTCCCTTGCCCAATCTTGAGTAAATCATTCCGTGTTACTAAGACCCTTGCTTTGGCAAGTGAATTGGGGAGTGACCTTGTAGAATCAGAGACTCTGGGAGGCAGACAGTTAGTGTTCTCACCTCAGATTTTCAGGCTCTTATGCATTAGAGATTGGTGAGTGGCAGTTAATTCCCCATGTAAGGTTGATGGGGGCCTATGTTGGAATATAGGGGAGTCAGCTCATGGCAGCAGGACACTAGGTTCTCTCCTCAAGGGGATATTAGTGCCACATTACAGTATTAAAGAGGCAAGGGCATTTGGTTAGTGGATGAAGACGGTCCTCCACCACCCCTCAGGCAACACAAGACACTCCTATCAGCACACAGATGGCTGTGTTCAGGCTCTGCACTCCAGCTACATTGCAACTGAGCACGGACAGTAGTGCCCTCCAATTAGGAAAGGACTTTAAATAAACTTAAATATTGGGGCCAAGTAGTGGTTAAGTGCTCACATTACAGGGCACAAAGGCCCAAGTTCAAGGCCCCCCATACCTTCACCTGTAGGGGGGAAAGCTTCATGAGTGGTGAAGCAGGACTGCAGGAGTCTCTCTGTCTCTTCCACTCTATCTCTCCTTCTCTCAATTTCTCTCTGTCTCTATCCAATAATAAATAAAAATATAAAAAAGAAAATAATTAAAGTTTTAAATTATTTATTTTATTTTAATGAAAGAGAAAAAGATATAGAAAAGGCCCCACAACTGTTCTGCATAAAATCAGGATTCTGTTAGCAATGTCTAACATTTTGTTAACAGCCTTGCCTTGTGGTTCCTGTCCAGTGTCACTGGCTTTCACTTCTACTCCACTTTAACAACAAATTCCCTTGGCTATTTTCTAAACTTTGCGACCTCTAATTTCTTTTTTCTTTCCCTTCTCCGACCTCTAATTTCTTTACTTCTGATCTAGTAAGTCCCAGTAGCCTACTCTCTGACCATCACCACCTGCAATCTGCAGTCTATATGCTCTTCCTCCACAACTGTTTTGTCCTCACATTGAAACATTCAGTCAAATTCCCTGATCTTTCCATTTTTCCTCTCCACTTACAAGATATTTTGAGTCCTTATGGAGCCAGATACTACAATGGAATTAACTGTGCAAGAGGCTTATGGACAAGACTGCCTGTGATGATATAAGAGGAACAGGATTAATAAGGGAGAGACTTTGAACCCCCCAAAACATTTCTGAGCATCAAATGAGAGTAGCAAGGAGTAGAAAGATTGAATAGAGGGAGCTTCTGACTGCAGAGACTTCTAAGAAATTCTATTCAGGTCTTTGGAAAGTCCCCAAGCCAAAATGGTCCATAAAAGGGAACCTGTTTGGCAGAAACTGCCTGGATACAATGCTCCCTCCCTTCCTGTCCTTTGCACCAGCAATACATTTATCTGCATCCCCGGCAAGCCATCTGCCTCTCCAAACTCCCAGCAGAGCCTCTACCTTCTTTCCTGTGACCTTGATGGCTAGTTTTCTTTCCTCCGGTCCTTGCCTCATTAATTAGTCCATTTGCTCCTGCTTCAAGTAAGAGGTAAAAGCAGCAAGAGGTAACAGCAGGAGCATAGAAAAGCGAGGTCAGAGAGCCATGAGAGGTGGAGCAAAATGGATGCAATCGGGAGGGCTTGGGGACATAGGTAAAGACATAAGCCATGTGAACTCTGCTATATAGCCTGACATTAGGCCATCTAAAGGAACTAAGCTGGAAATGACGAGCAATGTCATCCAAGCAATTAATTAGGAGATGACAGTTTAGCATTTCAGCTGGGTTCCACCAGGAGTAGCCCTCAGAGAGCTGCCTGGAGAAAAAACTAGAGAAGCCTTTGTACAGATCATGGCATCCACCTAGGCCAGGAGAATAAAACTTGTAAAGAAAAGAGTCAGACAAAGAAGTGAAAATGGAAAGGATGCAGTGAGATGTGAAGGCGTTTGTTGCCCTCGGCCCCCAGGCTACAATCTAGTCGTACTCAGTTTAACATCCCCCCAACCACAATTTACCTTCCACCCCTTAAGTCATGGTCTCCTTTTCCAGTTCGGGAGTCAAAGTCAACTCCACCCCTCCTTGTGTTTCCAGAGTAATCAGTCAGGTATCTACAATCTAAGACATATTTCGCCTGCCTGTTTTCTTTTCCCTGTGTGGCCCCAGGGAATTAACTCACACCTCACCATTCATTATTTAGTAAGATAGACAAATACCACAGCACTGCTCCACCAGTTCTCTGTAGTGGATGAACTATCTCTCAGCTCTGTATCTCTAGAACTGAGCTTAATTCATAGAGCAAAATGAATAGTAAATAAATATTTATTGGGTGAACAAATACCTATTTGTGTCCTTCTATAGATCATAAGCTTCTTGAAAGCTGGACATGTGTCACATCCATCTTTGTGTTCTCCCTATTGATTTCCAGGTATTAATACAAAATTGTGAAGAAGGAAACTTGATCTACTTATTTCCTACAGTGTTGGAAACAAAATGATTTTTCTAAGTCTCTCATTTCATTTAATGCCTCATATGGAACCTGTCATGAAATAGGTGTTTAATAAATGCCTGTTGAATTAATTGAAAATGAACCTTTCATTCTCTGGGCATCTCATACATATTAATGGCATCAGACAAAGGGAAATGGAAAGGGGGGACTGATAGACTATTTACCTAAATCACTTCTCTTTAAATTCTTCCTGGGCTTCAGCTAATCTTAGCTAGCTCATGACTATACCATGCTGCTCTCATGTCTAATGTACTAAGCAGGACATTACAGAAGTGCAGTCTCCCTCCCTCTCCACTGATTTCAGAGTCTAGGACTTTGGGCACCAACCATAGGAATGAACAATTAAATGGCCTATAGGCGGGTTCCCCCTCCTACCCTCTCAATTTCTCTCTGTTCTATTAAACAAGGAAGGGCTGGGTGGTAGTGCACTGGGTTAAGTGCACATAGTACAAAGCAC
Source organism: Erinaceus europaeus (assembly GCF_950295315.1). Lineage (NCBI taxonomy): Eukaryota > Metazoa > Chordata > Mammalia > Eulipotyphla > Erinaceidae > Erinaceus > Erinaceus europaeus. The sequence goes on along the minus strand of NC_080164.1, from coordinate 131,797,247 downwards.
AGGATTCTGGTTTGAGCCTCTGGCTCCCCACCTGCAGGGGGGTTGCTTCACAAGTGGTGAAGCAGGTTTGCAGGTGTCTCTCTCTTTCTCACTCTATCTCCCCCTCCCATCTCAATTTCTCTCTGTCCTATCCAATAAAAATGAAAAATGGCCACCAGGAGCAGTGGATTTGCAGTGAGGCACCAAGCCCCAACAATAACCCTGGAGGCAAAAAATAAAGAGAGGGAGAGAGAGGATATGGGGGCTGGATGGTGGCGTACATACCCAGTTGGGCACATACTTTAGCATGAGCAAGAACGTGGGTTCGAGCCTCCTGCTTCCCACCTGCAGATGGGAAGATTTGCAAGTGGTGAAACAGGTCTGCAGGCATCTCTCTCTCTTACTCTCTCCTCCATCTTCTCTTCACCTCTCAATTTTTCTCTGTCCTATCAAATTAAATAGAAAGGAAAAAGGAAAAGGAAAAAATGGCTGCTTGGGAGCAGTGGATTTGTAGTGCCAGCAGTGAGCCTCAGCAATAACCGTGGTGGCAGTAATTTAAAACAAGTAGAAAATAAAAGAAATAAAGAATACTTGTAAGAACAGAATGATAAAGATGTATCCTGCTATGGCAGAAATGAAATATTATCTTATTCAAATTATATGGGTAGCATCAGGATGAAATCTATCTGTACTTGTGTGTGAATTTTCTATAGACACTCTATGAGGCATTGGTGTAGCTAAAGAAAAAATATATATAGGGAAAATTTTCAAAGGAGCAGTGAATAACATATGCCAGAGTGTCTGCTGTGAGGACCCCAGGTTGCTTTTCCATAATGTGGGTCCTTGCCTTCCCAGAACGTGGGTCCTCTGGCTCATGGTCAATCTGTACAAGAGTGTCTGAAGGCCAGTGTGTCTCTATCATAGACAAGAGTGATCACATTCTCAGAGCTGGTGACTCTGGACACCGGATCTCTAATCCCTCTTGTTCAAACTGGTGCTCAACACTCATTTGATCTCTCCTACAGGATGTAAAACAACTGAGTATCATAATCTGTGTCAGTTGCTTTTCTTTATATCAGGACCTTTCGATTGATTCCTCAGTCACTTGTGAGTGAGTCTGTATTTGTCAGTGGGGAGGGCCAGTTGGAGTGCTACAAAGTTCTCTTTCTGAGCCAGTTGAGAAGAGGGCAGGAGTTAAGAATGGTAGTGTTAAAATGCCAAGTAAAGAAGCCACTTGGTGAGTGGACACTCGTTGTCTCCATAGAGGTTCTTTCAAGCTGTCACCAAAAAGCCAACTGTGTGGATGGCCGAGTGAGAATCCACAGTAGAAGTTGCAAGAATAGTATAAATTATGAGTATGGGGGGTCAGGTGGTGGCACAGCAGGTTAAGTGCACATGGTGCAAAGCACAAGGACCATTGTAAGGGTCCTGGTTTGAGCCCCTGTCTCCCCACCTGCAGGGGGTTTGCTTCACAAGTGGTGAAACAGGTCTGCAGGTGTCTTTCTCTCCCCCTCTCTGTCTTTCCATCCTCTTTCAATTTCTCTCTGCCCTATCCAACAACAATAACAACAGCAATGACAACAATAAAAACAACAACAAGGGTAACAACAAGGCAACAAAATGAGAAAAATGACCTCCAGGAACAGTGGATTCATAGTGCAGGCACTGAGTCCCAGCAATAACCCTGGAGGCAAAAAATAAAAATGAGTGTGTGTGTGTGTGTGTGTGTGTGTGTGTGTGTGTGTGTGTGTGTGTGTGTGTGTGTGTGAAACAGAGAGAGAGAGAGAGAGAGAGAGAGAGAGAGGACATGCATGCATGATGTCCAGAGAAGTTCAATTTTATCATATATTTTTTTAGAGGAGAGAGACACTGAAGTGCGAGTCTACTCGCTTCTATCCCTGGTGCTGTCAATGCTGATCCCACTTTGTGTCAGGGATCAAACCCACAGCCTTTTGCAAGAAAGGCATATACTCTACCATGGAACAGCCTCGACTGCCACAAAATTACATTTTTTTAAGAGTCTTTCTCAAAAAAGAAAAAAGTTGGATGAAAAGATTATTGAGTATAAAAAAGAAGTAAATGAAATAATGAATAAATTTAGGGAAAGATAGAAATAGGCTAGTGGTCTGGATTAACCTGCCAATGTCCATGTCCAGTGGAGCAGCACTTACAGCCAGAACTCCCACCTTCTGGACCCCACAAAGAATTTTGGTCCATACTACCAGAGGGGTAAGTGTTAGGGGGAGATGACCAGAGGGCTCCAATTCCATCAGGATCCGAAGAGAGAGGAGGACAAAAAGGGGAAGTGGGGAAGGACAGTCAGAAGTTGTAGTAGAAAGAAGAGAAGGTAGGACTATAGGGAAAAAATGGGCAATATATATAAATATAGCTAGATAGTTATAGAAATAATAGTCAATTCATATTTGTGATGTTGGGAAAACTACTGCAGTTTCCAGTGGAGGGAATGGGAACGCAGAACTCTGGTGGTGGGAAAGGTGTGCAATTATATCCTTATTATCTTTTTTTATTTAATTTTTTATTTATAAAAGGAAACATTGACTAAACCATAGGATAAGCGGGGTAAAACTTCACACAATTCCCACCACCAGAACTCTGTATCCCTTTCCTTCCCCTGATAGCTTTCCTATTCTTTAACCCTCTGGGAGTATGGACCCAAGGTCATTGTGGGATGCAGAAGGTGGAAGGTCTGGCTTCTGTAATTGCTTCCCTGCCGAACATGGGCGTTGACAGGTCGATCCATACTCCCAGCCTGTCTCTCTCTTTCCCTAGTGGGGAAGGGCCCTGGGGAAGCAGAGCTCCAGGACACATTGGTGGGGTTGTCTGTCCAGGGAAGTCTGGTCAGCATCATGCTAGCATCTGGAAACTGGTGGTTGAAAAGAGTCAACATATAAAGCCAAACAAATTGTTGACCAACCATGGACCTAAATGCTGGAATAGTGCAGATAAAGAGTTGGGGGGCCTTCCATTTTGTAGATAGATAGCAGACATATTTTAGTTATATTCCAAAGGCTATACTAGGGTTTTGTTTTGTTTTGCCTGAGCCTGAAATCTGATATGCCGGTGGATCCTAATTATTGTCTGGGGAGGTGATGTCATGGCTAGAAAAAGGACCAGAAAGCTGGATCAGGAAAGAGAGTAGCTCCCAAATATGGGAAAGGTATATAAATATTGTTGACTGTAAACCCCATCGATTTGATGTGATCTGAGGCCCATATTCAGCTTAGGAGCCTATGTGACCTCTGCATACCTGTAGATCTGAGCTCACATTCTGTGGTCATAAGTAGGAACGTTCCAAGCTGCCCCAGTATCAGGACCCATCTTCCTCAGGTGTAGCATAGAATATATTGTCCAGCCTCCCTTCGGAGGATGGAACATTCTCTACTGTAGTTGATCCATGTTGTGGGCAAGGTCCTATGGGGGCCCACAAAGGGGTCTATTGTGTTGTTCCTGATAGAGATGACTGGTAATATTTGGGAGAGGGATTTATTCAAGGTCTAGACCCATCATGTCTGTTTGGGAATCTCAGGACTCCCTGAACAGGGCCCCAACTGATAGGGTGGCGTGACAGTGACTAAAGAGTCATTGTTAAGTATGCCAGTCTTCAGCTTTTGCAATCCTTGCTTTGCTAAGGTTAGCTTTGGAGTGAGTGAGAGAACTGTAATAGGAAGTAGGTGAGGAGGGTATCTAAGTCTAAATAGACACTATTTCATTATGAACTTGATACTGACTCACTACAGACTATTGTGTATTTTTGCTTTCAGGTATATATTTTGCCCTAATTAATGGATACATGTGAATATATGCTCTATATTATGGGACCTGGTCTATATCTAGGTTTTGGGATTTTGTTAGGAAGTGAACCTCCTGGAATGGAATTTTAGAATACCATGAAAGGAAAGGTCTCATCTGAGTAATGAGGGTGAAGGGTTGACATTCCATGCCTGACGTCTCTGGACACAGTCTGAAGTGAAGCATGCTGAGGTGATACTTGTTGCATTGATTAGGTTGGGATTGGCGAATGCAATATCATTTGGTATGACTTGAGAGAAGCATGCAGGAAAGTGAGCCCCACCCTAGAGGTTCCAGGACTGGGGGAAATATAGGCTCTAAAGAAGAAGCGGGAGGATCCTGCTGTCTTAGGGTTTAAGTAGTTACTGCTATAATCACATTATTTGACAATTGGATTAACTTTGAAATATCCCTTTGTTAGGATTTGCTGTATCATACACAACATCACCATAATTTATGTCCTTTGACATTATTTGTATATAGCTGTGCCACCGGTTGCTTCTGTTCCCCCTGGTCTAAGCTTTTAAGAGAGTGAACATATCAAAGACTCAGCCTATGTATTAAAAAAATTAGTCTTTGATTTAAAATGTTTGAGATATTCAGTCATTTTTTCTCTCTCATATTAATTAAATAGTGATTTATATGACTACAAATTGATAGGAGTGTACATAAACACCATTCCCACCACCAATAGACTGTGTCCCACCCCCCTCCACCCCCCGTGAAGCTGAACATCCACCCAGGGTTTTTACTTTGGTGCCCTACTCCAATTTCAGCCAAATCCTGCTTTGAGTTTCCCTTTCTGTTCTTCTTTCTCAACTTCTGTTTATGAGTGGGATCATCCCATACTTATCTTTATCTTTCTTTCTTAGCTCACTTAACATAATTCCTTCTAGCTTCATCCAAGATGGGTCAGAGAAGGTGGGTTCATTGTTCTTAATAGCTGCGTAGTAATATCCTTATTATATTATAGTTTTGTAAATCAATATTAAATCACTAATGATTTTTTTTAATTTACCATGGTGAAAAACTGAAGAAGCAGAGAAGAAATATAATGAAATGAGGAAATGTATATAATTTCCTATTACCTCTGTTCTTCTTTTTTTAGAGACCAGAGAGAGGACTCAGTGGGTAAAGACTTAATCTCTCCAAGTCTCTACTTCTTCTTTCTTTCCTTCCTTCCTTCCTTCCTTCCTTCCTTCCTTCCTTTCTTTCTTTCTTTCTTTTTTCTTTTTCTTTTCTTTTTTTTTTTTTTTTGCCTCCAGGGTTATCCCTGGGGCTTGGTGCCTGCACTGTGAATCCACTGCTCCAGTGGCCATTTCAATTTTTTTTTTTTTTTGATAGGAGAAACAGAAATTGAAAGATGAGGGAGCGAGAAAGATAGATACCTGCAGACCTGCTTCACCACTTGTGAAGCAACCCCCCTGCAGCTAGGAAGCCAAGGGCTTGAACCTGGGTCCTTGTGAGGTCCTTGGGCTTCGTACTATGTGCACTTAACTATGTGTACTGCTCACCCCCACCATCTCCCCCCCCTTTTTTTTTAACCAGAACACTGCTCAGCTCTGGTTTACGGTGGGGTGAGGAATTGAACCTGGGACTTGGGAGCCTCAAGCATGACATGAATGTCTTTTGCATTAAAATTGTGCTATCTACCCCATCCTCTTTTATTTTTTTTTAATGTTTTCTTTTTCTTTTATTAGTGATTTAATATTGACTTACAAAATCTCATCCCATCGGGGGTATAATTCCACACCATTCCCACCACCAGAGTTCTGAATCCCAAGTCCCTCCATTGCAAACCACTGCGGTTCTCCCAAGGTTGCTGATATGGGTTAACTGTCATCTCTACAACTATCTGTCTACATTTGTACATAATTGCCCCCTTTTTTCTTCCAGGTCCAGTCCTCTCTTCCCCTCCAAGCCACACATAACCCTATTACTACATCCAAATATCTCTCTCCTTTTCATCCTCCCTCTTTCTCTGGGACCTGGTGGAGTTCAGACCCTTTTATTTTGGGGGAGGGTCAGAAGGAGAACATATTTTAGCTTTAATCATAGTGTTTTGTTCAAACATTACAGAAATGGGTCAAAGAATCTTCTTCCCCCTATCATTTCTCCACTAGGAGTATGGATAAAAGTTGTTTTGGGGGTGCAGAAGGTTCTGGCTTCTGTAATTGCTTTTCTGCTGGATTTGGGTGTTGGCAGGTCAAGCCATACTCCCATAGCCTGTTTCTATCTTTCCCTAGTGAAGTAGGGCTCTGGAGAGGTGAGGTTCCAGAACACATTGGTGAGGTCATCTGCCCAGAGAAATCAGGGTGGAATCTTTTTTAAAAAAATTATTTAATTTATTTATTACTGGGTAGAAACAGAGAGAAATTGAGGGGAAAGGGGAGATACAGACATAGATACCTATAGCCCTTCTCTACCACTTACGAAGCTTTCCCTCTGCAGGTGGGGACCAGGGGCTTGAACCTGGGTCCTTGTGCATTTTAATGTGAACACTTAACCAGGTGTACCACCACCTGTGCCTTTCACTATGTTCTTTTTACTAGCCAAAGTTATCTCAGATGATAAATAATTGCATATCTCCGTGTAATAATTATGAAAATAAACACTATCAAATGTCTGCATGAACTTTAAAGCATAAAAACAATCATCTGGAAAAAAGAATTAATAGCCATTTGATGTTGACTATATTAGCTCACAGGTACTAGTGCAAAGTTGCTGAGAAAGTGTTACAATATAAATATTAGTGTCCCCACCAAAAAAATCCTTATTTTGAAATTCCCCCCCTTTTGGGGTGATGTCAGGGTCTCACACATATGCAGTTGACAACTGTTTTTTCATTTAGATAGGGAAACAGGAAAAGGGAGCGATACTACTACTCTGAAGCTTCTGCTGATGCTACAGCACCTCCCATGTGGTACCAGGGCTCAAACTTGGACGAGGCTCATCACAAGACCTCCCTAATATCTCTCTCTCTCCCCCACCTCTCTCTCCCTCTCCCCCTCCCCCTCTCCCTCTCTGCCTCTCCCTCTCCCTCCCCTTCCTCCCTCTTCCTCTCCCTCTCCCTCTCCCTCTCTCTTTCTTTCCTTCCTTTTAGATATTTGTATCTCACGTGAGAAATTCAGAAAGAGAGAGACGCCTGAGTACCATGTCAGTACAATGGGCACTATATTATGAGATCTTGACCTCCCACCCCAAAGAGGATGGAATTTGGAGGTGGAATTTGAATAATTACATAAGTCATGGGGTAGAGACTTCATGAATGAGATTCTTTGCTGCTTCCAATGTGTGAGGACAGAGTAAAGATACCAGCTCTGAGTGAGGAAGAATACTGCCACCCAATCATGCTGCCACCTGGTCCAGCCTCCTGATCTGTAAGAAATACATTTCAGTTGCTCATAAACCTATATAAGCTCCCCCCACCGCAGTCTACGTCAGTTAGGAAAGATGGTATATTAATTTCTTTCTGTACTAGAGACAGATATATTTTTCCAAGTCTCTCATTTCATTTACAAGATGACTGTAGGGAATAGCTAAGTTCAGAACAGAGGCAAAGAATGAGTATTATGGATTTTCCCTGACCAAAATGAAAGTAGCTATTTAAAATATTCTCTAAGACAATTGCTTAAACAAAGGAAAAGACGCTGAACTGAGAATCATATTTAAAAATTCACACTCAGAAGGTGAAAGTGCTCTTGGCTCATTAGACTTGTACTGATATCAGAAGAGCCATGGAGACTATGCGATTTAAGCTGTGAATTCCACCTTTGCAAAATTGATAATCTGGGTAGTTTTTATGATTCATATTCTTAGGAGGTTATCATTTTAATTCCACACATGAAATATGTAGTGGTGGGGAGTTGTGTGCAAGATCAGTGAATTGTTAGGTGGTTCATCAGTTAAAACCCAGCTGGTGAGCCTCACATCAGTTTTTCGGTGCCTCATCACATGTGAAAGATGTCCCCAAGTAACTAAGTGATTATTTGCATTAATCAAGATAGAACTATAATAAGCAGCAGACAAAAGCCCCCACCACACAACCATGCTCCTGGAGTTGGGAGAAGAGCCACTCTGGCCAGGTTTCCTTGGCAACCGTTCCCGTGGAGCCAGTGTGCAGAAGCACCAACAAAGCAAGGAGAAAGACTAATTGACAACCTGGTTCCCATATCTAAAATGACATTCCAACTGGATGATGTATGCGAACTGTTTCTTGAAACAATTTCAGATGTGTTTTTTAAACACTTATTTTCCTCTTATGTGTGTGATCTCCCAGCACCCCACCCCCAATTCTTCTTTCTCGGTTCCGAAACAAGAAACTCTTTTTTTGAAAATAATCGCAACTACAATCAAATTGCTACCTTGGAAAAAGTCTAGCCTAGGAAATTATGATTTCTCCTATGAAAACCAACAGTCCCACCACAGGGGCAGCAGGTGAATCAAGCAAACAGGAGGTGCTCCTGAAAAATTTAGTCATGATTCCTTGAGAAATGTGTCCTTGTGTGACAGATGCTTTGGCAACCCAATGGGCTGCCAAACACTGGGAAATTAGTTCGTACTCCAAACTGTCACCACACACACCCAATAAAATAAAATAAATAAAAATGCAAGTACTCTCTGAGAAAAGCTGTGGCATTTCTACTGTCTCGGACACTTTCCATTTGGCTTACAGAACAGAGACATCTTGGCAGGCACTTCTGTGTGCAGAAAGAAATCTGTGTGCAAACAGTAGAACATTTGAAAAGGGGTATGGACAGAGAAGCCGTGAACAATAGGGTAGATGCCACAAAGAAACCCAATGTTGGAGCTAAGGCAACCTTTGAGATGTTATAATAGTATTAATTTGTTTTCCTTTCCCATTTTATTGGATGGAACAGAGAGAAATTTAGAGAGTACTAGGAGATAGAAAGAAGGAGAGAAAAATAGACAGCTGCTGACGTGTTTCACCACTTGTGAAGCATCCCCACTGCAGGTGGGGAACGGGAACTCGAACCTGGTCCTTGTCTGTACACTTTTGCATAGTACTATGTGTGCTTAATTGGGTGCACCACTGCCCAGCCCTTTTATAGTAGTATTACTAAGCCACTTCTGGTCAACGGAGTAAGAAAGTTACAAAATGCAATTATGCCAACAACGAAAAATAATACATAAAGCAAGAAGGCACCCCAGAACAAAGATATAGACAGAAGTATCCCAGGAAGTCACCTCTCTATTGTCTTGTTTTCTCAGTAGGACTTTGGGTAACTTACCTAAAAATGTGTGATTAAGCAGAATGAAGGAGAGAATGAGACTTCAGTGGATGAGGACAGAGAGAGGAAAGGAGAGCTAAAGGGCGATTACTGTTACAAACCTTGTCAGTCACAAGACTTATAGTGCAGAAAATCCAAAAGGTCGGGGGCATGGTGGTGGTGCATCTGGTTAAGTGCACACATTATCATGCGCAAAGACCTGGGTTTGAGCTCCGGCTCCCCACTTGCAGAGGGGAAAGCTTTATAAATGGTAAAGCAATTCTGCAGATTTATCTCTTTCTCTCTCCATTTATTTTTTCTTTTTGCCTTTTTGCCTCCAAGTTTATTGCTGGGGGTCAGTGCCTGCACTATGAATCCACTGCTCCTGGAGGCCAGTTTTCCCCATTTTGTTGCCCTTGTTGTTATTGTTGTTTCTGCTAGATAGGACAAACAGAAATCCAGAGAGGAGGGGAAGACAGACGGGAAGAGAAAGACACCTGCACATCTGCTTCACCACTTGTGAAGCGACCCCTCTGCAGGTGAGGAGCTGGGGACTTGCACCAGTCTCCTTACACTAGTCCTTGCGCTTCGTACCATGTACACTTAATCCGCTGCACTAATGTCTGGCCCCTTCTCTCTCCTTTTCTATAGTCCCCTCCATTCTCAATTTCTCTTTGTCCTATATAATAAAAAAGAAAGGGGGGAAAATGGCTTCTGAGAGTGGTAGATTTTTAATACAGGCATCAAGTCCCAGTGATAATCCTGATGGCAATAAATAAATAATAAATAAAAATAAATTCCAACAGGTTCTTGAAACACTAAGCCTAAGAAAAGTACTGAGTTATTTCATCTTCAGTGAAATGACTAACTGTTCCTCAATTCCAACAACAGCAAACCCACAAGAAGTGGGTATTTTCTTTACAGAAAGGGAAGTGAAATGTTAAGGTGGTGAGTTCCAAGTTCGGTGATTTGACCTTGATGTTCATACAGTGTGGCTTAAGAGAGCAGCACTATGTCTGCATGCACCCTCAAGGTCAGACATGTAGTTTAACCATGATGTCATTAATATCCCAGCCAGAAGTGCTTTCTTCCCTTCTGAATAGGAGGATGGCTGAGGGAATCAGTTTACAGCTCACAGAACTTATCTCTAAGAGAAGGATTCACAACTCCAAGCCATTTCTTACAACTCATTCACTTTAAGAAATGATTGCCTCCAAAAAGGAATAATTTGAGTTAACTTCTTTTTCTGAAAGCTTAAACAGTTCATGAATTTGTTGTTGGTGAAGATATAGAGAAATGGCTGCTATCTAAATTGTTGATGAGAAGTGTTTGTTGATAACAACCTTTCTAGAAGAAGTTCTGGTTATGTACCTTAACCTTTATGAGGAAATAAGCAGACAAATGGCTCAGTCTTCCACATTTACCTATCATCTGATAATTCGTCAGCACCCACTGCCATATCCCTGGTTCAGGATACCATTGCCTTTTGCCTGCTTAGCTGCGGTACACCCCATGTTGGTCAAGGATTCTCCCCTGGATCTTTCAGTATGACTCAGCAAGAATGCCTATTGTCAAACCCTCCAGAGACATCCTGTCTCCTCAGGCTAAAGGCTATGACCTCACATTAGCCTCCCAAGGCTCCTTTCTCCCATCTCTTTTTTGCCCTGTCTCTCCAGTTTCACCTGTTTGCCTCCTCTTGACTGGTTCCAATCAGGTCAGTCTCTATGCTGCTCTTTAATTCACCAGGTGTAGGCCTGCTGGACCTTTGTATTTGCTGTTGTTATCCTGAAAAACATTTGCTCTCTGCCCTTCCTCCAGCCCTCCCTCACCAATTTCAAGTCTTTACTCAAAAACGATCTTTCATGAACCATTCTATGTACTCTACTTAACATTGCACTCGTTCCTTACTATTTCTCTTTCCTAGTTAACTTTTATCCATAGTATATATTGACCTGTCATCATCAGATCCTAATATCTTATTAAGTTGATTCTTTTTATTTATGTATAATACCAAAAATTAATCCTATAATTCTGAAACACCCAGGCAACTGAGTTGTGAGTTATATAGGCTAATAGCATAACACAGAAATTTTACTAAAATCAATTTTGCTTTTTGGTTACTTTTCCCTATGTAAATAATGACAATTGGCATTTTTATACCTTGGATGTTATCTTCAGGAGAAAAATGCCATTAGCCACAATGAGAGATAACCACGTGTTAATTTGAGGTCTTCTTACCTCTTAGAGGAAGGAAGAAATCCTGTCACAGAATTAGAGGGACACTGGATCTTTCAAGACAATGTGAGGTATAAGACATACAAATTCTTAGGGGGCTGGGCAGTCACTCAGTGGGTTAAGCTAGGTGGCGCAAAGCGCAAGGACAGGCATAAGGATCCTGGTTTGAGCCCCCAGCTCATCTGTAGGGAGGTCATTTCACAGGTGGTGAAGCAGGTCTGCAGGTGTCTATTTTTCTCTCCCCCTCTCTGTCTTCCCCTCCTCTCTCCATTTCTCTCTGTCCTCTCCAGCAACACTAACAACAACCACAACAACAATAAATAACAAGGGCAATAAAAGGGAAAAAATAGCTGCCAGCAGCAGTGGATTCGTAGTGCAGGCACCAAGCCCCAGTGATAACCCTGGAGGAAAAAAAAAAGAAAGAAATACAAATTCTTTTGTGCAACATAGCAATAAAATAACTAAATTAACAAACATGAGACATCCTAAAATACTACTACATAAATTTAAGCATCAGTTTTCCAGGTTAATTAAATAGTATAGCTTTAGTAATAGTATCAACTGTCACAGTACCATCCTGTAAATTGTAGCATTATGATTTTATGTATTCTTTTTTTAAATTTTTTTATTATATTTATTTATTTATTGGTTAGAGACTGTCAGAAATCAAGAGGGAAGGGAAAGATAGAAAAGGTGAGAGACACACACCAGCAGCGCTGCTTCACCACTTGTAAAGCTTTCCCCCTGCAGGTGGGGACTGGGGGCTTGAACCTGGGTTCTTGAGCATTGTAACGTGTGCACTCAACCAGGTGTGCCACCACCTGGCCCCAATTTTATGTATTCTTATCTATCTTTCTCATTAGTTACAAAATCCTCAAGTCCAATGGTGTGTGTGTGTGTGTGTGTGTGCAGGGGTGTCAGTTTTCTATTTTCCTTCTTCTGTCTTATAGTCAGGAATATAGTCCACAGATATTTCCAGGTGTGTATTGCAAGATATGGCACTGGACGTGCCAGGTAAGGGTCCCTCCAGCAGAATGGGGAAGATAGGGTTTGCACGTTATGAAAGTGAGTAGAGCAGGCCCTTGTGTGTAACACACATACTTTGCAGAGTTTCCTTGGAGTGAGGGTCAGGAAACAGTTTTCTGAGAAATAAGTGGAGTACAACTCTGTTTTCTTGGCAAAGGCAGTGGGGGAGAGAATGGAGGAATTAGTGCAGGAAGAGAAAGACCAGGAAGTGGCAAGAAGGATGAAATGTTCCAGAAGAGGAAAGAAAAAGCTAGAGAGGTGGACAAGGTCTTGGAGTCCTGGTGAGGACAATTAAGCTTCACCCTGAGGGTGGAAGGGGGCAGTGAAGGGTTGAAGTCAGAGGTGGGTAAAGCAGCAATTCCTGCAGCAGATTTTCTGACCATGTTTTTGCCTAATCATTGTGCTGTCAGGTAAGAACAATTCCAGACTCAGTTTCCAGGGCTTTAAGGGAGCTTATTAAAACCATTTCACAGTCTATCACACTTATTTATAGGCTATAAAATAGAATTTAGGTAATACCTGATGAGGGCAGGGGAGATAGCATAATGGCTATATACACCGACTCTCATGCCTGCTGCACTAAGGCCTCAGGTATAAGCCTCCACACCACCAGAAACCAGAGCTGAGCAGTGCTATGGTAAATTAATTGATTGAGTGATTGATCGATTAATTAAATGATTAATTAAAATGCTTAACCAGTTGTTATTTAATTGTATTTTATTTTATGTGTCTGCATCTCTTCATGTTCATATGACCTTTGCCTAAGGACTCCTGTCACTGGATTTGAGACCCAATCTGGAACTGCACGAGCTTATCTTTACTCATTAAATCTGCAAAATACTCCGCTCCTAAATAGAGCCAATCTAAGGTTCCAAGTGGGCATGACTATTTGGGGGAACTATTTACCCAACATAACATGCAGTGGGGATAGCCTTCCATCCTATGGTCTCCGAAAGTGAAATCATTTTGAATCTCCTCTTGCCAAGATTCTCAGGAAGCCTCATCTAGCTTCCTTCCACACCTCCCCCATACCCCAGAATGTCTGCTTACTTACTATGGTGTGGGTGGAGTTCTTACATCCAGAACCCAGGGAAGAGAATCTAGTCTCCCTGGAATCACAGAGCCCATGGCCTAGATTCAGCCCTTTACAGACCTCAGAGTGAGCAACCCTTTGAGCAAGCCCTTTTGTAGTCAGGACTCAGCCATTTGTAAAGTCAGCATTCACACCTGCCTCCTACGAGCTGCTTCATCATTGGTTTTCAGTGTCAGGTTTCTGGGTCTAGAATGATCACACCAGGATACAGTATAAACAAGTGCCACCTCTTTCTACCCTCTAGGTAATTACATTTCAGAAGATCTTTTTAAAAAATATTTATTTATTTATTTCCTTTTGTTGCCCTTGTTGTATTATTGTTGTAGTTATTATTGATGTCGTTGTTGGGTAGGACAGAGAGAAATGGAGAATGGGGGGGAGGACGGAGGGGGAGAGAAAGACAGACACCTGCAGACCTGCTTCACCACTTGTGAAGCAACTCCCCTGCAGGTGGGGAGGTGGGGGCTTGTACCAGGACCCTTACACCGGTCCTTCGCTTTGCGCCATGTGCGCTTAACCCGCTGCACTACTGCCCAACTCCCTTGGAAGATCATTTATCCTACTCTGTCCATGAGCTTTAGTTAGGGTCTTCCAGTCTATCCATGAAAAGGATATGATTTTGAGATTCAGGGCTAAGTTACTAGAACCTCACTTACTTTCCCATCTAATGGCCACTGGGCTCCTTGTGCAAATAACACCTTTCCTCCTTGAAATGATGTTCTAGGAAGCACTGGATGACTCACGTTGGCCCTGACACAGAAAAAGTACACTGTCTTCCCATCCAACTGGTGTCTAACTGCTGTCCCACATTTTGTTATTGTTGTTGTCGTCGTCATTATTCGGCCTTTAATCCTCTGGGATAACTTTTTCAGATAAGAGAGAGAGATAGGAGAGAGGGAAAGATACCATACCACAGTATGAATTTAAAAAATCAGTGGTTTTCCCAAAACTACAATTTTGTATAACTTCATTAAATATGTGTTGCCAAATGAAAGGACAGCCTCAGATGAAAATCATGATAAGTGGCCATCAAGACATTTTCATGTTAGATCTATTTGCAACATGTCCCAACTTTTGGTCCGTCTATAGTTTTGTCAAGTCTTTGACCAGCCTGGAACTTGCTTATTAAAAAAGATCTTGTCTACTTTTTAATACTATCCTGAATTTCAGATGCTTAAATGTTTAGTCACATTGAGAAGTAAGCTTTACACAGCTTTCTTTAGTTTCATCATGCTGCATTAGTTTAGGTGAACAGATGTTTAAATATGCACTACATTTTTAAAGTGTAGAAAAGGGCACATAGGGGTCAGGTGGTGTTGCACGCACCTGGTTAGCGCACATATCACAGTGTGCAAGGACCAAAGTTCAAGCCTCTAGTCCCCACCTGCAGGGGGAAAGCTTCACAAATGGTGAAGCAGGCCTGCAGGTATCTCTCTATTTCTCTCCCTATCTCTTTCTCCTCTCTCAGTATTTCTTTGTCTCTATCCAATAATAAATACATAAATTAATTAAAAAATAAAGGGAATGTGTGTGTGTGTGTGTGTGTGTGTATGTGTGTGTGTGTCTTATAGAACCTTCCCCCCCCTTTTTTTGAATGTTATTATCAACAAACCTCTAGGACCTAAGAATTAGAGTGCACAGATGTATCAGAATCACTGCCACTTATTACTAATCTTGTCTGGGGTTACTTTGAAACTCTGACTATACAATTAGGTCCATCTGAACATATAAGGCAAAAATATATTAGAATAGCTGCTTCTAGAAAAAGTTATCCTGGGAGTGTGTGTTTCCATCATCACATTTTGTGCAATTATGTACCCATACTGGATTGATTTACAGATGTATCCCAGAGACACCCATAAAATTTGCATCAGTTGCTATCTAAAATTTTTTTTAATTTTTAAAATTAAAAAAATTTTAAATTAAAAAAATTTAAAATATATATTTATTTATTCTCTTTTGTTGCCCTTGTTGTTTTATTGTTGTAGTTATTATTGTTGTTATTAATGTTGTCCTTGTTGGATAGGACAGAGAGAAATGGAGAGAGGAGGGGAAGACAGAGAGGGGGAGAGATAGACACCTGCAGACCTGCTTCACCGCCTGTAAAGCGACTCCCCTGCAGGTGGGGAGCCAGGGGCTCAAACCCAGATCCTTACGCCTGTCCTTGTGCTTTGTGCCACCTGTACTTAACCTGCTGTGCTATCACCCAACTCGCGCTAACTCTGAATTTTGCCTCTGTACTGTTGTAACCCTGAATTTTGTCTCTAAATTGTTTGCCCAGGTTTATCATTCCAACTGTAAATTGAAACCTAGAGGTGGCAGAACAAGATCCAACCAGAGAGTAGACACCAGTGTCTGACTGATGAGAGTTGTCTTCAATGACCCTGTTTTACTAGCACTGTGGTTTAACCACAGAATATTTTGTTTCAGGACTGGACTTCAAAATTCCCAACCCCATCATTACACCCACACCAAAAACAGAAAGAAACAACTTGGAATGGAGCAAAGAGTTTAAAGAAAGGATAAGAGAAAGAGAAGCAGCGTATGCATTTTCAAAGAGCTAAGTTAGTCATTTCCGAAACAATTTGACAGAAAGATTTATCAGCCTTGTGTACATTTTGGGTCCCTATCATCTTCTTTGCAGACTCCCCTAGGCAGTTGAAGTCTTTAACATAAGGTGCCAAGCTGCCCTATCTATGGCAAAGCAATCTAATGCAACATCTGTGTTTTGACAGATCACCTTCCAGGAATCAGGAGAAAAGCCACCAGATACAATGAACCTTTTTCCAGTCTGACAGCTCTTAATCAGCAGTGTCCTACTTCCCAAATTTCTCCTGTTGGGTTCTTTCAACAGATACTCTCTGGCTTTTCTTTGAGACTTTACCCCTATTTAAATGTTTCTCCCAAAGTAAATAATGATTCTTTCCTCCCTTCTCTCCCCACACACCACAAATAACATATTGCAAACAATATCCTACTCAACTTCTATTATATATTTACACTGTACCTCATTCCTAAATAAATAAATAAGTAAATGCTTTACTTGTTTACTTTATGATGGAGGTAAACCAGAGCACTGAACCCCAGGCCTCATTCATGCAAGTTTCATGCTCTTTATACTGAGTCACTCCCATCCCCAGCTGCTGTGTCTCATTTTTTTCCTATTTTTTTTTTAATTATTTATTTTGGATAGAGACAGAATTTGAGAGGGAAGGAACAGATAGAGAGGGAGAGAGAGAGAGAGAGAGAGAGAGAGACCTGCAGCATTGCTTCACCAGTGTTGAATCTTTCCCTCCCGCAGTTTGGGACTGGGAGCTTGCTTGGCCTGGGGTCCTTGCACACTATATTATGTGCATGCTACTGAATGCACCACCACTCAATCCCTGCTGTATCTCATTTTGAATCTTCTTTTTTTTTTTTTTTTACCAAAGCACTGCTCAGCTCTGGTTTATGGTGGTGTGGGGGATTGAACCTGGGACCTCAGAACCTCAGCCATGAGAGAGTCTTTTTGCATAACCATTATTCTATCTACCCTCACTCCTAATCTTCTTGTCTGAATTCTAGGACCACAGGAATGTCATGGCACCAATGGAAGCTCCATACTGTGTAGTATCTCCTTCTCTGTGCCTTGCTCTGTATTTCCCTATCTAGCAAAAAAATAGTGAAAAAAAAGGAGCCAAGGTGTAGTGAAACTGTGCATGCAAAATCTCTCTGTATATGTGTGTGTGCGCGCGTGTGTGCGTGCGCACGCGCACGTGCGATATCTCTCTCTGTATATCTATATCTAGATATATCACATTTGGATGATGGATCTCCTTCCTTAATAGACTTCTAGTAGAGTTAGCTTAATAGGTCTCTTAGCACCCCTCCCCCTTATTTCAGATAAGCATATATTCACTCTAGTGGCAGGTGGCCAAAGTTTGAAGAAGATACACCTGGCTTAACAGAGATTTTTTTTCTTTCTTTATTTTTTGTATTTATTTATTTATTTATTTACTTATTTACTTATTTATTGTCTTCAAGGCTATTGCTGGGGCTCAGTGCCTGCACTATGAATCCATTGCTCCTGGAAGCTATTTTTTCCCTTTGTTGCCCTTGTTGTTTATTGTTGTTGTTTTTGTTGTTATTGCTGTCATTGTTGTTAGAACAGAGAGAAATGGAGAGAGGAGGGGGAGACAGACACCTACAGACCTGCTTCACTACCTGTGAAGCGACCTCCCTGTAGGTGGGGAGCTGGGGGCTCGAACAGAGATTCTTATTCTTGTGCTTCATGCCATGTGCACTTAAACCACTGTGCTACCACCTGACCCCCTTGTTAATTTTTTGGTTGTTGTTAATTATTTTTAAAGTGATGTTGGAGACTGAACTGAGAGGGCAGGGGTAGGGAGCATAATGATTATGCAAAGAGACTCTCATGCCTGAGGCTCCAAAGTCTCAGGTTCAATCCCCCATACCACTGTAAGCCACAGCTGATCACTGCTATGGTTAAAAAAAAAAAAAAAGAATGAACTTAGAAATTTGCACCAAGTGACCTACTGGGCTCATTTTTTTTTTTTTTTAGGAAGAGAGAAGAGGAAGGAAGAAAGATTCATAACAGTACTGCTCCTCCACCCATGGAGCTCCCCTTGTGCCCTCTATGGTACCTCTGTGTGGTGCTGGGCTTCAACGATGGTGAGGATGGTAAGTTACCTACTCTTATCAGGCATGCTAGATCCAAGCCTTTGTCAGAATTTTAAGTTTCCTGCTAACCTTGAGGACTTTAGACTGGGAACTGCAAAAGAGTCTCAGATAGCTAACTGGTAGACAGGTAAGTGTATCCTGTGTTATGTTCTTGTGCTTGATTATTTGTTCTCACTGCGTTGTGTGTGGTTCAGTCTAAAGGTGAGGAAGGATCTAAATGATCTTCCCAGGTGCTCCCCCCAGGATCCTCAGATAGTGGACATCCTGCTGCAGCCCTTCAGAACCAGAAGAGGAAATTACACTGCGGATGCTGCCAAAGCAGAAAAGAACTCTTGATTTAAGTGTCTGAAATGATGGTCTAAGCAGAGAACTGAAGCATCAAGCAGAAGAGATGAGGAGAGGAGGTTGAAAACCCAGGGAAAGATATACTGAGCTGCTTTACTGTGAGCAAACAAAGGTTCAGAATCTTGCTTGGGATTAGTGAAGCACTTTGGATAACACACCCTATCTTTGACACCAGAGGGGGCCAGCTTGTCTACCAGAGCAACCAAGTGGAATCTTACTTTCACAGAGATCTGATTAATCTTTAGAGGAATGGGATCAAAGGGGATTTAGAAAACTGTAGCTGGACTCTAGGAAGCTATAACAAAGACTTCTAAATATGAAGGGGTCATGAAGACTGCCTTCTCTCCACCACCCTACCACCCCACCAGTGGTACCATAGGTGTTTAGAGAGAGTACCCCATGGAAGAGAAAGTTAAATTCCCTGAAACTCTCTGAAGCACTGTCAGTTGCTAAAGACAATAAGTTCTGTAGAAGAAGACACTGAAAATTTGCCACTTAAACTTTCAAATTATCTGACATAACTCAAGAAGGGATTGGAGGACAAGAGAGGACCCACCTGGCAGAGCATGCCCCTTACCATACACAGGGCCCTGGTTCAAACCTTAGCTCCACATGGTAAGAAATATGCACTAAATATTTGAGGGATAGAGAGGAAGTCACAATGATGTTTCTACAGGTTTAGCAAAGATGTAGTGAAGGAAACAGAATTATCTGGAACACTGAAGAAGAAGAAAGGGTAGTCATTCCGTCAGAACTGACTGAAAAGATACATGTGTTTAGGGAACCTAGCAGTAAAGGAGTTCAATTTAGCTGAAGCTTGGCTGAGTTGCAGAGGAATGTGGAATGCCAGTAGGTAATAAATTGGACTGGCATTTAATGCTAGAACGTGGAATTAGGACTTTATCTACTTATGTAGTAAGAGAACAGGGAAAAAATTTGAAGAGAGAGTGTCATTATACAAGTGATGCTTAAAGATGCTAATGGCCATGGGCAGAGTGGTCATGGAGGCTGTTGTCATCACTTAGAAGAGCTGGTAAGGGCCTTGTTTAGACTGATGACAGTGAGAATAAGAAGGACTAATGTGTTGGTATGCTTTTAAATTCTGCTTATAAGACCTTCTGTTTTGATAATCACATTAGGTTCGCTTGTATTACCAATGATGTGGTCTATTTACATAATCACTGTTTTACCTGGGTCCCGCCCTGCCTACAGGGTATTGGTCTAATCCCCACTGGTTAGATGGAAACTTTCTATGTTCTGTTTGCGCTTTTTTTGCTCCGCCCCCTCTCCTAGTCATTTCCTTTCCCTTGCTACTTCTGGTGAAGAGATGCATAAAAGGCGATGTATCTGATTAATAAACGAGATACTGCTTCCCAGCTCAGCCATGAGTCCCTGGTCGTCTCTCTACCGCCCGTGAAGCTAGCCCAGCCCGGCAAATGGCGCCTGAACTGGGACCACCGGCACTAATGCACAAAACAAAAGGACTTATAATAAGGGATTTTAAAAAAGTGATAAAAAATAATGATTTGTAAATGGGTGGCTCCTTTGCTTTAAAAAAAAAAAAAGAAATAATTATAAACACAACTATGCATGTAATTACTGCAAATGACCATACTCACATACATACAGAATACTGTGTTGGTTGTAATACTTTACAACTAGCAGAGTGAGGAATGCATTACATACATTATGCAGAACAAATAAAATAAGCATAAGCATGCATAAGTGCTCTGCATCATCCCATGAAAGTGCTTGTGTGTGTGTGTGTGTGTGTGTGTGTGTGTGTGTGTGTGTGTGTGTGTGTGTGTGTATCTGTGGACTTGGAATGCATCAAAAAGCTTGGACTTTATAGGCTGACTCAGTTTTCTCTGAGGAATCAGCCTGTTTCCAGTAACTCAGCTCTTCCTGCAGCTGGTGATGAGTCCAAGGTGGATGTCCACTGCATTTGTTTTTGAGTGCACAGTTTTGAGCACAATGAGATTTCAAAGCTTCCTCATCAAATAATATCAGGTAAACTGAGATCCAATTTTTAGTCTTTTTTTTTCTGTTGTCCAAGCAAGTCTATTGAGGATACACCCTAATTAATTTGATTTAATACATTTATTTCATATAAATTAATATTTATATTAAACAGAGTTTAACACAAGAGTGAGGAAGAAAGAGGCTATACTATTGCTCGGGTACACATAGCACTAGGAATCGAACCAGGAACTTCAAGAATGCAAGTCATGTGCTCTACCAGTTGAGCTATTTCCTTGACCTCCTAATTCTATTTGAAATGTACATGTTATTCTAGTCTAACTCCTCTCTGTAACCTCATAATCCAACTCAAAACTACCTTCCTGACCACAACATCCCAAGTCAGTCTGAAGTCTCTATATTGCCTACAAAAGAGGTATTGCCTACAAAAAAGGTCGTTTGCATGTTTCCATTTTCTTTGTCAAGGCTGAGCCTTCACTGGTCTAGGCTGACTTATTATTAATTTTTTTTTCAAATAGGAAGAAAAAGATGGAGGGAGAGAAGGAAAGAAACCACAACATCAAAGCTTCCCCCAGTATGTTGGGAGCCAGGTTGGGACTTGGGCCATTCACATACATGACAAAGCAGGTGCACTGTCTAGGTAAGCTACCTTACTGTCCCTAATTTGACTGTTTTTATGAAGTTATCTTTTCATCAAATCTGTCCTATGGGCCCTGGCTGAGTAGAGAGACAATAGTTTCTGTGACCCCTGTTCCAACCACATTTGAACCAAACTGAAGATTCACCTAATTTGAAATTGGGGTTCTATGACTCTAACTAGGTGAAGGTGTTAGAACTAAAGATGATATATGTTCTGGATCATAGCACTAGTTGAGGAAAATTACATTGAACTGTGTGCCAACAGCAATGGGATTAGTCTGTTGAGAGTAAGGAATAGATCGAGCCAAGAGAAGAGAAGGTAACTGAGCCAAAAGGAGTGAGAGAGCTAAAGGAGAAAGAGAAACAGCAAGACTGCTGGCTACTCTGAGATATTAGAGAGAGAGCATTTGTGGCTCTTCTTTGGGTTCTACAACTTATCCTGACATCCTTTCAATCAGCTGTAGTTGATTCTTTTTCAAGAATTTATATTCTTTTATTTTACTTATAAAATAAAAATACCAACAAGATCATAGGATAAGAGGAATATAATTCCACACAATCTCCACCACTAGAGTTCTGTATCCCAACCCCTTCCTTGAAAGCTTTCCTATTCATTATCCCCCTGGGAACATGGACCCAAGGTCATTATGGGTGCAGAAGGTGGAAGGCCTAGCTTCTGTAATTGCTTCTCCACTGAGTATGGCATTGACAGTTCGATCTATACTCCCAGCTTGTCCCTATCTTTCCCTAGTGGGGCAGGGCTCTGGAGAGGTGGGGATCCAAGGTATATTGGTAAGATCTTCTGTCTGGGGAAGTCAGGTTGGTATCATGGTAGCATCTGCAACTTGGTGGCTGAAAAAGCATTAAGATATAAAGCAGAACAAATTGTTTAATAGTCAGGAACCTAAAGGCAACTTTTTACCCAAATGGCACCCTTGCACAGTGCCTACTCTGGGTGTAGTCTTACCATCTTATATTGTAGCCCCTTGTTTATGGTTTCCTTTCTCTGCTGGACTTCGTACACCCTTGAGGATGAGAACTTTGTTCATCTTTTGAATCCCTAGCACTTAGGAGAATGACTGCGGTAAAGCAGATATTCATGGAATGTTTAAAAATTACTTTTTAAGTTAGGGATGGACCTTTCACCATTTGCATAGATTCTGCCTTATATTGCAACTCTATTTTTCCTCTGAGTTTTGACAGCATAGACGTTTCACACAAGCAATTTATTCAGAGTTGTTCTATGAGTGTCAGAGTGTGATGGGAGAGCTGGGACTACCAGATTCCTGGTCAGGAAAGGACCTTGAGAGGTCCCTGTTTTGTGGATGCCTGAGTCTTTCTACTGAAAGACTGGCTAGCCCCTTTACCTTAAACTAAAAAAGTATTTTTTAGGGCTAGAGAGGTCAATAAGCAGAGCATGTGTCTTGCCACTAGAGCAGCCCATATTCTTCTATGGCACCAGGGCACCAGAAGAAGATCCAGTGCTGTCGTGTCTCTTTCTCCCCTGTCTCTCTTTCTTTGAGACTTTGAGACATTCCTGCTATAGGGGAGTAGGCTATAAATCTCCTTATTTGAATGTCTTTAGTAATGACATTGGGGCTGGAAAAACTGCTTTGTGCACCCATGTGCTGCTGAGAGCAGGGAGCACACAGCCTTTAGGAAGCATCCCAGTAAAGCAAGCACTTCCCAGATGAAGTTAGTCTTACTTTGTGGATTTCCCTCTCATTATTTTTTATCATATGTTATCACATTTTGCTGTGGTCTCTTCCAATTTTTTCCAGTATGCCCCTATCCATGCCAGGAATAGAATATTGGAGTTGTTTCAGAGAAAGTAGTATCATTCAGAAACCACTCTTCAAGTCCTACCTCTGAGTGTACCATCACTCTCTAGAGGGAAGCCTAGAATTACATTCCAAATTCACTCTGTTAGATTTGAAGCCTGACCTAAGTATTGCCTTTTGCAAAAAGGAAAGAATATCTTCTACAGGAGCTGTTAAACTGTGAGCTATTTTATTTGAAGGAGCAACTTTGGGAGAGTTCCATTATATGGGGAATTTATTAACAGTAAGTACACATACATGTACAATAGGATTATGACTAGAAATACCCCTAGAGAAGAATAAATGGTTCCATTGCTCTGCAAACTTTGGGAGTATGGAGGGGAAAGGAATACCCTTATACTCCCATGAGGGTGAACTGCATGTGATGAAAATATCAGAAGAAAGCCAAGAAATGATCCAAATCAGCACCACCACTTTGTTGACATAATGTTCCCTTTCTTTTCAGTGTTAGAAGCATTAATCAGTCCTTGATGCTATTTCTAATAATCTTCCATCTGTGTAAAATTATTAACAAGAACAGATTATCCCATAGTGATCTGCCTCAGTTTCCCCTACATCTATCTAAAACTATAGTCTAGGACTAGAGAGATAGCACAAAGGTAGAGCACAGGATTAGCATTTCTGTAGTCTCAGTTTGATCCCCAACACTGCCAATAGCAAGAGATAAGAGATGCTCTGGTAAAAAACAACAGTAAAAATAAATTAATAAATCTATAGTTCATAAGAACAAGAATACTATCAGGTTCAATATTTTAGGGTTGAGACCCAGAGAATTTGACTAGTCCAAGGTGACACCTCAGACTGATAGCATAAAAGTCATTTTGGACTAACTCAGTTGTCTAGCAGAAGGTTGGTGGGCAAAATTACTGACTTGACTGAGGAAAGATTTGGTAATGTGATGTTTTTTCCTTTCTATGCCTCTTTCTCTCTGAAAAAATCGACCCCGAGTGGTGACGCCCTGGTGATGAAAGAGAGAGAGATAAGAAAATATTACAAATTTCCAAGATATTATAAAAGTAGGATATCAAACAATGGAGTAGAACAGAGAGCCCAGAAATAAACCTACATGTATAAATATGTATATTTAACTTAAAATTAAGAAGCAAAGATTACACAGTGGAGAAAAGAAGTTTTTTCCAATCAAACAATGTTAAAAAAATCCGGATAGCCACATGCCAAAAGAGAGAGAAAGAGAAAAAAGAAAGAAAATGAAGAAAGGAGAGAAACTAGATCACTATTTAATACTACATATAAAAACTAACTCAAAATGGATAAAAAAAAAAAAAAAAACTAGGACATAAGCCATAAACTACAAAGGAAAAGCACAGGAGATACTTAAACTTCAGAGATGCAAGGACCCGGCTGGTGGCGCACCTGGTTGAGCACACATGTTACAGATATGTATATGGTAACTCAACTTCACTGGCAAGGGAAAGAAAAGCAAAAATAACAAAAGAGATTACATCAAATTAAAAGGTTTTTATATAGGAAAAGGACTAGAACTAAACAGACACTTCTCCAAAGAAAAATACTCATATGGTCCACAGGTACATAAAAAATGCTTGTGGAGTCAGGCAGTAGCGCAGTGGGTTAAGTGCAGGTGGCTCAAAGTGCAAGGACTGGCATAAGGATCCCGGTTTGAGGCCCCAGCTCCCCACCTGCAGAAGAGTCACTTCACAAGCGGTGAAACAGGTCTGCATGTATCTATCTTTCTCTCCTTCTCTCTGTCTTCCTGTCCTCTCTTGATTTATCTCTATCCTATCCAACAACAATGACAACAATAATAATAACTACAACAATAAAGCAAAGGGAATAAATAAATATTTTAAATGCTTAACTTTTTTAATATTAGGGACATTCAAATCAAAGCCACAATGACATGTCACCTCATATACATGAGAATGGCCTATACCCATAAAATCTGAACTGAGCTTATAGAAGTGTAAAGAAAAAGGAACTCAGGTCCCCAACTGCCTTGACTATAGTCCTAAGCACAGATACTAACTCTTGCTAATATTTATCTTAGATTTGCAAAATGATCATACTTTGATCAGGGGATTGTTTATGGATCTCTAAAAATATATCAGAAAATAAAGCTCTGCAAACATCTAAATCAGTTATAGCTTTAGACCAGATAGGTCAAGACTTATTGACCTTGTAAGTATTTAAAATACAAGGAGATTCAGATACCACTATAGGTGTTCAGATCATAGTGAAGTTAAGTATAATAACACAGATACTTAGCCCCCCCCCCCAACTAACCTGGCTATAATAATTAATTACTGCTATTTTAACTTTCTCTCAGACTATAAGAAACCCCTTGCATCCTCTTTAAGACCTGCATTTCTCCTAGTCCTGGTACCTCTAGGATATGCCCATACTTCTTGAAATTCCTTTTCTATGATTCTTTATCGCCATACCAACCCTGTCAGCTTTAACCAAATCACTACTGGTGCTGCCACCCCGCATTATGCTGCTATTGAAATCCTACTGTGGACTGTAACCTCAGATACCAGACTGAGAAGTCAACCTCGCAACTCTTCGAATCTGGTGCTCCACTCTGACCCCATTCTCTCAGACAACATTCTCATCCAACCTTGGGTTAGTTACCAAACTCAAGCAAAACTATTATAGTTGTGTGCTCCTAGGAACATGCCAAAAATGATTTCCCTAGCTTTCTTCTACCCTAAAATCCCTAATCTCATCTGCTCTGATCCTACTTTCTGATTCCTGTTCATTAACCATCTTGTCTCAACTTAGGTCATGCCACCTTCCAGATACCAGGCTGCAGATACTACCATGACTCCACCCCAAATTCTCTGGGCAGATGATCTCAACAATGTGTCCTGGACCTTCGCATCTCTAGTGCTTTGATCCACTATGGGAAGATAGAAACAGGCTGGGGGTATGGATCGGCCTGTCAACACCCATGCTCAGCGGAGAAGCAGCTACCGAAGCCAGAACTCTTACATTCTGCTCCCCATAAACAACCTTGATCCATACTCCCATCGGGGGAGAAGTGATAGGATGAAGATAAGAGGGCTCTGAACTCCAGCTCCATCAGTACCCAGAGAGAGAAGGAAAAGGAGAGGGACATATGGGGGTAGTTATGATGTCATGAGTGGTTTAGAGGTAAAGAGTGGATTGAATCAGGAAAAGAAGGGGTAACTTTGTATAAATGTGGACAGATAGTTGTAGAGACGATTGTTGGCCCATGTCTACAACCTTAGGGGAACTGTGGTGGATTGCAGTGGGGAGAGTCAAGATTCAGAACTCTGGTGGTGGGGATGGTGTGGATTCAAACCCCTGTTGACATGTAATTATATAATTTAAAAATATAAAAACAAATTTTTAAAAAAAGAAAAAAAGGAACTCAGGTAGGAATAGTTGGTAGGAATGTAAACTCTGCAATCTCTATGGAAAAATGATATAGAGACTCCTTGAAAAAAAAAGAAACAACTAAACATTATGTGAACAGAAATACAACTTCTAAGCATTTAGCCAAAAAAAAAAATACAAAAACACCAATTTGAAAAAAAATTGCATCCCTACTTTCATAGTAGAATTATTCATAGAAACCAAAAGACTGAATCAACCTCAATGTTCATTGATTAGATAAAGAAGTTGTGACAAATGCTCAATGAAATACTACTCAGCTGCAAAAAAAAAAAAGGTGAAACTGTACTTTCAGTAACAACATGGATGGAACTTGTTGAATATGCAAAGTAAAATATGTCAGGAAGTGAAAGACCAGATGATATTACCAATATGCGGAATATAAATAACCAAAGCGAATGAACTGCCAAAACACAACAGAAATAACTCTCAGACTGTGAAAATATGGCGGTTACAAGAGAGAAGGGGAGGAGGGATGGGAAGGAGTAGAGGAGTTATTTTGATGCTAATAGCTCTGGAACTTTAGTGCTGAGTCTTCTATATACAGTCATATAACTGTATACCTAGATTTTTGAAGTATTTTAAACAATTGGTAAAATAAAATTAATTTTAGAGAAAGAGAACTTGGTTATTGAGTGAAGATGAAAGCAAAGACTCAAAGAGTTGCTTCTGGGACCAGGCGGTGACGCACCTGGTTAAGTGCACATGCTGCAGTGTGCAAGGTCCTAGGTTCAAGTCCCTGGTCCCCATCTGCAGGGGGAAAAGTTTACGAGTGGTGGAGCAGTATTGTAGGTGTTTCTCTGTCTCTTTCCCTCTCTACCTCCCCCTCCCCTCTCAATTTCTCTCTGTCTCTATCCAATAATAAATAAATGAAATGAATTTTTTTTTTAAAAAAGAGTTGTTTCTAATTCAAGATTTCGGGCTGATCTCTCAATACAGATCTTTTCAGAGTTAGGTCTTGAACTAGGATGCTAGTTGGCTAATCAGATAGAGGAGACCCATGATGATTAAGTGGCTTGGGAGTCAACTTGGTAACATACGAACAAAG